>NW_027187419.1:85697651-85779102 GCF_028583685.1 Petaurus breviceps papuanus | reverse complement strand
GTTTATCCTACTTTTTCTCTCCTTTCACCCATTCTCACAGGTGTTTTGCTTCTGAATTTTCCTTCCCCCAAACTACCCTTCTTTCTATCAGCTCCACCCCTTTCTCTTATCCCCTTCTCCCCATATTTTCCTGGAAAGTAAGATAAATTTCTATACCCAACTGAGTATGTACCTTATTCTCTCTTTAAGCTAATTCCAATGAGAGTAATGTTCACACACATACACTTCTACCTCTCCCATCTTCCCCTCCACTATAAAAGCTTTTTTTTTTTGGAGGGCAATTGGGGTTAAGTAACTTGCCCAAGGTTATACGACTATTTTGTGTGTGTGTGTGGGTGGGTGTTAAGTGTCTGAGGCCAGAACCGAACTTGGGTCCTCCTGACTCCGGGGCTGGCCCTTTACTCACTGCGCCACCCCTGTAAAAGCTCTTTTGCACTTCTTTTATATCAGATAATTTACACTATTATATTTCTTCCTTTCCCCCTCTCTCAGTGCATTCGACTTTTTCACCTTTTAATTTTATTTTTTTAGATAATTATTTCATTATATTCATCTTATACCCAATCCCTTTGTCAATGTATACTCTCCCTAACTGCCCTAATAATGAGAAACTTTTAGGAGTTACAAGTATCATCTTCCCATGTAGGAATGTAAACAGTTTGACTTTATTAAGTTCCTTATTATTTTCCTTTCCTGTTTGCCTTTTTATTCTTCCTGTGAGTCTTATATTTGAAAGTCATATTTTCTATTCAGCTCTGGTTTTTTCCCCAGGAATGCTTGACAAACCTCTATTTCATTGAATATCAATTTTTTTTCTCCTGAAGAATTATACTCAGTTTTGCTAGGTAGGTGTAGCAACGAGCACCCCAGCATCCCCAGGGTGGCTGCCAACACAGGTTCTTAGATCTGCTTTTCTAAAGGAAAGCAACTCAAAATGGGTTAACAATCTTGCTTTAATCAAACATATGTCATTTACCTACTTCAGGGGAAAAAGGTCAGCACCCCAAACTTCAGAGAATACAAACAAGTTAAATGCAGACAACATCAGCAGACAGGCTTCCAACTATCCGACCATTACATCCATACCTAGTCAGTTACCAAAGAGGGAAGCACCAGCATCTGGGTTTTCAAAGCCAGGGGGCTCAATGGCTGCCCAGAGTCTCATCAAATCACAGAACTCTTCTCAAAGTGAGCCCCAAAGCAAAACCTCACATCAGCATATATATAGCCTTCTCCTGGCTCAGAGAATGTCACAACCCTCTTGACCCACTGCCCAATCACAAAGTATCAAGGTGTGGGCATTCCTGAAAAAGAAGCTTTCTGCCACAGGCTCCAGGTGACCACATTCAACCTATTAGGGGGCAGATTATATTTTCAAATCAACGAAGGTTCTCAGAGTCACTTAAGCCTATCAAAGGGCCTGGGGCAGGGAAGATCTTAGATTCCCATTCCCATAACAGTAGGTGATTTTTTTTTTCTTTTTGGAGGGGGAAAGGCAAGGCAATTGGGGTTAAGTGACTTGCCCAAGGTCACACAGCTAGTAAGTGTTAAGTGTCTGAAGCCAGATTTGAACTCAGGTCCTCCAGGGCTGGTGCTCTATTCACTGTGCCACCTAGCTGCCCCAAGGTAGGTGATTCTTGGTTGTAATCCTACCTCCTTTGACCTCTGGAATATCATATTCCTCCAATCGTTTTATGTAGAAGCTTCTAAATCTTGTATCATCCTGACTGTAGCTCCATGATACTTGAGTTGTTTTCTTTCTGGTTGCTTGCAATATTTTCTCCTTGACATGAGAGCTCTGGAATTTGGCTATAATACTCTTGGGGGTTTTCATTTTGGAATTTCTTTCAGGAGGTGATTGGTGTATTCATTCAATTTCTATTTTACCTTCTGGTTCTAGAATATCAGGGTAGTTTTCCTTGATAATTTCTTGAAAGATGATATGTAGGCTCTTTTAAAAAAAAACATAGCTCTCAGATAGTCCAATAATTTTTAAATTAACTCTCCTGAATCTATTTTCCAAATCAGTTGTTTTTTCAGTGAAATATTTCAGTGTCTTCAATTTATTTCTTTTTTGGGGGGTTTGTTTTATTGTTTCTTGATGTTTCATAAAGTTGTTAGCTTCCATTTGCCTAATTCTTATTTTTAGGGAATTATTTTCTTCCCTGAGCTTTTGTACCTTTTCCATTTGGCCAATTCTGTTTTTTAAGGAATTTTTCTCTTCAGTGAGTTTTTATATATCTTTTTTCCATTTGACCAATTCTGCTTTTCAAGGCATTCTTTTCCTCATTGAATTTTTGTACCTCTTTTACCATTTGGCCTATTCTGTTTTTTTTTTAAGGTATTATTTTATTCAGTATTTTTTGTGCCTCCTTTACCAAGCTGTGGATTCTTTTTTTGTGATTTTTTTTTTTGTATCACTCTCATTTCTTTCCCCAGTTTTTCCTCTACTTCTCTTACTTGATTTTTAAAATCCTTTTTAAGCCCTTCCATGGCCTGAGACCAATTCATATTTTTTTTCTTTGAGGCTTTGGATGTAACAGTTTTTGTTTTCTTCTTCTGAGTTTATGTTTTAAGGTTCCCTGTCATGATAGTAACTTTCTGTAGTAAGGATCTTTTTTCTGATGTTTGCTCATTTTTCTAGCCTATTTCTTGACTTTTAATTCTGTGCTAAAATGGGACTCTGCTTCCTCTTTGGAGGGAGAACAGTCCCAAGTTTCAGGTTTTTTATGAAACTGTTTTTAAAGATAATTCTGGGGTACCTGTAAATTTTTGGTTCTTCCAAGGCAGTATGATCTACGAGGAAGTGTGTTTACTACTCTTCTGGTCTGTGCTCTGGTCTGTGAGCAACCGTAAGCACTCTTTTGCATTTTGCAGCTGTGACCAGGGTCCCAGCTCCCCTGCAACTGTTGTAAAATTCTAGTGTGCTAGTGTTCTTCCTTGCCCTAGGACTGAGACCCAAGACTGTGACCTGGATCTAATATAGGCAATGTAACAGAGTCTTGCCCCCAGTGCCAGCAGACAGACCCCTGTAATCTCCTTCTAACCAATGTTCAAACCCTCTTAATGTCTGCGGGCTCAAAGATCCCAAACCCCCACTGACTCCACTGGTTCAGTCATGCCCAAGGCCTACTGCTGGTTTGCTGGGGTGTGGCCTGGGAGTGGTTCCCCACTCTCACCTTGGTACAACAGACTTTTTCTGCTGGCCTTCTAAGTTGTCTTGGGCTGGAAAATTGTTTCACTCTGTCCTTTGGTGGGTTCTATCACTTCAGAATTTGTTTTGGGGTTTTATTTAAGGTTGTTTGGAGGGGTTTGGGGGAGAGCTCAGGCAAGTCCCTGCCTTTTCTAAATCATCTTGGTTCCCCAAGAGCCACCAAAAGTACTGCTATAAATATTTTGGTGTTTGTTAGTTCTTTCTCTAGGAAGATTTTTTTGATTGCCTCTCTACTTCTGTTCCCTATACACACCAAAATATAGAGAATAGATTGGATGTTGGCCGCAGTGATCAAAAACATTATCATTCCTAAAAGAGATAGGCATACTAATCAACCACTTTTCTAAAGCCACTTAGGAAAATAATGTATTAAACTGCCATAAAACCATAGGTATATGATTTCTGCAGCCATAAATTGGGACACGAAAGACAAAAAGAAAAGTCAGAGTGCTTAGATCACTCTAAAAGAATGGGAAATAGAGCTGAATTGTTGATGGTCATATAAATTAGAGTTGGAAATGATTTTAGAGATTTTCTTAATCCAGGTCCTTCATTTTGCAACTGTGATGCAGCCCAAGACAAAAAGGAGTGCCTAGATCTCTTCCTCTTTATTTATTTTTTTTGGGGGGGGGGGTTTATTAGTCTGGGTTAAGTGATTTGCTCGGGGTCACACAGCTAATAACTTTCTGAGACCAGATTTGAATTCAGGTCCTCTTGACTCCAGGGCCAGTGCTCTCTCTATCTGCTGTGCCACCAAGCTGCCCCAATCCATTCCTTTTTATACTAGTCAGCGAACTGAAAGCGGAGGAAGAAAAAAACCTTGACGGATTTCTAAATTAGACAGCAGGGACTTCTTCCTTTCTGGTGACACAATGGTGAAGCTACATATGTGTTTATGTGGGGCATGGAATATGTGTGCTTATGTGTACTTGTATAGTACCAGAAAATACTTTACATTTTTATAGGATTCTTATGTTTCTATTTTTTCTGACACCTTTCGGGGTCAGGAATGAGTAGAGATAAATATTTTAAATGATAGAAGCTTACTTGTCCAAGAAATTATTATTTTCCTCCATTTATGCATAATATTTTTTATTACTGTCTCAAACAAATTTTAATAGGACATTTCAGTATGGTTTCCCAGTAAGATGGAAATAATTCAAAATACCAGCTATTAGAGAATAAGAACAGATTAAGAAGGAAAAAAATTACCTTTATGGGAGAGGAATAAGGAGAAATTCCCTAATAGTATAACCAAGCGCAGGGGAGAGAGAAGGAATTTAATAAATAAAGTTGATGACAGCAAAACACGGAAAGAATTGCAAATATATATAATGTGGGTATTAACTTACTTTCTGTTCCTTCTTGGTTATTAAAATTCCTTATTTTCTATTCCTTCTTGGTTATTAAAATTCCTAAGACAAAAATAACAAAGTTTGTCATATGTTTTGCAGTGACCTCCTATTAAGAGTCAGCTAGGTGGCCCAGGGGATAAGAATGCTAGACTTAGAGACAGGAAAACCTGAGTTCAAATCCTACCTCAGACATTTACCAGTTGTGTGACCCTGGGCAAGTCACTTAAACTTCTGTCTGCCTCAGTTTCTCCAACATTAAATGGGGGAAATAATAGCATCTACTTCCCAGGGTTACTGTAGGTGTCAAAGGGGGTAACATTTATAACTTTGTACACTTCAAAGCATTAGATATAAATGCTTGCTGTTACTATTATTAAACAAATACAATCTCCTGTTTGGCACTGCCTCCAGTCTACCTTTCTGGTTTTGTTATTCATTACTTCATGGCTTTGTATGGGCCATACCCCATACCTCTCTCTCCTTTCTTGCCTCTTAGGATTCTTAATTTTCTGCAAAGCTTAGCTCAGTATGAGGTCTTTCCTGGTTCTTCTTCCAATTACTAGAGCCTTTCCACCCCCCAAAACTACTTTATATTTATTTGTGTGTGTATGTGTATATACATATATATGTACATTACATATATATGCGTGTATATGTATTTCTCCACCACAAAATGTGAGCACCTTTGAGAACAGTGTTTTCATATCCCCATCACCTAGTACTGTGCCTAGAATGAATGTGGTTAATAAATGTTTGTTTATTTGATCAACTACAGAAAAGTTCATTCTTGGGGAGGCTAGGTGGCACCAGCCCTGGAGTCAGGAGGACCTGAGTTCAAATTTGGGCTCAGATACTTAACACAAAAACTAGCTGTGTGACCTTGGGCAAGTCACTTAACCCCAATTGCCCTACCTTCTCCCCTCCAAAAAGCAATAAATAAATAAATAGTTAAAGATAGAGAAGTTAATTATTGCTCCTGTTCTTCAAAACTCTGCATTAAGCCTTTGTCAGAAGTGGCTGAAAGGTACTACCTAATTTTGTTTTGTTTTGCTTTCCTTAATGAAGGCAAAATAAACCCAGCCAATCTTAGGACATACATAGCATGCAACATCTAATAGGCATTAGATGTCATCACTTTCAGAGAATATTGTTGTTGTTTGTCCTTTGTTCTCAAAGAGGACCATGACATCATGGAGATGACGCCATGACATGCAAGTCATTTGGGTCCAGGGGTGAGATATAGATCAAGATGACTGGGTGCAGACAATGTTAGAGCTGGAAGGAACCTTGGAAATCACATAGGCAAGCCTTTCACTGTCTGGTTGAAGGAAGTGAGGACTGGGGAAGGGAAGTGACTTACCCAAGGTTACATAACTAAATTAGTGGCATGGATGGGGCTAGAATCCAGATATTCTGATTTCCAGTTCATTGTTCTTTTCTGCTGTCCTGGTCAGAAGCATTCATAATCAAGAAACAAGTCTTACAATCATAGTCTGTCTCTCCTCTTTCTTCTTTTCTTTCTTCTCTCTCCCATCTCTCATCTTTCTCTTCTGTCTCATTTCTTTCCCCCTCTTCTGTTTCTTCTCTCTTATGTCTTAGAGAAGACATAAAACTCTCTCTCCATCTCCCTGTACCCCTCCCTTTCTCTCTCTCTCCCTCTGTTCCTCCCTCCTTCTCTTCCTCTCTCCCTTCCTTCCTCTCCCTCCCTCGCTCTTGTTTGGCAGACTTTTTTCGGCCTTATTTTTATTCTTCAGAAGAGAAAGAATGGGGAACTACATTAAAGCTGTCATCTAAAATACTTGCTGTTTTGATTACAAAAACCACCATATGCTTAACTAAATGTAATTAAAAATAAAATTAGTGTATACTCAAAGCAATGAAGATGGACAGTTTTTTCAGCTCAGCTTTTTAATTTTGCTTTGAAGAATGACAGAGAAATCATTTCCTGCATTTTTGGATGATCCAACTTTGGAATCATTTCCCCGTGGGCACTAAAGTGTAAGGGCTTTGTGAGGGAATTTTAATAGGGTTCTGTATCTGTCAGCTGTGTCTTATTTTGCATTGTTGTAACTTGCTGGTAATAAGACGCTCCAGAGAATGAGATGTTAATATCTCAGTGTAGTCCTGGAGAAGAAAAACAAAGCAAGGTACTGTAAACAGCCTTTCCCCCCCTCACACAAACAGTAATAGCTAGTATTTTAGAGTTCAGTCTTTGTCAAGTGATGAAGGGGAAGTGATTAAAGGCTAAGGAAAGAAAAATGTTTTCAATTCAATTATAAGTTAATCAGTGAGGCACAAAGGTACAGAAAGAGAGAGGAGCTTGTATTAATTACTGTACACATATGGGCCAGAAGTAGGCCAGGGAAAGTTAGAAGGCTATAGATAATTAGTTAAAATAGGAAGTTGCACTCCTTCCCCAGTTAGCTTTACCCCCAAGTGAGCCCCTTCTCTGCCCTGCCTCTCTCTGCTTCCTGCATTGGTAATGGCCTCTCTAGAAGCCCTAATATTAGAATCTTCTATTTCTCTTCTCTTAGAGGGTCTTGTGAACTAAGACCTAGATCTCCTTTCCTTAATTGTATTGAGCTTTAAAAAAAAATTATTCGGTGCCACTTCCTGCATGAAGTCTTTCTTGGTCACCCCATCCCCAGAAGTTATTCTCCTCTATCTCAAAACCACCTTGTATAAGGGGAAAAGGATTTATTTTCTTTCTCTTTCCCCCACTAATCCTCCTCCCCAACACCCCATTAAGGAAGGATACTGAGGTACTGACAAGGTGTTAACATTCAATGAATCCTCTACAAATATAAATTCCTTTCTCTGATTTAATGGGAATGAGCATGGGGCAATCCCATTGGTAGACATTTTAAAATCATTATATCCAAAACAAAACTCATTTTCTTTCCCCTAGCCACACCCCTATATTGAGTCCTTCAGGCTCACAAGTTAGGTATCATCGTTAATTCCTCACTCTCTCTATCTCCCCTCCTTCCCCCACATCCAATCTGTTGCCAACACCTGTGGATTTCACCTTTGCTACATTTCTTGAATATACCCTCTTCCATCCTCTGATTCTGCCTCTACACTGGTATAAATCCTCATCCCTTCACACTTTCAATAGCCTCCTGGTGGGTCTGCCTCCCTCAAGTCTCTTTCCACTCCAATCTACCCTCCCTTCACCCCCAAAAATGATTTCCCTAAAGGACAGGTCTTTAGCCTACTCAATAAACTCCAATGCCTCCCTTTTGTCTCCAGGTTCAAATACACAATCCTTTGTTTAATGTTCAAAGCCTTTTATAGCCTAGTTCCACTTTACCTTTACAGTCTTCTTACACTTTATAATCTCCATCAGGTAATCTTTAGTCCATTGGCAACACTGGCCTCCTGGCTGTTCCTTCAACTACCTAGGCACTACATCTCTCAGCTCCAGGCATTTTCTCAGGCTATCTGCCTACTTAGGATACTCTCCTTCCTCATCTCTTACTGGCTTCCTTCAGATTCTAACTGAAATCCTAGAATCCCAGCTTCCACAGCAAGACTTTGAAAACTCTCTTAATTCTAGTGCTTTTCCTCTTTTAATTTCCTATTTTCCCTGTATATAGCTTGTTTGTACATTTTTTTTTTTGCCTTTAGTCTCCTCCATTAGATTTTGAGCTCCTTGAGGGCAGGGACAATCTTTTGCCTGTTTTTGTATTCTGGGTCCTTAATAAATGTTTATTGACTGGCTGAAAATAGGTTGAACTGACATTCATTTTGTATGGCAAACCAGGCTTTTTGTATGGAAAACCAAAACCCTTCAGGGTTCAAATGGAGCTACTTGACTATGCCAAATACACTGATTAGCCAATAAGAGGTGCCAGTCCAAGTGTAAAGTGCTCATTGTTTGGATTTTGCTGGCTGAGAGTGAGTGTAAATAGCAATTGTTTCTGTTCTGGGCAGAAAATCTAATGGTCTTCTAATCCAGAGTGATTCTTTTGTGAAGGCAAACTAGACCATTTTTTGCCTCAATTTTACCTAGCCTTTAACTAAAGAATGACAAACTGCCACCTGGGTAAGACCTTGGCTTAAAAAGGACAAGGTCTCCCACTGCAGCCAGAGCCATTGCCAGCCATCCTGACCTATATCTTGCCACTGGACTTCTATAACTCTGGAAGTAAGAGTGAGGCTGATGACTTTTTCCAGTCCTGCCTCACTTAGATCCAATTAAATCCCCAATTGGTAGGAAACCATGAACTTTACTTTTTGAAATTAATGGAATTAGAACTCCTTGGTTCAAAAGACATATTCTAAACCAGAGGTGTCAAACTTGCAATTCCCAAGGGGTCTGAACCAGATTAAAATGTCATTTGGGAAATGGTTAGCCATTTTTAAAAATACAGTACAACATAAATAGGGCACCTTGGGGGCACAATGGATAGAGAACTGAGCCTGGAGTCAGGAAGACCTGAGTTCAAAGCTCACCTCAGAGTCTTACTACCTGTGTGGCCTTGGGCAAGTCACTTGACCTTGTTTGCTTCTGTTCCCTCATCTGTAAAATGAACTGGAGAAGGAAATGGCAAACCAGTCTAGTATCTTTGTCCTGCCCCCCCCCCAAAAAAAAAAAAAAAACAACTGGGGTCATGAAGAGTCAGACATGACTGAAGCTACCGAATAACAACAACAGCAACATAGATAATGTTAATTTTTCTCCAAGTTCTCCAAATCACTAAGTGTCTTGCAGGGATCAATTTCTGTTTGAGTTTGACGCCATTGACCTAAACTATAGATGATCAGATTAAAATGCTAAAATTGAAGTAGCAAGTCCAGAACATCTGGGTTAGCTTTTGGCATGCTTGTCCTTTTTAAAGAGATTCAATAGTTATCTGAATATGACATAACTTTGTGACCTGGAAGAAGTTTATAATCTCTATTGGTTTGAATTTTCTCCCCTGTAGAATGAGAATCTTAAGATCATGAAATTGAACTGTATGTCAGAATTGCTGACTTCCTTTGCCTTATTCTTCATCTCCCACTCAAACTTCCTCTTTCTAATTCCACTCCCATGACACTCTTGTGCTAAACAGTACTAGCCTGGATGAGTTGGTGAGTGCCCCCTCCTAAGAAACAAACCAATAAAAGACTATATTCTCTCAACTGCCTACAGTATCAGTTCTCTGTAATGTTTGGTCCACTTGTAAATCCTTTAGGACTCAAAAGTGCTAGAGTTTCGAAAGCCTTCTATTAAATACTTCTAGGACTATTAAAACATTAAGCCTTATCAACTAACACCTTATCCATTGTGACTTCACTTGGGTAATTGCTAGTGGAGAAAGCCTCCTATAGAAAAGTACCTGGAGGTCTCCCAAGACCCAGAGAAGAAAAATGACATAAAAAATACAGATGCTCAAATACACACGTATGTTTTTGATCTCCTCATGTGGGTATTCCCTTCCATACTGAAAATGAAAAGCACAAACCATCAGTACCTACCCATCTTATCTCTCTTGCCCATTTATTCCCATAAGGTTGCTACAAAGGGTCAACTCAATTTGCTGGGAGTCTTCCTTGCTTTCTCTTATTGTCAGAAATGTGTCAGTGAAACATACAGGCTAGCCATCATTATCCCTTGCATATCTTCATTTTTGCTCATACGTCTTTGATAATCTTTACTCCATTTCTTCCTAATACATATTTATATATATACATATATGGATATATCTATAGACATAGAGGTATACAGATACATGTAGAGATATATGTAGCCAGGCATATGTACATATCTATAGGTACTCAGAAACATATTGATGTAAATATATACATATATTATATCTACATCTATATGTATATACATATACACACATGTATATTCATGTGTGTATATATATATGTGTGTGTAGACATCCATTTATCTATATGTGTGCATATATATATGTGTGTGTGTATATATGTATATATATGACAGACACTGCAAATAGTCTAAGACAGTGATTGGACCCAGAATTAAGCAGAAATAGGAAAGAAAAAGCAGGCAGGATTGCTTTTAGGAAACTAAAATTATTTTAATGGCCTTAAGTTTTTCCATGAAACAAAGGTTCATCTTTTTAATAACAGTGTTCTACCAATGTTATTACATGGCTGTAGGTCAAGGAACATTGTGGTCTCAGAAGAATTAAAAATGATTATCACCCATAGGACAATGATGAGATTCATGGTGAATGTGAGTAGGCGGCAAGTTATTATAAACAGTGAATCAAATGGCAGACTTTGAAATTTTCCCTAGGCTGAATTCTGATTAGGCAGTTAGAGTAGGGTTGGTGGTAAAGACTCCAGGATGTGGACCACATCTTCTTAAAGAGGCTAGCCAGTGGGTGGGCTCTCGAGGCTGCCCCCTGAAATGCATTAAGGATATTCCATGGGACTGAAATCAATAAAATAAATGCTTGTTGATACTGTTTTTGGTAAGACACTGTAGGAATACAGTGGAATACAGATGGAACAACATTCAGAGCAATCTGTGCATTTATTAACTTCCTACTATATGGCAGGCATAGTGCTAGAATGGATGAGGAGAGAGTACAGAGAAGAAGATTAACAGTCCCTGCCTTTGAGGACGTAAAAATCTCTTGAGAGGGGGCGGCCAGGTAGCACAGCGAGTAAGAGCACTGGCTCCAGTGTTGAGATGACCTGGAGATTGAATCCCAGGCTCAGACACTTAGCACCCACCCAGAAACACCTGGCCGTGTAACCTTGAGCGAGTTACTTAACCCCAATTGCTTAGGGGCAGCCAGGTGGCTCAGCGAGTAAGAGCACCGCCTCCAGTGTCAGGATGACCTGGATCAAATCCGAACTCAGATACTCAGCACCACACCCAGAAATAACTGGCCGTGTAACCTTGAGCAAGTTACTTAACCCTGATTGCTTTCAGAAAAAAAATAATAAAAAAAAATCTCTTGAGAGGAAACAAAAGAGATACAAGATAATTTGGGGGAGAAGGTACAAAAGCTGGGAGTGTGAGCATAGACTTCCTGTAGAAAGTGGTGCTGAGGTGAAGGAGTGTCTTCCAAGCATGGGGGACAGGTTGTGCCATGGTGGTGCTATGGAATTTTGTAAATGATAGTATGACATGAGGTTATTTAAATAATCTTTTTCTTCTTATGCTAATGATAAGGTAACCTTATGAATGGTGTGGCTAGGGTGAGCTAGGTGGCTAGAGCACTGAGCTTGGAATCAGGAAGACTCATCTTCCTGATTTCAAATCCAGCCTCAGACACTTACTAGCTGTGAGATCCTAGGCAAGTCACTTAACCCTGTTTGTCTCAGTTTCTCATCTATAAAATAAGCTAGGGAAGGAAATGGCAAGCTACTCCTGAATCTTTGCCAAGAAATCCCCAAATGGGGTCACAAAGAGTCAGACACAGCTGAAAACAACTGAACAATAAGGCTTATGGATGGAGTGAAAGGGATGAATGAATGAATATGTGGCATGAGATGGAGAGGGGTTATCAAGGATACCATCAAGGTGGCTAATCTGGACAGTGGGGAGGATGGTGCTGCCCTGGGGAGAAATGGGGATGTCTGAAAAAAGGGTGGATTCCTGTGGGTTTTGTTTGTATGTAGGATTGCAAGATCATGAAGACAGAGCTGGAGAGGATGTTAGAGGCCTCTATTGGAAGCCGTTAAATCTAACCTTTTCTCTATGTAGTGAAAAAATTGAAATACAGAAAGGTTGATACTTGCCTCATATCCCATGGTAAGTGTAGGAGATGGAATTTTAGCCCAGGTTTTTCTGTTTCCAAGTCCAGTGCTTTATACATCACACTATGCTGCCTCAGACTCATTTTGAGTTTGAGATGCCTATGGGACGTCCAATTCTAAATGTCCAAGAGACAGCTCGTGATGTGGGACTGAAAGTCAGAAGAGACTCGTGCTGCATACATAGATCCGAGTTAGGCATTCAACTGAGAAAGAGAGGTGGGATATAGGACAGTAGCTTGAGGGAATGGCAGGGTCTAGAGAGAACCTTTTAAAAGACGAGAAAGACTGGTGGAAGAATTAAGATCAGTGTTAAGAGAACTCAGAGAGAAGACAAAAGAAGAAGGTGAGGAGAAGGGAGCTAATAGTGTCAAAAGCCTCAGAGAAGTCAAAAAGGAAAAGGATTGAGAAAATATTATCAGATTTGGGAATTGAGATCATTGGTAACTTTGAAGAAAGCAGTATCAGTTGAAAAATGTCAGAAGCTAGACTGTGTAGAGTTGAGAAGAGGGTGAAAGGACAGAAAATGAGGGAAATCAGTAAACCATTATTGGGTTGTTGCTGGTTTTTTTCTTTCTAGGAATTCTCCTGAAAAAGAGAGATGAGATGTAGGACAATAGCTTGAGGGAAGGATAGGTTCTAGAGAGAACCTATTAAAAGATAAGAAAGACTTGTATGTATTTGTAGACTGATGGGATGGATCCTTTAGATAAGACATTGGAGATAGGCACCATACAAAGCAATGATAATAGAGTCTACACAGAGTTGTTGATACGAAATCATTTATCATTCTGAATTTATCAACCTTCAGTTGTTTTTCAGCCTCCTAGCTAATAGTACTTAAATTAGAGGCCGCTGATGGTACTGTAGATAGAAAACTGGTCCTGGAGTCAGGAAGACCAGTGCTCAAATCTGGCCTCAGATACTTACTAGCCTTGGGAGCCTGGGCAAGTCACTTCATTGCTCTCTGACTCAGTTTCCTCAGCTATAAAATGAGGATAGAAGATAGAATAGCACCTACCTCTCTGGGTTGTTGTGAGGATCAAATGAGGTAATATTTGTAAAAGCACTTAGCACAGTGCCTGGCACATAGAGATACTAGATAAATACTTAGTTTCTCCCCCCTTCTTTTCCCTTTAAGCCAGTTTAAATTATTCATGAAATAAAAAGTTTATCAATCATTTCATGACAAATTTTGTCAAGAATATGGACAAAGCGTTCAGCTTTCATTTTATTTATTTTTATCCTCTCTCTAAGGTAGACTTTGCATATTGAGAGTAGGGCAGGAGACAGTATAGTATAGTATAGTATAAATAACACTGGATTGCAATACAAAGACCTGACTTTGAGCTCCTGGGCATGTGGCCACTTGGACCAGGGACTTTTTTTCTCTGATCTTCAGCTTTCCCAACTAGAAAATACTTTTGAGAGAATTTGTATATAAATATGAAGTACTGATATTGCTGATTTTTTTAGCATAAATGTTTAAAATCTTATAGGTTGTAAGCAAAACAGAAAAAAAGGTTGATTTTGAGGGTCCTCTCATCACCCTAGCAGTGTAGTTTAACAGTGTTCTTAACTCCTTTTCTTCAAGCTTGTAATTCTGAATTTATGGATTTTTCTTATTTTTTTCTGTAGGTATCTATCTTAATTCCAGTGCTTTCCCTCTTTCAATTATTTCCTCTTTATCCTATATAGAGCTTGCCGTGTAATATTTGCTTGCTTGTTGACTCCCATGTTAGAGAGTAAGCTCCTTGAAGGCAGGGACTGTCCTTTTCCTCTTTTTGTATCCGCAGAACTTAGATTTATCTGGTTCGTGTTAGGCACTAAGTAAATGCTTGCTGAATGATTGAGCAGAGTCAGACCTGAATTCATGGAAGGAATAATTGCTAGAAGGGAATATCTTCTAATGAGTTTCTTATTATTTCTCTTATCCACATACAGGCCTCATCTGAGCTTTTAAACAAGAAGAATCTGAAAAAGTTATACATTATACAGTATGATTGCTGACACTAGGCTATTCTCTTTCCTAAAAAAAAGTCAAGGAAAAGTAGAAAATAAAGCTTTAGTTATTTTATAGTACTCCAGGACACCTTGTGGCAGGCTCCTTACCGTTTATTACCCACATACTAGAATTTTCTCTGTCCACTGCAAACAGCACTCCCCTTTTGAGGTTGAGTTGCCTTAAATGGGGCCCTGTTTTTAAAAAGTTCATTCTGTGTTTGATAATAAGTGGAGCAAGACATTTGCTTTAGAAAGCATGTCCATCCCTACACAGTTTTGAGATCAAAGGATGAATAACAGACGGCCTGCATATTTCATTGGGAGCCAGTTTTTAAGAATAGCTAGGTAGCATGACTAGGTGACAAAGGGTAAAGAAAGCTGGGTCTGGAGTCAGGAAGACCTGAGTTAAGATCAGACCTTAGACATTTACTAGTCATGTGATCTTGAGCAAGTCACTTAACCCTGTTTGCCTCAGTTTCCTCATCTATAAAATGAGCTGGAGAAGGAAATGGTAAACTGCTCTAGCATCTTTGCTAAGAAAACCCCAAACGGAGTCAAAAAGAGTCTTTCTGACATGACTGAAAACAACTTAACAACAACAAGGTGGCACAGTGCATTGAATGCCAGGCCTGGAGTCAGGAAGATTCATCTTCTAGAATTCAAATCTAGTCTCAGACACCTGCTAGTTGTATGACTTTGGGAAAGTCACTTAACCCCATTTGCCTCAGTTTCCTCATCTGTAAAATGAGCTATAGAAGGAAATGGCAAACCACTCCAGTATCTTTGCCAAGAAAACCCCAAAAAGGGGCGGCCAGGTAGCACAGCGAGTAAGAGCACCGGCTCCAGTGTTGAGAAGACCTGGAGATCGAATCCTGGGCTCAGACACTTAGCACCCACCCAGAAACACCTGGCCTTGTAACCTTGAGCAAGTTACTTAACCCCAATTGCTTCGGTTCCAGCCCCACTTAACACCCACACACACACACACAAAAACAAAAACTAGCCGTGTCACCTTGGGCAAGTTACTTAACCCCAATTGCCCTCCAAAGGGCAAAAAAAAAAAAAGATTATTCCCATAGGCCAAGGTCAGATTCCTTCTTGGAAAGTCCAGTATTTCATTTAGCAATTCTGTGTCTACTTTTTAGATTTTAGAGAAAAATCTAAACATCGGAAACTGTTAGTTCATAGTGCCATAGACTTAGAGGTAGACAATATCTTAGAAGTAATCAAGTTCAGTCTCCTCATTCTCAGACAAGGCAGGCCAGCAAATGTGAAGTGAGGTATGTGCCCAAGGTCATATACATAGTTGGTAGCAGGCCAGTGATTTGAATGTGGCTCCTCTGATTTTAAATCCAGTGCTCTTTCTACTCAATTACTTTGAGTAAATCAATCCCTTTTCCACTCTAGAACTTGTAATTATGAAGGGAAGTATAATAACATTTTCCTGGAAAGAGCTTTAGTAATTCTGGCAGCACTGCATTAATCAGTTAATCAGTGTTCAAGCAGAACTGATGTCCTTGACGTATATAATCAATCTTGATTCCTTCCACATTTGATTTTTATCGCTTTTGAAATTTGACAGCTACAGATATCAAGGAATAGTAGTTTATTTTCACATCTTCTCTTGTTACAGCTAACACAGATGGGCACGTATAATACAATAGGACTGTTGATACATGTATTGGATCTCCTTGCAGTCTTTTGAAGATAATTATAGTGTCTCCTCAGTGAATTTATGGAGATTAATGGTGTTCAAACCAGAGCCTATTATAACTAGATGAGAGAAAGGAGACTGTTGTTTTTTACCTTTTGTAATGGAATAGAATTCCTTTTCTCAAGATGGCATGTTTATTGGTACCAATAAATGCTGAAACTTCTTGCCTAGGATTAATTTTGAGGGCTTTTGGAAAGGTGAACATGAGGCTACATGTGGCAACTTCCTATTGAGCAAAATGGGATTTAACCAGGACAGCTCATTCCCTGCCTAGGCTTGATAAATGCTTATGGTATGAATGTACAGTTACAAGCTTTTGGTTTTTTGAAATGCCATGATGATGGCTACCTTACTGTTCCAGCGAATCCATCCTACCGAAAAAAATTTGGAAATCTTCCACATTGTGGTGGAAAGAACACTGGATTTGTCAGCTCTACTGCTTTATAAACTGTATGATTTTAGTAGTCTCTTTGTCTCTGGCCTCCGTTTCCTCATCTGTAAAATGAGGAGGCTAGACTCAATCAGCTCTTAAGGCTCTTCTACCTCTGAATCCTAGAAGCATCTTTAGGTCGTTGGGTGTTCCAGATATTACCCACCACAATTGTGGCCACATCAGCATTTCAAATCAAACAGCCCAGAACTGAGTTGAATATCTTCTTTATATATATATATATCTTTATAATATATCTTTAGGATGATATCTGAATGACTACAGATCTGATTATAAAAGTTGTCATTCTGTTACTTTTGTTTTCTAGCAAAGACAGACTGGAGGTTTTAAAAAATTAATTCCTCCACTCCAGATTTTAGTAGCCTGGTCATTTTGTACAGGGGACAGAGCATTGGGCCTGGAGTCAGGAAGACCAGAGTTAAAATCTAGACTCAGGCACTTACTAGCTGTGTGACCCTGGGCAAGTCACTTTATCCTGTTTACTTCAGTTTCTTCATCTGTAAAATGAGCTGGATAAGGAAATGGCAAACCTTGCCAGTATCTTTGCCAAAAAAAAAAAAAACAAATGGGATCCTGAAGAATCAGACATGACTGAAATGATTTGACAGTGACAACCCCTTCCCTATCCACACCTTCCTTTCCTTTTTTTTTTGGAGGGGGAAAGGTAGGGCAATTGGGGTTAAGTGACTTGCCCAAGGTCACACAGCTAGTTTTTTGTGTTAAGTGTCTGAGGCTGCATACCTTCCTTTTAAAAACTATAGGACTGTTTTTTCATATGTGAGACTTCTGGTCATATAGAAAATCTCTTGCTATATCCTTAAAAATCAGTAAATTGTTATTTATTTTTTATTTTCTTTTTTTATCATTATTGTCATTACAAACTTGACAAACAGAAACCTCTCTGATACAAGAAAGAACAAAATAAGAAGACTGCATTTGACTCTACCATGTACATAGCGTGGGCTCCTTGTGTATTTCAAATGCATAGAAATATACACCAATACTGCCCTTTCTGTCTCTCTCCCCTTCTAAACTTCCTTCTGCTCTCTTCAGTTACTGTTAATGATTCATTGATGTTCTTATCTTTTTATGTTTAGTATCACTGCCCCTACCATCCTTCCTAATTTTTCCATACCTCCAAAAAACAACTCCCCCCCCTTAATAGTAAATATGTATAGTTTTACAAAATAAGTTAATCACAAATTGGCAATCTGAAAAACTGTGTCTCATTTTTTACCTCTAGTCTAGTGGTTCTCAAATGTTTTGGTCTCAGGACCCCTTAAACTCTTAAAAATTATTGAGTACCTCAGAGTCTTTTTTTATATTGGTTATATCTATATCAATCCATCCATCCATCCATCCATTCATCTATCTATCTATCTATCTATCTATCTATCTATCTATCTATCTATCTATCTATAAAGCAAGACTGATAAAATTTTAAAATATAGTATTTATTACTTCATTATAAATAGTAATAGTAAATCCATTACATGTTAACATATGATTATGAAAAATATATTTTCTAAAACCTATCATTTTTGTGAGAAAAATGACATTAATTTTATACCTTTTCACAAATCTCTTTAATA
Source organism: Petaurus breviceps papuanus (assembly GCF_028583685.1). Classification (NCBI taxonomy): domain Eukaryota; kingdom Metazoa; phylum Chordata; class Mammalia; order Diprotodontia; family Petauridae; genus Petaurus; species Petaurus breviceps. The sequence goes on along the minus strand of NW_027187419.1, from coordinate 85,761,044 downwards.
ATGCCTGGCCCAGTAGAAGACAGAAGGACTCTCATATCTGCTTCATCATTCAATTTATTGTGATATGTTATTTTGAAGTATATGAAGATAATCTGGTCTCACACATATGCATTTGAAAAAGGATGGAGTCTTTTAAATAGGCAAATGAAATCTTCGTATTATGAAAATAGTTTGACCTTAAAGACCTTCTGAAAAGGTTTCGGTATCCCCATGGGTCTGAGAACTGTACTTTGCCCATCAGCCCTCTGCCAAGAAATATTGGAAGCTTTTTTCATAGTCAGTCTTCTGGAGTCCTGATTTATCATTTTATTCATCAGGATTCTTAAGTTTTTCAAAGCTGTTTTCCTTTATAGTGTTGTAGACATTATATAAACTCTTCCTTTGGTTTTTCTCTCTTCACTTCTCATCATTTCACACAACTCCCATACTTCTCCAATTTCTTGTTCTCATTATTTCTTATAATGCAATAATATTCCATTGCTTTGATATGCTATAAGTTGTTCAGGAATTTCTCATAAAATAAATTTTTTAACAAAAAAAGAACAAGAATTGATGAGTCATTTTGTCTGTCTTGCTTTGTTTTTGCTGCTGAAGGTAGTAGATTAGTACCTTAGTCATTTTTGAAGTCTGAAGTCATACTATAGAGGGAAATTTAGTAGGATTTAGTAAAGTAAGGGACCTTCAAGGTAATTTCATTCACGTTTTCCACTTTATAAAGGAGAAAACTACTGATGAGCCGGAAATGTACAAAAAAACAAGCTCTAAGGAGCACCCCCCTCAAGGGAAAGTGGTCTTCATGTTCTGAATAAAATCTTGACTAAAACCATTCATTCTCCTTTCCACTTCTGATTTTATTTCTAACTCCATGCCAATAGCAGTAGCTTTCAGATAACTAATTTAGGATATTAAAGTATTTTGCCAGGAAAGTACATCTGGAATGCATTAATAATGAATTATTATAAATCATATTTATATGGTCTCCGATAGTTTTAAAAACATTTTTTAGTGTTTTTTTTTGGTTGAATTTTTTTTCCCTTCTCTTCCATTTCCCTTCCCCTTCCCAAGTCCCCAAATGCTCCTCTGGGAAGGGAAAAAGAAAAAAGGAAAACAAGGTAAAAATCTTTGTCACAAATAAGTATAGTCCATAAAAACCAATTCCCATATTGACCACATCCCAAAATGTGTGTCCTTATGCATGTTAGTCCATTACCTCTATCAGGGAGTGGGTAGGATACATCGTTGGTCCTCTAGAATTATCGTAGATTATCATATTGACCAAAATTTTAACTCTTTTACAGTTGTTAATTTTTACAATGTTGATATTGTAATATAAACAATTTATACTCTAGTATTTGCTCACTTCACTCTGCATCAGTCCACACAAGTCTTCCTAAGGTTCTCTGAAATCTTCACTTTAATCATTTCTTATGGCAGAATATTATTTCATTTCATTCATTTCCCATAATTTGTTTAGGCATTCTCCAATGATTGGCACCCCCTTAGCTTTCAAATCTAAAAAGCATATTTCTTACAACAGCCCTGTGAGGCAAATATTACTGCAAATATTGCAAAATGTATTTTACAGCTAGAGGATACCTGACTGGTGGCATTCTGTTTGCTATCAATTAGTTGGAAAGTTCTGAGCCTTCTATAAAGGAAGACTTTGGGAAGCACTTATTTCTCTTCCCTCCAACCCCCTAATCAGAGGGGAAGAGGTAGCTGAAGGTATGCAGAAGATATTGAGTATCGAAGTTAGTCCCTATGGTGATAGACATTTCAGGTGATGAGCTTATCCTGGGGTAGGCATAAGGTTCTTGGAACTGACACCAAACAGAGCAGCAGGTGAAAAATGAAGAATTTCGGGGTGGCTAGGTGGTGCAGTGAATAGAGCACCAGCCCTGGAGTCAGGAGGTCCTGGGTTCGGATCCAGCCTCAGACACTTAACACACAAAAAAATTAGCCGTGTGACCTTGGACAAGTCACTTACCCCAACTGCCCTCCAAAAAGCAAAAAAAAATTTTTAAATGAAGAGTTTAGCTAGAAAGTTCTTAGCCTTTTATAAACAGGAAGGCTTTGGGAGGAGTTTATTACTCCACCCTCTAGATGCAGGCAAAAGGGATGGAGGGGGGTGGGGTGGCAGAAAACAGGTAAGTGTTAGAGATCTCAGCATCCAGGGAGTCAGCTTTAGGCAGGTCTGGAAGTAGAGAACAGGCAGTGATCCAAGGAGGGAGGGAACCACCATCACAGAGCTCTGGCCTCTTACGGCAGAGATTCCACTACTAGGGGTTGAATTCAGAGGCAGAACTCTGATACCAGTCCCTAGAGGTGTTGACAAGAGCATGGCAGATCCCCAGGCCTGGAGCAAAGGGTACCGGGACAAGGGTATAGTGATCAAGACAAGGACCCAGTTATTGGCTCAGTACTTCAGTGGGAGCTTAACAAATGCTGACTGATTGCAGTGAAGGAATGAGACATGTTAGTTATAAGGGGCAATGTAATAATCCTATCTCTAGGACCAGGGTAAGGCAGCTAAGCTGGCACAGTGGTTAGAGTGCTGGGCCTGGGGTGAGAAAGATTCCGTTTCCTGAGTTCAAATTCAGCCTCGGACACTTACTAGCTCTGTGACCCTGGATGAGTCACTTTACCCTGTTTGCCTCAGTTTTCTCATCTATAAAATGAGCTGGAAAAGGAAATGGCAAACCACTTCAGTATTTTTGCTAAGAAAACCCCAAATGGAATTACAAAGAGTTGGACATGACTGAAACAACATAGAAAGTACAAAGTCAGGGTGGCCAGATGCGCAGTGAGAGCACCGGCCCCAGAGTTGGGAGACCTGGGATCGGTTCCGGCCTCAGATACTTGGCACCCACACAAAAATAACTGGCCATGTAACCCTGAGCAAGTTACTTAACCCCAATTGTTTAAAAAAAAAAAAAGAAAGTACAGTCAGAGGGGAATCAGCATCAAGGTTAACCTGATGTTTGAGCTAATCCAGAGGTCCTTGTGAAGAGGTTAGGGTTAGGGGTGCTTGAGACCCCAAAATACCAATATGCCGGGTCCTGCCGGATGAATTCGACTCAAGTCTTCTCTCAGCCAAAGAAAAGCAAAGTTTGTTAAAAGTTCGCTTGTATTGGACTAAGTCTGTGCTAGAAAATTCTATGGCGCTCTCATACCACATGGAGACAAGATGGGTCTTATATACAGAAAGGTTGTGGGAGGAATCTAGGGGTGGTCTAGGAGTGGAGTTTGGTTAGGGTCTTCAGGAGGAGTCAGATGAGGGCAGACTCCAGTAATGAGTTTGGGGAGGGCCTTCAGGAGGAGTTAATGAGGTCAGGTAACAGTTGATTTGGGTATAGATATTATGATAGGCTCAAGGGTGGGAAGTAGATGGACAATGGAGGGCCAAGCTAGTAACAAAGGTTTGGGCAGAGCCACAATGAAAGGCTTATGGCCTCCTGCAAATGCCTCATCAAATGGGGTGATTCAATCAGAGTTCAAGGGGGTTCCCAGAGCCTGTACCTCACAGATTCAAGGAGAGCTCAAGGGGGTTCCCAGAACCTGCACCTCATCATTTGTATGTTCCATGTTTAGGGGCCACATTGGTCCGGGAGCCCTAGACAAGGATTCCCTCCCTCCAGCCCCTTAGACCAAAATTAAGTTGTCACTGTGAGAACTGGAAAGCTATGGATCGGGAAGTCAAGCAGTCATTACAAAGAGAAAGAAGCACTTATTTCCAGTTTGTTACATGTGAAATGTCTGACACTAGATATTCATTTTTCTTTCAGGCAAGGGAATATTCATTATACAGAATGAAGACCTTAAGACATGCATCCAAGCGAGTAAATTTGGACTGGCCCTGGAGAATTGCAAGCAACCAACTACATCTATGTTATGGAAATGGGTTTCCAAACGCCACCTGTATAACATAGGCACCAGCACATGCCTAGGATTGAATCTCAGTGCCCTGGAGCAGCCATTGGGCCTTTTTGAATGTGATTCTACCCACTTTTCCATGTGGTGGCGTTGTTACAGAAAGGCGGTCATTGGCCCTTACCAATACAGGCTGGAGGTAAAGGACAGGAACCTGGTGGTGGCCACAAGACAGTCTACCCAGAAGTGGATGCAGTACATGTCAGGGGGTGATGATATCTGTGAGCATCCTTTTCAAGGTAAAAAGAGGAACTTTTTATCTTTCATAAGCACTATCATAAAACTGCTTATGAAACGATGCCCATTTTAATAAATTTCTATAAATACTGGAGAACTTCTTACTTTTTTTTTATTTAATTTTAGGGGCAGCTAGGTGGTGCAGTGAATAGAGCACTGACCCTGGAGTCAGGAGGACCTCAGTTCAAATTTGGCCTTGGACACTTAACTAGCCATGTGACCTTGGGCAAGTCACTTAACCCCAATTGCCCTGCCTTTCTCCCTCCAAAAAGCAAAAAATATATATTAAATCAATTTTATTTTATTTTCAGCTCAATTTCTCTTCTTCCCTCTACCCCCTCCCCCATCCATTGGGAAGGGAAGAAAATAGAAACCATTCTGAAAAATGTATAGTCATACAAAACAGTTGCATTTTAACCATGATAACTGCTTTTTAGTTGTATAATTATTTACTGCAAAGGGATCTTTAGAAGCAGCAGGGTGCTGCGTAAAGAATTCTGGGATGATTGTCAGAGGACCTGGGTTCCCATCTTTTACTACTTTCTTCCTGCGTGATCTTGTGCAAGTAACAACCTCACTGGGCCTCAGTTTCATTTTTCAAATGAGGGGGTTGAATCAGATGACCTTTAAGTTTATGTCTATGATTCCATGAATATGGGAGTCATTTTGTAAATTCTAGTGGACAACCCCAGAATGGAAGGGTAATTTATAGTATGTCCTTGAATAAGTTAGTGGATCTCATTGGATACAGAAAACCCCTCATCAACACATATTGCTGCCCATCCTTTCCTTTCCAGACTATTCTGAATCTTATCTTTGTCTTCCCATAGTTCATCCACAGAGAATCTACCCAATAGATCACAGGCCAGAGGCCTTCCTCTAGGTCTATTTTAACATTTATACTACAATTTTCAAGTACTGAGGGGGGATGAATTCTTGTATATCAAAAGAAGTTAACAGTGAAGAAAAGAAGAAAAAGGAAAAAAAAATTCACTTTGACAAAAGTGACTTGTTCCTAGTTTTGGGACCCTGGGTAGGGTTCTCATTTTTTTTTCCAAGCCTGATATTGAAGCTGCCTCTTGGGGCTGGTGGCATATCCACAGGCCAACTTGCTCACAGCCTGGCTATAATGCCCACTCCATATCCTGGTTACAGAAACACAGATAAATTCTGCATCTTCATACTTGCCATTGAATATCCATTGTGTATCATATGACTTCTCCAATAAATGTTCCTCTGCTTTGACAACCTGACTTTTAGGTCTGGAGAGAGATGTCAGGGAGTTCTGGAGGACTGGAGCCCTGGCATAATATCCAAAACCAGTCTCTCACCTCCACAAGCAAACATTGTGAGGGAGAGTTGTGACCAGTGACTATCAGCAGTTGCACAATGATACTATATGTGTAAAGTTGGTGCTGTGTAGGAGGCAGAACCACCTACCCTCCCAACAGGACATTGATGCCTTTATTTGGTACCTTCCCACCTTTATACCTCTCATTCATCCACCCACAGCCTGAATACATCCACAGAAGGGATCTCTGTGGGGTTTAACTTCCTGAATCTGAATAAAAAGTGGATTGAAACAAACAACTGTATCCCTAAGGAACAACAGCATAGCTAGACTATTAGGGCATGGTTTCTATCCCTTGGGGCACAAAAAGCTTGTCAAGAGGTATGAGGAATATTTGGTAAATAACTACATTTTCTACTGAAATATTCCAAAAGTAGTCATGCTAGAGAAAAAAATGTTAATTGGAATGAGAATGATGAGGGGGTGGGATGCAGGGTAAAAAGAGAGGGAGTTGTATAGTTCATCTGAAAATTTTGAAAGAATAATTCCTCTTGACCAAAACCAAATGAATGAGGTTTGGTTACAAACCTCTCTTCAAACTGAACTAGAAAATATCAATGACAATTCAATGAAAGACATGCTAAAATTATTTTTTCATTCTATTTCTTCTGTGCATATGCATAGCAAACTCTAGAATTTATTTTCTTTCATATTGAATGGAGTTACAGGAAGATTTACTTCAATCCAAATGATATAGAGACCAAACAAAGTAGAGAACTTATATTAGAGGAAGGGGAAGCCACAGACCAAATTTACGTATTATACCATGTGTGACATGCATATACATATGTGTGTGCACATGTAGGTATATATGCATATATTATATATAAGCTGTATCTTAGAAGTACACAATTATTTAAATGTTATCTCCTTTATTACAAGGTGAGGTCCTTGGGAGTAGAAACTGTGTTTTACGTTCTGATTAGTTACTGACTGACTGACTTCATGCCCTCAGCATTCAGCTTAGCACAGCTCCTGGCAGATAGTAAGTACTTAATAAATTATTGACGACCTACTGACTGAACTCCTGGTGCAATGCTCTGCATTTAAAAGTTCTGGCTGATAGCATGAAGCCTCTAGAGGCAGACCAAGACTTTCCTCCAGGCCATACTCATGACAAGAGGAGGGAATTGAGGACTTCCAGAAAGCAACAAGTTTCCCCTTTAGACCCCTACATGTTTCAGTGAGGTGCCAGATTAGCCCTTTTGGTTTAGGATTTTGGTTGATCCTCTGGTAAATCTTTAGATGCTCCCTAGGATTGCATGTGTATTTTTAATTCAATTGTATTTTTTCATTTTATAAGCATTTATTTTCTCTTCCCTGAAAAAAGAACACACACATACACACAACTTAAAACACAAAACCCTTCTAACACATATACACAGTCAAGCCAAACTAATTCCTGTGCTGGTCTTGTCCACTTCCCCTACCCCCCACCTTGCCCCACGGGGAGGTCGATAGGATACTTCATCATTGGTCCTCTGGTATCACTGTTGGTCATTGCTCTGATCTGAGTTCTTACATCTTTTTACATTATTATAGTTTGAATTGCTCCTCGATTCTATTCATTTCACTCAGCTCAGTTCGTACAAGTCTTCCCAGGTTTCTCTGAAACTGTTCCCTTTGTTATTCCTTAGGGCACAATGGTATTCCCTTATATTCATATGCCATCACTTGTTGAGCCCTTTCCCAGTCTATGGATTGGATGCTTATTTCAATAGTATGGTAGACTGGGAGGAGCATAGGACTTGGGAGCCTGGACACATGAATTTCAATCTTGTTTCCACCACTTGCTGGATGACCTTGGACAAGTCACTTGTCCTTTCTCAGACTCCATTTTCTCACTTATAATATGAGGGAGGTAGATTTAATGGTTTCCAAAGACCCTTCCAGCTCTATATCTATGATCCTATGATACTATGACTTCTCTGAGTTTGTTTCCTCTTTTAGAAAATGATGATAATAGTACTTGCATTAATGATCTCACAGGGTTACTATAATCATCAACTGAGACAGTGAGTCTGAGAGCAATTAGCAAAATGCAAAATGCCAGATAAAAAATTAGCTGCTACAACATGAGTAATGTGGAAATATGTTTAATATGCTTGTACATGTGTAACCTATATCAAATTGCATGCTGTCTTGGGGAGGGAGGAATATTTAGAACTCAAAATCTTATAAAAGTGAATGTTGGAAACTAATAATAAATAAATAAAATGAAAAAAAAAACTGCTCTTAGGGACCAGGAAATGCGTGTGACTGGAAAAATATGCAACATTTTTTTATTTCAAAAAAGGAAATTTAGGAGATACTTCCTTGACTATTTCTCACTTCTGTAATTTGTTTTTTCTGTCGTAGAATTATACACAGTGAAAGGAAATTCCCATGGAATGCCATGTGTGTTTCCTTTCCAGTATAATGGCCAATGGCATTATGAATGCACCCGAGAAGGCAGAGAAGATGGGCAGCTGTGGTGTGCCACAACAAGCCAATATGAAAAAGATGAAAAATGGGGATTCTGCCCAGATCCTGGTAAGTATGATGATCTGCAATTCTCTCTATATTAGGAATGGAGGATAAGGACAAATATAAAGTTATTTGAGAAAAGCTAAGGGATTTATATTTTACAGCCTGCAAATCACTTCTATTAATGCAGAATTGGATATTGCCATTACCTTGCCATATTTCTCCACAAATATTCTGTAGTAGGGTTGCTATGATATAAGACTTTGGGATTTAGGGATCCAGAAAATGTAATAGCACATGGTGCCCTCCTTCTCCTTCATCTGGTCACTCAGGAAAAGCATCCCCTTCAAGGATAGTTCTGTTTTTAGAGTCCTGTTTTCTTTGCTTCGGAAGATGTTAATTAAGCATTCTAACTAAGAGCCTTATGCTAGTAAGTCTTATTCTACATTAAATTATAGTACTCAGTGCTTTCATTAATAACAGCTTCCTTTAATGAGACATCAAAACAGACCTGAAACATACATTTATCCCTTCAATATACTCTTTCTTTCATGGACTTCTTTAATCTCACCAAATCCAGACTTTTCCTCCTCCCCACATGGATCACCTGGGCTACCCACTTCTAAGAAGGTTTTGGTGTTTGACTGCATTGGTCACATCATCAAAACCAGGTACACAATGTCCCTGTGAGTCAGCTCCCCAAAATGCCATGTCCCTCTCCAATTAGCCTGGAGACTGTATGTCAATTATCCCAGACTCATTTTTTTTTGCCAAGCTTTTCTTAGTATCTAGCTAGAATGACTGCATCTGATTCATATTGACCAGGATCATTCTCAAAACCTGTTTACCTTTCTAAGAATGAACTCCAAGTTTAAGCTTATGCTGCTACTGCCTAGGAGCTTAAGGTCTCCCCTCTTTCAGTATTTCAACAATTTTTTTTCAGATAATTCTATTACTCATCCCTTAAAGACTATTCGATTATTTTTAGCCATGGTGATATGGAAATGTAGGCACAGTGGTTAAAGCACTCCACCTGGAGTCAGGAAGGCCTCAGTTTGAATCCTCGTTCACTTGGCTGTGTTGACCCTGGATAAACCAGTCCATGAGTCAATAAACATTTATTAAATGCCTACTATGTGGAAGGTTCTTTTTTTTTTTTTTAAAGCAATCAGGGTTAAGTAACTTGCTCAAGGTTACATGACCAGTTATTTTTATGTGGGTGCCGAGTATCTGAGGCCAGAACTGATCCCGGGTCTCCTGATACTGGGGCCGGCACTCTTACTGCTCCACCTGGCTTCCCCTAAGCAAATGGGGTTAAGTAACTTGCTCAAGGTTACACGGCCAGTTATTTTGTGTGGGTGTTAAGTATCTGAGCCCTGAACCGATCCCAGGTCTCCCAACTCTGGGGCTGGCGCTCTTACTCACTGTGCCACCTGGCCACCCCTATGGAAGGTTCTTACTAAGTGCTGAGTGTACAGAAAACAAGGAGGGGCATAGCTGAGTAGGTATGGGTTTCAGTGTTAATGAAATCTTGTGGAATGATGAGATTCCAGAGAACATGATAAAATCCATATGACAATGATGAGAGAGAGGTGGCTAGGTGGCACAGTGAATAGAGCACCGTCCCTGGAGTCAGGAGGACCTGAGTTCAATTCTGACTACAAACACTTAACACATACTAGCCATGTGACCTTGGGCAAGTCACTTAACCCCAACTGCCCTACTTTCCCTCTCAAAAAAAAAAAAGCAAAAGAGAAATGATGAGAGGACTGCCCTGGGTACCCTTCTTAAATAGAAGGTCTAAGAATAGCTTTCCACTGTCTACCCTCTACCCTCTCTAATCAGAGGAATGGGAGAGACCCAGAAGTCTCTGGAAGGACCTGAGAAAGTAAGAGTTTCTGGATTAATTAGCTGTGTGACTCTGAGTTAGTCATTTACCTCCTCTCAGCCTCAGTTTCTTCATTTGTAAAATAGGGAAAATAATAACTAGCACCTTTCTGACTAGGTTGTGGTCAAGCTGAAATTGGACTAGATAACATACATAAAGCATCTTAAAGATCTTTTTTTCTTTGCTTTTTTTTTTGGAGGGGGGAAGGTAGGGCAATTGGGGTTAAATGACTTGCAAAGGTCACATGGCTATTTTTGTGTTAAGTATCTGAGGTCAGATTTGAATTCAGGTCCTCCTGACTCCAGGACTGGTGCTCTATTCACTGAGCCAGCTAACCTCCCCAGCATCTTAAAGATTAAAATGCTATAGTAACTATTAAGGCAAATTCTGTTAATCAGTTCTCGATTATCTGCCTTTATTTATGCTCACTGAAATAACATTTTTCCATGGATAGAATTATCCATGGAAAACTTTACTCCCAAGACAGGCTTATCCACTCAACACGTTTCTGAGCCACCTTCCTATGTCATCAGTCAATTCATCAGAAAGTTAATCTAATATACACAAACATAAAAACAAAGTTCAGATGTACAATTTGTTAGGAAAAATACGTGTCTATATATGTACATATGTATGTATATATCTATATCTATGTATAAATACATTTGCACTTAATTGTAACCTTCTGGAGGGGAGGGAGGAAGGAGGGAAAAAGCAAAGTAAAAAGTACACATCAGAGAAAAGAAAACTTACAAGGAAACAAAGATGGACAGCTCTCAATACACTGTGTAATATTTATCATACAGGCTTTTTTGAAATGAAAAATTATTGCTATATATTTTGAATCCTCTCATGTTCTGCTGTGCATGTGACAGACTTTTTTTTCCTTTTCTTACTTGGTATTTAATTTTATGAAATGTTTCTTTTTCTTTTCTCTATTCTGTATTTGAGTTCTGTTGTTTGAGTCTAAAATTAAAACAAAGTTTAATCCACTAAGATTCCTCAAGTGTCCGATATGTACAATGCACTGTGCTAGATGGTGTAGGGGATTCCAGATGATACAAAATACCATGTCACTGCTAAAGGAGTTTATAATCTAGGTAAAAAATAAAACAGGATTGTAGTAGAGTTAGTGTATACCCAGGGAATGCAAATTCAATTTTATAATGTCCTAAGAAATACGTGATTTGGGAGAGTAAATCAGCTATGAAAAATATGTCATTCATTCCTAAACCAAGGATTAATTATATTTGCACTAATGACTTTTTGTGTTATTCATCCGACTTTTCCTCCATTGGGGTGGATAAATGCCTGGATTAATGATTTTAAAATGAGGCACACACACAACTTTAGTAAGCTGAAAAGTAGACACCATACCAGTGTATTAAAACTGTTACATTCTCCTGATATCAGGAAGTGGCCTTGTACCTGAACTCTGCCACTTGAAGCCAATTAATGTCTCCTGCATGGAGACTGTGGCTTTGTGATGCCTAGGGCTTTTGCCTCCTCAGATTTGCAGTTTGCTTAACATCCTTCAGCTAAGGAACTTCCTGTGTTTGACAGCCTGCTGGAGCCTAGATCCCCTGACCTTTCTCCTTCAGACATGAGTAAGCCAGGTTTATTTCTACAGTGTTAAATTACATTTCCAGTTTTCTCCCTTTTTTGTTGCTTTCTGTTCCTAGTGGCCAGTAAAAGTAATAATTCAGTACCTGAAACCCAACTCTGAAATTTACTGTCTTCATGGAGGCAAACAATGACAGGATGGTTAAAGAAGTTAGCTTGCATTCTTTAAATATTTAATTCAATCATGCACAGTGATGTGGGTACTCCCTTCACTCATGTAGATTGCAGACCATTCACGCTCTCAAATTTTGTGTAATTCTTGCCTATCCCTTCTTATAAGTTCCCTGTAGATTATCTCCCCATCATACTAAAGACCTTCCTCTGCTTCCTTTAATACTTGAGGGCATCAGCATAGACCTTGGGTTGTCTCTCTTTTATCTCTTTTGTTCTCACTTCATATTGAGATCACCTCCCTTTCCAAACATATCCTCAATGATATGTTTTAGGTGATGTCTTACATGTTAAAGATATGCTTTTGTCTACTTGCAACCACTAGACATCACTCTGTTGACCTTTGGGTCAAATGCTATTTTGATTCTTCAGAAATAGTAATTTTCCATGATTTTCAGCCTTATAGCATCACTAGGAGATCGTTAGTGAAAAAAAAATAGGCTTCTATGACTGAAGATGACTTATAAAAGTATTTTTTAAATAGTCCATGCATATACTTTGTCTCTTCTATATAAGTATTTCAAAGAATCCCAGAATGTAGAATGGTATTTCTTTGTTTTTAAGAATTGCCTGATTAAGCAAAATGTAAACTGTTAACTTTTTTTTTTTAGCCTTGTTGCTAAGTACTAGCCCACGATTTGTTTTCTTACTTGCTGTGAGAAAGGCCAAATATCTCTTTAGATCTTGAAGAAAAAGTATTTGTAAATCTTTCAGGAATTTTTTGTTAGAATAAGTAGATAGGTGGATTTAGTGGATGCACAATTGACTGGTGTGTCAGTCAACAATTAGGAATTATTTTTGGCACATCAGTTTAAGGAATTGTAACACCTGCCATCTTCTTCTAGGACCCAGCATAGCATGACCATACTTTCATCAGTAACTTAAATGATGAGAACTAGAGTGAGAGCCAGTAAGTTTTCAGATTGGGATGCCATAGCAAATGGGATAAGATCATAGTTCAGAGTGGTCTCTACCAGCTAAATGACTGGTCAGAAACAAAGGACAGGTAGGTACCAAGTGGCATACTTAGGGTAGAAAGACAAACTATAGAATTTCAGATTGAGGAATGACTGGCTAAGGGAAAATCCAGGAGAAGAGGCTCTCTACTGTATAGTAGATAAAATGGCACTGCTATTAAGAGGATAAGTATGATAAAGTGTGCAAAGACACAAGCTGCCACAATGGCCTATTTTTGTTATAACTTATTTCAGTCAGTTTAAGTTGCTATTATATGAAGCATAAAAAACTCAGAATTAAAATATTTAAATTTTGGAAAATGGATTCTATGAAAAATGTGATGGGATCTGAGATTATTCTAAAAAAAAAAAACCAGAAAGTATAGAGCCCTACCTTTTAGGAATTTCATTTATTTTCACTAGAATGCATCCAGATTAGATAAGGGATTGATACGGATCATCAATGGAAGTTATGGAAATCCAGCCTTAAAAAGTTTAGACTTTTACTGTATTTACTTATCAATGCACATGTTATAGCCAACCTACTTACCCCCAGAATGTAACACATTTAAGAACAGCTACTGTTTGGGTTTCTTTGTGGAGCCTCCCACTATACCTTGCATGTGATATATAGTGTATACCAAGTTACATCATTATGGGAGTGGTTATTATTGAAATGGAATAGGTTTATATATGTGTCTCCTTTGTTCTTTACCACTACCCTGCAAGAGGAGGTGCTATTTTTATCATCATTTTACAAAAAGAAACTAAAGCTTAAAGAGATTAAGGGGTCTGCCCAGAGTCACACAACTAGTTAAGTGTCTGAGGCAGCATTCAAACTCAAGTTTTCTCACTCCAAGTCCAATATTCTATCCACTCATCCACCTAGCTTCGTATTAGGTAAGAGATTGGAGGTTGGATTAGACACCAAAAACAGCAAGCTCCCTCCTACCTTGTATTTCTCTGATTCCATTACTACTCTAGGTTCCTTTAACCTAAGGATTTTTGTAAGAGTAGGACAAGGTGATTTCCCTCAGTTCTTTCTTTTTCCCTTCAAATTATGAGAGATTTCATTTACTTTATAGTTTGGATTCAGCACAGCTGACAACCTAATTTTGATGCCCTCGTGTGACACATACTAAAAGCATGAATGAACTTTGGTTGGAAATATGTTGAAAAAATCTCCAAATCTTTGAGGACGCAAAACAACCCAAAATATTAATGATTATTCCAATTCTCTGCCTCTGAGAGTTTTTCTGCATTCAGGGGACTCATAGAGCCATTACTAACAACTTTATCCTTCTTCCAGAAAAGGCCTATGGTCTTTTACATTTACATGCTGCTTTCAGAGGCAAAGGGGAAAGCAAATCAATCCAATAGACATGTATTAAGCACCTACCATGTACAGGGTCCTATCCTGATGCTTCACTATGGTATGGAAGTGACTTTGGAGTCTCCCCATCAAGGAATCTTGATCTTACTGTATAATGGATCCACTTAATGGTTATTTTGGGGGCCCTCCTGGCTCAGAGCAAATGTAAATAGTAACTGTTTCTCTTTTGGCCAGCAACCCCGAGGGTCTTCCCCTCCTAGTTTGGTTGTTTTGTTTTGTTTTGTTTTTAATTAAAGGGGCCATTCCTTGACTCACTTCTTAAAGAAGCCTATTCACTGAATGGGAGTTGCCTCACTCAAAGTGAGAACTTGTAAAGACCTTAACTTAAAAAGACCAAGGTTTCCCACTGCCTCCTGGGCCGTCTCTGGTCGTCATGATCCATATCTGGCCACTGGACCCAGATGACTCTGGAGCAGACAGTGAGGCTGGTGACCTTGCACAGCCCTCCCTTCCTCAAATCAAAGTCAAGTGCAAAGTCATGTCATCATCTCCCTGATGTCATGGTCCTCTTCCAGAACAAAGGACAACCTACAACCACAAAGTCGTGGATCCATTGGGAAGTCTGGTGAAACCTATGGACCCGTTCTCAGAAGAATGTTTGTAAGTGCATAAAATAGGATTAGAAGGAAACCAATCATATTGAAATAGTCTGTAGACAGGAAGACTTCAGTCACATGTGACCTAACAGCAAATCTAACAGCTATAGTCATTTCAAAACTGCAATGAGCATAGACAGTATTTTGAAATATCTATAGCAACTGTAATGGGATTGGAAAAAAATCTGTGACTTTTATTGGTAACAAAGTCCCAGGTGCTACTAATACTATTGTGGTTTATTGCCTTCGTTAATAATAGAAGGAAATGATCAATTTCAGTTAGAAGATAAAGAAAATAAAGATATAATTTTTTTCCCATTCAAGTTCACAAGACCCCTCCCTGAAATCTATCCAAGGCTCTTTTGGGGGTCCATGGAACTCAGGTTAAGAAGCCCTTTCCCAAGGTTATGCCAACATGGTACAAACAGGCATACATAATAAGAAACATTCAATAATATAAATCAATTGGAAGGTTTCTTGGACAAGCTCAATGACAGATTGTCTGTTTGGAAGTCTCAGTCTTCTCAGATCAGAAAAGGAGTCAAACATTCCTTTGACCACAGGCCTTGCACTCTCATTTCCTGCTGTGTGTAGTATGTCACCTGAGGCAAGGTGGCAAGGGACTGGATATTTCTATCTGCCTCAAAGCAGTGATTTCCATCTGTGCTAAGATAATTGTGGTAACTGCCCCATCTCCTAACCTAGAGGTGAGAACTTCCAGTGCAAAGAGGAGAAACATTTCTTCTGACCTCAGGCATTCTATTTCCTGATGCATCTGGCTCTTGAAAGAAGAGAAAAGGTGATGGAGAGCTAGACTTTTTCATTCTATGCAGATTCTACTTCCATCTCATGCTGTATGTACCCTTTCCTGCCTGATCTCTACCTTTTGGAAGCAAGAGGAGTATTGAAGTGGGACCTCCATTCTGATGGTCTAACCATGTGCCTCTCTTCTCATACTGCACTTGTTTTCAGCCCAATTTCCAGCCTCCTTTAGGAAGTGAAGTGACATCCTCCATTTAATGGTGAATATTTTCACACCTGGTCATGCCTTTCATATCCTAGTAATTCTGAATACCTACAAGTCACTATCCAAATCACATTCCTTACCCTCTACCTCTCAATTCCTTATTCCCATCCTCCTTAATTCTCTCACTCCAAAGTTTGAACCAAACGCTACCCAGCCTTTCACTGTGCCCTGTGGAAGGCCTGTTCCATAAGTGAATGTTAGCCCATATCAGGTTAGGAAACTTTTCTCCTTGGTAGAATGGGGCTCAATTGTCTCCAGAAGTGTTGACATGTCTTTTTTTACTTTTTGGAGGGGAGAAGGCAGGGCAATTTGGGGTTAAGTGACTTGCCCAAAGTCACACAGCTAGTGTTAAGTGTCTGAGGCTGGATTTGAACTCAGGTCCTCCTGACTCCAGGTCTGGTGCACCACCCAGCCACCCCTAAGCCTTCTTATACCTTATTCTCACCATGTGCTATTTAATCCAATGACACTGGCCTTCTTACTGTTTCATGAACAAGACACTTCATCTTTCAACTGAGGGCATTTTCTCAGGCTGTCTTCGAGGCCTGAAATGCTCTTCCTCCTCATCTTCCTCCTGGTTTCCCTGACTTCCTTTAAGTCCCAACTAAAATCCCATCTTCTATAGGAAGGTTTCCCAAACCCCTTTTAATTCTAATGCTTTCCCTCTGTTCATTATTTCTCATCTATGCTATGTATAGTTTGTACAAGGTAGCTAGGTGGTACAGTGGCTGGAATATCAGGCCTGGAATCCAGAGGACTTATCTTCCTGAATTCAAATCTGGCCTTGGACACTTACTAGCTGTATGAGTCCCCAAACCCTGCTTGCCTCATTTTTCTCATCTGTAAAGAAATAATTCACTGGGGTCATGAAGAGTCAGAAATGACTGAAAAATGGCTGAACAACAATAATAATTTATTCATATATGTATTTATAATATACATATTCACACATACATAATTTATACATATTATGCATATGATAATTTATGCATATTTGTTTGTTTGTTCCCCCCATTACATTGTGATCTTGCAGGCAGTGTCTGTCTTTTGCTTTCTTTGAATCCCCAGTACTTGGTACAGTGCTTGGCATATAGTTGGTGTTTAATAAATGTTGATTGATTGTAGAATGAGAATGAGTTAAGCTAGGTAGAGGAAAGCTCCAGCAGAAGGTTGGCTACTAGGTGATTTTTTTTTCTTCACTGTATTAACTCATGAAACTTACTGTTAATTCCAGAGGGGTTGAATTGAACTGAGTTGAATGAAACTTTCTGCTAAGTCCTAGAAGGCCTATGATCCAACACCAATGGAAGAAGTTCCCACACCAAGGAAATCATCCGAATCCTAGAGTTTGAGCAGAGCAAAAGCTTCTAGATAATGGCAATAAAAGCATAAAGGATGACATAGTTCTTGCCTTCTAGGAATTTACATTCTATTTGGGGGGTTGGGATAAGACTTGAACACAAAAACTGTAATTACTGAAGGTGTGATTAAATACATACATAGGTGAAGTCAAGCAGAGTGATCTAAGAACTTCAAGGAAGGATGGATTATTTCTAGTTAGAGAGAAGAAAAGAAGACTTCATGGAGGAGGTGGTACCTTAAAGGAGAGAAGGCCTCTATAAATGCAAGTGATTTGCTGTTGGTGACAGCTCTTCCCCATGGGAAAGGCAGGGTTTGGTGGCCCCTAAATCACACTGATTTGACGAAAATCTAGACATCTGAGATGGGCTTGTTGCTCACTTCTCCCTTACCCTTCCTTCTAAAATGGTGAACTGAGCAGAGAAGTTACTGAGTAGGGGGAGGGAAAGTTCAGTCACACTGGTCAGTTATCTCAAGTTTGGTGAGGATCCCCCAGAACCTCTGACAGACTCAGCTTTACCTCCTACTGACCGGGTGAAGAGTCCATGGGCCGCCTTGTGGCCACCTCAACGAAATACCCCTTTCCCAGCAACCCAGCATCTGGAGGGAAAGTAGGACCTTGTGAGGGGATTCAATTCAGAATTCATCAAGGATTTATTAAACACCTACTGTGTGCAAGGCAGTATACTAGGAACTGAAAATATGAAAATAAGATGAAAAATAGTCCCTGCCCTCAAAGAGCTTAAATTCTACTGGAGAGATTAATTAATACAATATTGTTTGAGGGGAGAAAGAACACTAAAAGCTAGGTGAAAGGCTTTCCATAAGATGTGACATTTCACATTGAGTTTTGAAGGGAACCAAGGATTCTAAGTTATGGAGAGGAGGGAGTACATTCCAAGCATACAGGAAGAGGCATATACAAAGGCACAGAGGAGAGAGATTTGAAGGTTGAGTTTGGCAGACAGCAAGTTTGCCAATTTAGCTGGCAAACAAGTAGTAACAAATGCCAGTATAACTGGAACATAGGTTGTATGAAGGAGACCTAGGTGAACTAAGTCTGGAAAGGGAGGCTAGAGCCAGAATGTAAGGAATTTTAAATGCCAAGTTGAGTTTCTTTGTTCCAAAGGCCGCAGGAAGACAATAAAGATTTTTGATTAAGGGAGTTATATGATCAAACCTGTATCTTGGCCATATGATTTTAGTAGCTGTCAAGACCTTGGTTTGGGAGGGGAGAGACTGAAAGCAAGGTCTCTAACCAGGAGGTTAGAGCCATCCCCTAGGCCAAACTGATTCTGACTCTAACCGTTATCAGGGTCTGCCTGATCAAGGGTTTATGAGTGGAGAGAGTATGGAAAATGTAGAAAGTAGAAGGAGGTGAGGGGCAGGAGTGGGTAAAGAGTGAGAACAGCAGCATTGTCTCCCTCCTCTACACATTACCAACACAGACTGACACAAAATTTCATCAAATGTCAATATCCTAACTTGGCAGGTCCATTCCCCCCTTGGCAATAGCAGGTTTTGATTACTTAAGGTGATGATAAAGGACTCAGTGTACATATTAGATTACCTAACTTCCATTAGTAAGTGGCTAAATTTGGTTTTGACTGCCATGCCTTTTGCCCTGCATAGTCAAAGAGGTAGGGTGGTACAATAGAAAAACTAGCTGGATTTGGAATTAGAGAATTTATGGGGTTCATATCCTAGCTACACCAATTAACCAAGTGTGTGACAGTGAACAAGGCACTTCATACCTCTTGGCCTCAGTTTTCTCTTCTACAAAATGAAAGCACTGGACTAGGTGACCTCTAAGGGACCCTTTACCTTCTGGCTCTAACTCTGTGACTCCTAAGAATCAACTGGTGATTTTCCTAAGCACCCCTTTTGGTGCTGAGTACCTAAAGAGCTCTCCTCTCTCCTCTCTCACCGACTCACTTGCCTTTTGCACAAAGTGGGGCATTTATCTCCACCAATGAAGAGTTTCATATCAATGGACTTTGGGACAGGGGGTTACGTCTCTATAGTCAGAAGACTGCCCAAAGGCCAACCAGAAAAGTAAAATTTTAATCTGTAATGCATAAAAACCTGGCTTCATCATCACACACAATCAGTAAAAACAGTCTGTATGGAATTGAAAGAACCCTGGCTTAGTAGCCGGTGGACTCAAGTTCATATGTCGTCTCTGCTGCTTATTACCTGTGTGACATTGGAAAAGTCATCTAACATCCCTGGGCCACAATTTCCTCATCGTAAAATGAGGGGCCTGGATTGGATGGCCTCAGAGGACCCTTCCAGGTCTGTGTCAACATTGACTGAGATAGTATATTCGAAGTGCAATGCTAGGTACTGTGCTAGGAATACTGAGACGTGTAAGATGTGATCCAGCTGGGGAAGGAGAGCGTGCATATGGAAGGTGATGAATTAAAGGACAAATCAGTATCTAAGCATGTTTTTAAAATCAGCATATTTCAAAGGCCGGTCTAACCCAGCAGGGAGGCTTTAGGGTTGTTTTGGCAGGTGAATGATTTGGAAATTTGGAATAAATATCAAGAAGCATGAGAAACAAAAGAAAATTTCCACACAAACTGAAGTTGCTAGTAAGGGTATGGATCCCAGGATACCACTTCCATTAAAAAATAATAATTTTTATATTTAAAATTATTTAATTTAATTTTTTGTGAGTTTCTTTGTATTTATTTATTTTTAGTTTTCAACATTCATTTCCACAAGACTCTGAGTTCCAAATTTTCTCCCCATCTCTCCCCTCCCCCCACCCCAAGATGGCCTGCATTCTGTTTACCCCTTCCCCACTCCCCCCC
The DNA here is from genome assembly GCF_028583685.1 of Petaurus breviceps papuanus. Classification (NCBI taxonomy): domain Eukaryota; kingdom Metazoa; phylum Chordata; class Mammalia; order Diprotodontia; family Petauridae; genus Petaurus; species Petaurus breviceps. The sequence goes on along the minus strand of NW_027187419.1, from coordinate 85,741,228 downwards.
TTCCTTTTTCCCCCCCCCCCCCCCATTCCCACCCTCTCACCCCCTTTCTTACTTTCTTGTAGGGCAAAATGTATTTCTATACCCCATTGCCTGTATGTCTTATTTCCTGGTTGCATGTAAAAATAATTTTTTAACTTTTGTTTTTAAAACTTTGAGTTCCATATTCTCTCCCTTGTTCCCTCTTCACCTACCCTCATTGAGAAGACAAGCAATTCAATATAGGTTACACATGTTATACAAAACATTTCCATTGTAGTCTTATTGAGAAAGACTATATTACCCTCCAACCTATCCTGCCCCCCATTTATTCTGTTTTTTCCTTTGACCCTATCCCTTTTCAAAAGCTTCTGACTACCCCCTCCCTCAATCTGCCCTCCCTTCTATCAACTCCCCCTCTTATCCCTTTCCCCCTTACTTTCCTGTAGGGTAAGATACCCAATTGAGTGTATATATTCTTCCCCCTTAAGCCAAATCCAATGAGAGTAAGGTTGACTCATTCCCTTTCACCTTCCTGCTCTTCCCCTCCATTGTAACAGTTTTCTCTTGCCTCTTTTATGTGAGATAATTTACCCTATATCTACCTTTCTCCTTCTCCCAATATATTCCTCTTTCTCCCCTTAATTTTATTTTTTAAATATCATCCATTCATATTCAACATCCTATTTAATTTAAAAAAATGATTCCAAACTTGTTAATCATCAACAAAAATATTCAAATATTACAAATAAGAAGAGAAAATGATTGAAACTATAAATCCTATTACATTCCTCAAATAACATATAATTTTTGTTAAAGTTTTTTATTTTGTTAAAATAAGCATATTTTATTGTTAACAACACAGCAACAAAGATGCCCTATTTATTTCCATATCCCTGTCTGAACTGTTTCATTTTTTGGATTTTGTTGCTTTGAACATTATTATTATTATCTTACATTGTGATAGCGAACGTGTATGATATTTTTCTGATTCTGTTACATTTATTTAACAATTGTTCCATTTAAGTCTTCTTATATTTCTTAGCCTAGACTTTTGCTTTATTTAATTATTCTTTTGTCTGTAGTTGTATTTTTCACTACTGTAAGGATTGAGAAAAAGAATTTTTACTGGTGAAAATAGGCAATTATTCTGCAAATTATAGTCCTGGGCAGTTGCCTAGGTTCACTGAAGAGTTAAATGACTTGCGTAGAGTGATGCAACCAGGAAATATCAAAGACAGGTAGGATTTGAACCCAAGTTTTCCTGAGTCTGAACCTGCCTCTATCTACCATGCCATGCTGACTTTATTTTTCTTAGATATTCTTCATATCTGTCATTTCTTGTGTAAAAATACTACATGGTATATAAATATAAAAGCACTGTATATTTTACCATGTTAAAGAGTTTCATAGCTCTTCTTGTCATTGTGGATAGCATTTTCTAACAGAGCTTTGTATGACAAAATATGCCCAATTATAGAAAAACAAAGGGAGAAGATAGAGTCTATGCTGAAAAGCAGCATGGCATTAGGGATGGGGCCCTGAATCTGAAGTCAGGAAGACCTTAATTTAAATCCAGCCTCAGACGCTGTGCAACCCTTGGTAAATCATCAAGCTCGTGGTGTTCTGGGCAGCGTGTAAGTTAGAGACAAATTGTAAATCTGCCTCTGTGGATAGAATTCCCCATGCTGATTATGTTTGGCCCAGCCTTAAAACCTCCAAACCACAGCATTCAGTAGTTATAACCAAATGGGTTTGTTATCTTGTTTTTCAATGATATAGGAAAGAAGGAAGCAAATGAACATTTATTACATGCCTGTTGTATGCTAGATATTGTGTTTAAGTGCTTTGTAAGTATCTCATTTGATCCTTTTAACAACCCTAAGATGTAGATACTATTATGATCCCCATTTTACAGTTGAAAACTGAGGCAGATCTAGATTAAGTGACTTGTCCAGGGTCACACAGCTGTTAAGCTATAAAGTACCTGAGACCAGATTTGAATTTGTCTTCCTGATTCCAATATTAGTGCTCTATGCTCTATACCACCTATATATAACAATGCATCCATACCTGCCAATCCACAATGAGACTCCTGCCCTGTCCTCCCATAAATGCGGCATAGGGTGTCTTCTCAACATTCTTGGGGTCTTCCTTGATTTCTGTAAATAGAATGAGAATTCCAGTGTAACATATGGACCACTCACCTCTTATCCCTTGCTCTTGCAAAATGAGAGTAATAAATAGCACCTGTCTCTCAAGGTTTTTGTGAAGATTAAATGAGATAATATTTATAAAGTGCTTTGCAGGTCTCAAAGAGCTATATAAATATTAGCTGTTATTAATATTATTAGTAATCAGAATAAATATTTATTGAATTGAATCTATTCCAACCTATTCATTATACAAATGAGGAAACTGGCACCTGGAGAGATTTAAGTGATTTGAAAAAAGTCACAGTCAGGATTCCAACCCAAGTCCCCTAACTCCAAATGTAGCATTTACAGATTTATAAATATTTTATGGAAATAGATATATCATAGCAACTTCAAACAGAAGCTTTCAATGGCCTGTCCCCTTATTATAATTACTCTCCATATACCACGCTACTTCCCCCAGTGTGATTCAACCCTTCATCTCCACTGCCACAGCCACTGCCTTGGTCCAGACCCTTATTACTTCATGTCTGGATTATGTCAAAAGGTTTATCTTCCAACCTCCATTCTCTCTCCATAACAATCAATTCTGTATCTACTGCCAGATTTTCTCTAAATATCATTTATATCCTATTAACTTCCCTACTCAAAAACCTTAATACCTCCCTTTCTTTTTTAAATAATATTTTATTTTTCTCTAGTTACATATAAAGATAATTTTTAACATTCATTTTTTTTTAAAAATTTTGAGTTCCAAATTTTCTCTCTCCCTCCCTCACATTCCCCCTCCCTAAGACAATAAGCAATTTGATATAGGTTATACATGTTCAGTCATATAAAACATATTACCATATTAGTCATGTTATAAAAGAAGATACAAACCCAAATGAACAAAGTGTGAAAAAAAATACAGAAAGTATTAAATAATATGCTTCTATCTACATTCAGACTCTACTTCTTTTTCTGGAGGTAGATAGCATTTTTCATCAGAGTTCTTTGGAATTGTCTTGGATCGTTGCATTGCTCAGATTATTGCTGTTAATGTGCACAGTGTTCTTCTGCTTCTGCTTACTTCACTTTGCATCAGTTCACATAAGTCTTTCCTAGATTTCTGTTTCTTACAGCACCAACTCCAGTTTTCTCTATATTGTTCGTAAGACCCTAAAAACTTAAACCCAACTTATTGTTCCGTTTACCAACATTTATTCTCTTCTGTAGATGAGTTGTCCTCACCGTCCCACAAAGTCTGTACCATTGTTATTTCCACTTCTTTAATTTTGCTTACATTATTCCCCCTGCCTGAAATGCTCTCTCATTTCTTTTCTCTTTCCAAATCTCCTTGTCCTTCAGAACATGGCCCATATTGAGCCTCCTCCAAGAAGTCTTCCATTACTAATCTAGCTCTCATTTGGTTCTTTTTCCTCTGAATTTCTGCTGTATTTAATTTATATACTTTCTACTTATAAGCAGATTGTATACTACCTTTCATGAGTTGCATGTTTATTCTGACTTGATCAGCATTTTTAGCACTCTAAAAGGCTTATGGTCTTATTTCAGATGTGAGGTTTTTGTTGCTGTTTTTCCTTGTTCACCTCAGTTCATGATTTTTTTAAAATCTAGTATAAAAATCATCCCAATTTAATATGAATTCTCTCATGTTTCATGGCAATGGTAAGTTCCAGGCCCCATTTTGTGTGGTTTATTGAGTTTATTTTTAATCATGTTGTGAAACTTTTGGCTAGCTCCTTGAAAGTGGATTTTTACACATCTCTCCTTTGGTTGAAGGAGTTTCTTTTGCTAAATTGTTTGTCAGGATTCCAGTTTCAATGTTTGTTTGAAAATCTTAATTCATTTGGGATGTACTATGCAATATAAAAATAGGTTTTAGTTATTGTAAAATAAATATGAAGTGATTTATTTTTACTGTCCCCCTGTACTTCTTGAAAAAGGCCTTAACCAAAGATGTTATTGCTAATTTTTTTTAACTCCAAGCCAATTATGTCAAACATGAACCCTTTACGTCACTATGTATTGGAAGCAAAGATTCAAAGTGACAGAACTTTACAAAAACCCTACTGTTGACATGAACACATGTGACTTCTTTTCTATGAATAAATTGCTTCATAATTAAGACTTAAAGAAAGGATCATAACCTCATCACTAAAAATTTCATTTGCATTCTTAGCTGAGTTCATTTAATCCAGTGGAGTAATACAGGAGAGGACTTGGTCATGAAGAGCTAATTAGGGATAAAGATCATGAAGATTTACATATTTTGCCTTTTCAAGATTGTAATGATGTAATCATTTTTACCTAAATGTACTTTGAAAATCAATCAGGATATCTAACTAATTGATTAGTTATTAAGTTTGTCATACTATATGGCATTACTAAACAGAGACACTAATACAATAAAATAGGAGTGGGAGTTTTTCTAATGGACTTTGTTTTTAGCCTCCACAGTGATAAGTTGTGAAGTTTTCTGGGAGAAGGATCCTAACACGCATATCTGCTACCAATTCAATCTCTTTTCCATTCTGTCTTGGAGTGAGGCCCATTCTTCATGCAAGATGCAAGGAGGTGATTTACTAAGTATCATGGATGGGGCAGAAGAAAATTTTATAAGGCGTAAGTAGATAAATGGTCCGAATTTTGTTCACCCAGTTAAAATCACTGTTGTCAGTAATCAAGTCCATTTCATGCAAGACCAAACCCGTAAGACTAGGGTAGAGAATGAAACAGGTTTTTTTGTTTGTTTGTTTTTTATTGGAAGTGATTTTCCTATTATGGAGTTTCATACTATTTATTATCATACTTGGCACTCTGGAAAACCACCTTCACTTTCCTCTCTGAATATCAAATTGTAATAGTGTGACCTTGTGGCAGGAAGAGAACTCCCATATACCATTGGGTAACCACAGTTGTCCATTTAGTAGAGTAAATTTCCATTTACTCAATAGAAAATTACTGAGCACCTTCAAAACCTTGTGATAGGCTCTGAAGAGCCCCCTAGACAAATGTGATATGTGACCCCTGACATCAAAGATAGCCAGATCTAAGATCTAGTTGGTGACAAAATATATGAAAAGTATGTACCAATAACAAAACGAAATAATATTCAATGTCACAAAATAATGTACAATTATGGTCAGTGTTACAAGTTATAGTTATATTTATCCAGAATTGTGCTGTTCCTTTGAAGTGAGTGGTAAATGAAGGCAGTCTTCTTTTAACCTTGGGATTGAAGCAGTATAACAAAAAAATCAAGTTTTTATTTTTTGCTCTTTGTGTTTGGTTAAGTTAGTTTCCTCCCTCATGGGGTTTAAAGTTTTAAAATATAGGCTCTAGAACTTCCCTTCATTATCAATATGTCCCTTTTTTCTTCCTTTTCTCCCACTTTGTCCCCAGTACCTGTCAGATGCATAGTGTAATGTTGAAAGTAATGCTGATTAAACAGTCGAAGAACACAGTACATTATTTACATTACCATGTAATTAAGTAACTTGGCCCAGTACTTCCCATTTATACTCTGCTTTGTTTTTATTTAGTGTGTCCAACGTTAGCCCATATCAGGTTAGGGAACTTCTCTCCATGGTAGAATGGGACTCAGTTGTCTCCAGTAACATTGACATGTCTTTTGAAATAGTTCAATGAACATCACTCACCACTGTGTCTCATAGCTAAGGCCTCATTCTGCCACGTCACTCAGTGGTGAGTAACATCCTTTGGGGTTGTTTGTCCTTCGTTCTTGAAGAGGACCATGACATCAGGGAGGTGATGCCATGACATGCAAGTGAATTGGATTTAAATGAGGCAGGGCTATGCAAAGTCACCAGCCTCACTTTCTTCTCCAGAGCCATCTGGGTCCAGTGGTGAGATATAGATCAGGACGACTAGATCTCCCACCCTACGTGCAGTGGGAGACCTTGACCTTTTTAAGTTAAGTTCTTTAACAAGTCTTAGTTTGACTAAGGCAATGTCCATTTAGTGGTTAAGGCTAAGTTTGGGATTAACCTTCCTGTCAGAGCCATAATCATGGCAGGGGAAGGAGAACCCTCAGAAGATCTGACTTGAGATGAGAATAAACCTGAATTTCTGAGAATAAACACCTTCAGACTGAATTTGAACATCATCAGAACAAGTTCTTCCCCAAAGGCCATGATCTAAGGTCTTAAATAGATTCTCCCCATGGTTATCTCTTATTCTGTGGATCAGTAAGTACCCTCTGTCCCAGTATATGTCAATATCTTACCTCACCTTGACCAACTCTTGCCCTACATCCATAGCTAACTACTCTTGGTTAATCCCTGTGCTAGCAGCTTGTGCTGATATTTGCATTGCCTGATTTTATCATAACCTTTATCTGTCACCTAGTTTGTCATTTCAGAAACAAATGCACTGATTTCTAAACCTAACACTTATCCTCATTCCAAATGTTATGTTTATCCATCAAAAACCAAAAGAAATAGTCACATTTGAAAACTTTTGTTAATTGCTGTTGTTTTCTTTAAAATGGTGAAAAGCACCACAGATCAGCTAAGGTAATTCCTCCACACTGTTTAATAATATGCCAGATTTTTGTCCAAATCAGTTTGCCTCTTCAAATGTCACTTTGAAGTGAACACACAAAGCAACACAGCATGTTCCATTTTCCACTTGAAACACAGACTTCACAGTTTGATAAATTAGATATTTGTGGCACCTGTTTTGATCTAAAGTGACATTTTTTTTTGTCTTAGAAGAAGCATTTGGGTGACTTATACATTGAATTTTTAGATTTATGGTTCTCTCTAAAGACTTTGTGATAATACTTAGGATCATATATGTGGATTTGAAAGGAACCTTAGATTGAAATCTAGTCCAACCTTTCATTCTACAGATAAAAAAATTGAGGCACAGAGAGATAATGATTTGCCTGAGGTCAGTCAGGCAGTAAGTGACAGCTCCAGGATTCAAACCTAGATCATTTAGATTCATTCCCTTTGACACTTGGGCAATAGGATCAGGCTGGCCAGGTAAGGGGTACCTTGTAGATTCTCTAAGTCAGATAGGCTGGAGGTTAAGTCCAGGGAGGTCAGTCAAGGCAGAGAAAAGAAGGGAGGCAGGCACTGTAGAACCAAGGACATGAGGGGTCCTGTGTCTGAGAGGGCTAGAAGCAGAATCCCAGGCTTAGGATATTGGGGAGGAAAGGGAAGGTTCAGGAGCTGAGTCATATCAGGAATACAAATCAGAGTTCAGACAAGAGTTCAGAATTTAGAGAGGAGCCTGAATATTCAAATGAACCTTGAGATTGAGCCAGACACTCTTTGAGGTAGTATGTGTTTGGGGAGGGGGGTGGTGTAGGCTTCCATGTATGTATATTGGCATCCAAAATCAGTCTGAAATCTTGTTCTCAGAACCCTATGCTCCTTGGGCTCAGAACTTCTTTTTATTTAATACTATTTTATTTTTTCCAATTACATGTAAAGATAGTTTTCAACATTCATTTTTTTAATTTATGTATTTATTTTTAGTTGTCAACATTCATTTCCACAAGATTTTGAGTTACAAATTTTTCTCCCCATCTTTCCCCTACCCACTACCCCCAAAATAGTTAGCCTATTCAATACCCTTTCCTCAATCTGTTCTCTCTTATTTCCTCCCCCATGCTCCCCAACTTTCTAATAATGTAAGATGGATTTCTATACTCCAGTGCCTGCATATCTTATTTCCAAGTTGCATGTAAAAAAAACAGCAATTTTTAAAATACATATTTGTTTTTAAAACGTTGAGTTCCAGATTCTTTCCCTTCTTCCCTCCTCACCCACCCCCACTGGGAAGATAAGCAATTCGATATAGTTTGTACATGTGTAGTTACACAAAATATTTCCATAGTAGGTATATTGTGAAAAACTAACTAGATTTCCCTCCATCCTATCCCACCCCTCACTTATTCTATTTTCTCCTTTGACCCTGTCCCTTTCTATCATCCCCCTCTTATCCCCTTCCCTCCTATTTTCCTGTAGGGTAAGATACCCAATTGAGTGTGTATGTTATTCCCTCTTTAAGCCAAATTCAATGAAAGTAAGGTTGTCCCATTCCCTTTTACCTTCCTGCTTTTCCCCTCCATTGTAACAGATTTCTCTTGCCTCTTTTATATGAGATAATTTACCCTAATCTATCTCTCCCTTTTTCTTTCTCCCAATAAATTCCTCTCTCAGCTGTTAATTTTATTTTTATATCATCCCTTCGTATTCAACTCATACTGTGCCCTCTGTCTATATATACATGTACATTTATATGCCCACACTCACATATATATTTGTACATAACCATATCCTCCTATACATACATACATATGTATGTATACATATATACATATGTATTCCCTCCAACTATCCTCATACTGAGAAAAGTCTTATGAGTTACAATTATCGTTTTTCCATGTAGGAATGTAAATAGTTGAACTTTAATCATTTCCCTATGATTTCTTTTCCCTATTTACCTTCTCTTGCTTCTCACATTTGAAAGTCAAATTTTCTTTCAGGTCTGGTTTTTTCATCAAGAATGCTTGAAAATCCTCTATTTCATTGAATGACCATATTTCCCCTGAAGCTTTATGCTCAGTTTTGCTGGGTAGGTGATTCTTGGTTTTAATCCTAGCTCCTTTGACCTCTAGAATATCATATTCCAAGCCCTTCACTACCTTAATGTAGAAGCTGCTGGGTCTTGTGTTATCCTGATTGTGTTTCCACACTACTCAAATTGTTTCTTCCTGACTGCTTGCAGTATTTTCTGCTTGACCTGGAAACTCTGGAATTTGGCTATAATATTCCTAGGAGTTTTCTTTTTGGGATCTTTTTCAAGAGGCGATTGGTGAATTCTTTCAGTTTCTAGTTTGCCCTCTGGTTCTAGAAGATCAGGGCAATTTTGCTTGATAATTTCTTGAAAGATTGTGTCTAGGCTCTTTTTTTGATCATGGCTTTCAGGTAATCCAATAATTTTTAAATGATCTCTCCTGGATCTATTTTCCAGGTCAGGGTCAACATTCATTTTTATAAGATTTTGAGTTCCAAAATTTTCCTTCCCTCCCTAAGACAGTAAGCAATCTGATGTAGGTCATGCATGTACAGTCATGTTAAACATATTTCCACATTAGTCACATTGTGAAAGAAGAATCAGAACAAAAGGGAAAACCCACAATGCTCAGAATTTCTAAAGGCTCTGTCTGTCTCTTTCTGTCCCTTTTCCCCTTTTCCTCCTTCCTTTCTTTCTCAGTTCAAGCACCATCTTCTAGATGAAGTCTTTCTTGATGCTTCCCTCCCCTCGACTGCTAGATCTTCTTTCCCCAGGCTACATTGATTTTATTTTTGTATTTATTCTGTAGGTACTTTTATATGTATTTATTTAAAAATCCATACATCATGTCTTTCCTTATAAGAGCAAGGACTATCTCATTTTTGTCCTTTTGTCCTCAGCATCGAGAGCAGTCCCTGAGACTTAGGAGGCATTCAGGAAATGTCAGTGGAGGTTCAGACCCTGCCTCTGACACATTCTAGTTGTGTGACCCTAGGCAAACAACTTAATCTCTCAGGGTCCAATGTGATTTTTTATGTTCATAAGTTGCAGATAAATTACTAATTTGTATTGTTAAAGGCAGCTTTTTCGTTAAGAAGCCCCCATAAATAAAGTCCAAAATATATTTAAAAGCTTATGTATTGATGATCCCTCTTACTCTTTTCCTCCTTCTTCCCTCCCTCTTCTTAATCTACCAAGTGCAAAATACTCCCATGTGTCGGTGGATCCCATAAGAGTAAAAGTGAATCTAGGTTAGGTTACCTGACTTGGGGTGTGATAGGGTCATGGTATATATGTATGTGTGTTGGAGTTGGGAAAGAGGATTATGTCTGGAAATGACTGCAATATGTGTTATATAAAACAAAAAAAAGTTAATAAAACATTAATTTTTTTAAAAAAGAAAGAAAATGAGAGTGAACGCGTTTATAATCACAGAAGATCTCATGTACTTTTTGGTTTCTACTGTTTCATATAAATGGATTGTTATGAAAACTTAAGATTCCTAGATGGTAGGGAGGGAAAATGCATTTTAACTCAAGTACTGCTCTCACTGAAGTAGTAAGAGCCTCTAAGAAAATTATGGAGGGAATCCTCATAGCTGTGATAATGTCTTACCAGAAGACTGATATTTTATGTTAGATGTAGTTCAAAACACCATGCCCCATAAATCCTGAAAAATAAGAAAGGTAATTTTTTTTCCAAACCTGTGATTCCATTCACTCTGTTCATTTCAGAGCATTTAAGCACTAAAGCAGTTGATGTGTGGATAGGTCTGAATCAGTTGGATGCAGCTGCTGGCTGGCAGTGGTCAGACGGAACTCCACTCACCTACCTAAATTGGAGCCCAGGTACTTATTGTAACTTTTAGCTATACTACAGCGTGACACCATCTCAAAGGCTTAATAGTAAGTGTTGTTGTTTAGTCATTCTGTCATGTCTGATTCTTTGTGACCTCATTTGGGATTTTTTGGCAAAGATGCTGGAGTAATTTGCCTTTTCCTTCTTCAGCTCATTTACAGATGAGGAACTGAGGAAAATGGGATGAAGTGACTTGCCCAGGGTCACACAGCTAGTAAGTGTCTAAGGTTGGATTTGAACTCAAGTCCTCCTGACTCCAGGCACAATGTTCTATCTACTGTACCACCTCCCAGCACCAAAACTGAACTGAACTCCTACAAAGCAAGAACATGGAACACATACCAGGCAACAATCAAAAGCCAAGAAGCTAGGCAAATTGCCCAAGGCTGAAGAAAGAACTTGGGTCAGAGCCAGAATTGGGGCTATTTTTTTTTAATAACAAATTTTAAAATATTTATCTATTCAAGAAACAAAATCGTCCTTTTATTTAGTGTGATATTTGGCAGATGCTCTTCCAAGTCATTTTTTTCAAGATACTATTAATGATTTAATGATACTTAACAGGTTACATAGTATTTTTTTTAAGAGTCACACTAATTACCATATGCAACATGGTACGGGGAAGAAGCATTGTATTTGGTGTCAGTTGACCTAAGTTTATATGCCATATCTACCACTCACTACTGTGTAACCTTGGGCAAGTCACTTAACCATTCTGAGCCTCAGTTTCTAAAACCTGTAAAATTAGGATTTTATCCTAGATGATCTCTAAAATCCCTGTTAACTTGAAATTCTGTGAGTGAATGCCATGAACATGCTTTAGATTAAATAATTATATTTGCTTTGGGAATTTAAAGAGCTGTTGTTTTTTTCAGATGTAAAATTTGACCCATTTCTTGAACATCACTGTGGAACATTCAATTCTTTGTTGACACAGTCCTGGAGAAGTCATGAATGTGAATCTGGGTTGCCTTATGTATGTAAGAAATATTTAAACCACACTGAACATGAAGAATTTGGTAAGTATCTTTATTATTTTAATTAGTCTTATAAGTTGTTTAATATTCCTCTCAACATAATTAAATACCTCCCTCCATCTGTTGATAAAACATAATTCCCACTTTGCTAATGTTGGTTTACATTTATCCAATAAAATATTTGTATCCAGATAGTTTCTCCTATTCCAAAGGAATCTTGAATTCCACATATATGGTCAGGATATTGCTAAAAAAACAAAACAAGACAAGACAAAATAACTGTAGTATATCAAACATTTTCCCTTTTTTTTCCCATTGGAATTCTCATTCTTTAAGCACTGGAACATGCAACACCTGTTTCTCATCTAAATCTACTCCTGAATTTCATTCATGATCCCTTTGGAAATTGACTAAATCACAAGCAAGTTTCACACAACTCTGTGCTTTAGTGATTTTTCCACTGCATTCCACACATCACTGATAAGTCCAATGGGGGAAAAGTCTACAATTTTTAGCAACAAGTTTTTAGCCCAATTTTCCTTTTAAGATCTAGCTCTTCTTTTATGGTGGGCATTAGAAATCTGTACTTAGTCTAAAAGGTGAAGAGAAAGACCAAATATTTTCTCTTATCATTAAAATCATAGAATTTATATTTAAATCCTAGAATTTAACTCACAAAGTCAAATACCAAATCTTCTATTTGGTATTCAAAACCCTTCATAATCTAGCCCCCTCCTACCTTTCCAGTCTTCTCACACCTTATACCCCAACATGTTCTCAATCCATGTTCTATAAACAAGATACTCTCTAGGTTCAGGGCATTATCTCTGGCTCTCCCCCATACCTGGAATGCTCTCCATCTTCCCCTCTGCCTACTGGCATCCCTAACTTCATTTAAGTTCCAACCAAAATCCCATTTTCCACAGGAAACTTTTCCCAACCCCTGTCAATTCTAGTGCTTTCCCTCTGTTCATTGCTTCCTATTTGTCTTGTTTTTATCTTGTTTGTGCATATTTGTTTGTTTATTGTCTTCCCCATTAGATTGTGAGCTCCTTAAGAGAAAGGGCAATCTTTTACTCTTCTTTGTATTAGCACAATGCCTAGCATATATTAATAAAAGCTGTTAAGATTGATTCATCATAGCTAGGAGAAACTCATTGTTTCATATTCCATCCTGGATTGTTGATTTTAAGAGTTTTCTCTTGGAACAAGTAAATATAGTTAATGTTTATGTTTTTATTTTCCTTTAAATATCCATTCCTGAAGTTCTTACAGAATTTAGAAAAGAGTAGTGAGTCAATTTGTCATCTCTATAGAGAGATTCTCTTAATCTTTTGGTAATTTACTGAAATTCACATAGAATTCTTTCTCTTCCTCTCTCTATTGTTTTCTTCTCTCTTTTCCTCCTTCCCTCTATAAAATGGGGATTAAATCACTAATTATTGTCAGTCAACATTCAACAAGCATTTATCAAGTGCTGTTTTGTGCACAGCTGGCATTTTTAAATGGTTAATGCTTGTCTTAGGTACTAGCAGATATATAAAGTTTTGATAAAACATGGTTGCTGACTTCATGAAGCTCAAAGTCTAGGAGGGGCATAAAATATAAACTTAGACAAGTATAACACAAAAAATTGTGGCACAAAACACAGAGCTCTGTGAGGTCAGAGGTAGGTCCCTTGTACTATCTACCAAATAGGGTGGCTGTGAGAAACAGACATGCAATTCACTGGTATAGAGAACTCTCTGCTGAGGGAGCTCCTACAACTAATTCAGGTTGACACCTTCCTTGCAGTGTATAGTCTTAGAGGGTTGCCTAGAGCCCTGAGAAGTTAAGTGATTTGTCAGGACACACAACCAGTATGTAACAGTGGGGAGAGTCTGAACCCAGCTAGGTCTTCCTGGTTCCAAGGCTGATTCTCTGTCTAAAGATTCGGGTCTCTTTTGCTTTTGACATTATATTGTTCTGTCATTATCTCATATATCTTAAAGGTTTTTAGTTTTCAGAAAATCATCACATGTAAAAAATAGATAATAAAGATAATTAATATCACTATTTATTTTAAAAGATAATAGCATAACCACCTGTGATTATGAATAATATGTTTTTGTTTCTTATCTTTAAAATGAATAAGATGTTTGGAAATACTATCCAACTCATTGTGAACCAGGCTGGAATCCTTATAATCACAATTGTTACCTGCTTCAGAAAGAAAAAAAGACCTGGAAGACTGCCCTGTATTCTTGTCAGTCTAATAACAGTGACCTGATCACAATAACTTCATTAGCAGAGACGGAGTTTTTCATAACCCTTCTTAGAGATGGTGAGTCCTTAAAGTTGATTGGTATACCTTTTTTCTAATTGCTGCAAGACCTTAAGTTCATAATAATGTAGCAGTACACGTTTTTTTATTAGTGGGATAGAAAATAAATCCATCTATTTTAAAATTGACCTTGATGTACTTGGGATACTATTTTCAGAATATATACAATAATAGAGTTGCAGCATTTTCACAAAATATATGTTCAGAAAAAATGTAAAGGCATTCACATATTTTAAGCAGATAAAGTGATAGACACAATGATTGTTTTTAAAATATGACACTGAGTGGGACATTCACTGTTATTTTATAACTTTAATTTTTAAGATCCAATTCTCAAAAGGTAGACCACTGAACCAAAAACTTGCAAACAGTAAAACACCACCAAACTCATCATTTAGTCATACTATTGCCAGTAGTAGTATGCCCTATGCAAACAATCCGAGCAGTAAATCTTATTGTTTATTAAGTTGAAATTAAATGCTGCTGCTGATGTAATTGTTGTTGATGATGATGATGATGCTTTAAGGTCTACAAAGAGCTTTATAGCTGCTATCTCACTCAGTCCTCACAACAACCCTGTGGAAATTATTATCCTCTATTATTATTCCCATTTTACAGAAGAAGAAATAGGCTTAAAGAGGTTAAGTGACTTAAGGTTTATATAACTAATAAGTGTCTAAAGAAAGTTTGGACTGACTTCTTCCTGACTCCAAGTCCAGCTTGGTGAATTCGTGCTACTTAGCCACCCCCAAACCAGAGCCTCTTAACCATTGTGTTTGGTTTTTTAGCAGTCTCTTTTCTGACACTCTTGAGGCTCTCTTTCAGAATTTTTAAATGCATAAAATACAAAGAATTACAAAGGAAATAAATTACAGTGAAAATAGTCATTGTAATTATTTTCCTATCCAAGTTCATAGATCCCCTGAAATCTGTCCATCTGTGGACACCAAGTCAAGAAAAAGAATTTTTATAGACATTAACTAGTAACCTAAGTAATTCTGATAAATAAATTTGTTATGAAATAAAGACCTAATGAAGTCGACCACTTTTTCCTAACACTTAATTTCCATTTTATCAACTGACCTTGAATTTTACCTCGGAGTCAAAAGCCCTTCTTTGGTGGTTTGCCTTCAAATTGAGGATTTGCTCAGAATGTAAGGTACTCCTAAGCTGCTTATTTCCCAGGGGTTCATCCTGATTTTTCTCTCTCTCAGTTACAAAGAGATATATTCATTCTGACTAGGCTGTTTGAGCCTCATTCACCTTTCTGACACTCATGATCAGCTTCCAAGATCTGAGCTCCTCTTCCCAGTTCCTTTGCTCTAAGATTTCCAATCAACTTTCTTCCATATTAAAAAAAAAACCAAAACAAAGGGGAAAAAAACAGAGAAAAGTATAAAAATTGCTTGATGGAACTGAGAAGTTAAGAAATAGGTGTTTCTTTTTCTCCAGTCAGAAAGAGGTGCTTCTTACCTTAGACAGTCTACTTTCCATTACCCCCTCTCTCCCACTCCCTTTCATTAGTTTTCTTTAGCTTTCACTTTCTTGCTTTGTATAGTTTTGGGGATGTTAACAAGAATCTCTTAGGAGATGACTTCCCTTAAGCTTTGTAGTGATTCTAGCCCATACACTGCTTCAGATGTGGAGGTTTCCAATTTTTCTTTCTCAAAAGCCTATATCTTTTACCACAACACAAAACAAAGTTGTTATTTTCTAAGCTTTTTGAAAAGAGTTAAACTAGTTCTATCACACAGAAAATTCACAACCAAAAGGAAACTTTTGAATTAAACAGTCAAAATAATGACCTCCTTTTTCAGATAATAGGGATCCAAACAATAATCTCCTATGATCTCTTACAGAAAATGTATCTGAAACGTGGATTGGCATGAGCAGCCATAGCAACCCAGTTTCCTTTGAATGGTCTAATGGCTCTTCAGTCACTTTTACTAACTGGCACACCCAAGAACCCAATATTTCTCTCAACAGCAGCCAACTCTGTGTTTCAGCTCAGCAATCTGTAAGTATCCATCATCACTAAGAGTCTTTGAAGGTTGAGTTGGTTACTAGAAGGCTGTTGTTTCTAGGGTCACAGTGACTCAATGAACTCCATAGGTCAGAACTCAGGAGAATCCATAACTGCCATTGAAAGGAGACTGTAAAATTGGGGGGAGGGGGATTTTATAGACAGTTTCTCAAATAAAGATCTCATATATCAAATATGTAATTTTTTTTTTTGCTTTTTGGAGGGGGAAGGTAGGGCAATTGGGGCTAAGTGACTTGCCCAAGGTCACACAGCTAGTTTTTGTGTGTGTTAAGTGTCTGAGGCCGGATTTGAACGCAGGTCCTCCTGACTCCAGGGCCAGTGCTCTATTCACTGCGCCACCTAGCCACCCCCCAAATATGTAAAAAATTTTTTAAATCTTTAAGAATAGAAGTCATTTTCCAGTTAATAAATGATCAAAGATATAAACAGGCAGTTTTTAGATAATGAAATCACAACAATTTATAGTCATATGAAAAAATGCTCTACATCATTATTGATTAGAGAAATGCAAATTAAAACAAACTTGAGATATCATTGTACACCTAACAATTTGCCTAAATGAAGGGGAAAGTGACAAATATTGAAGGGAATGTGGAAAAATTGGGACACTAATTCATTGTTGATGGAATTGTGAACTGATCCAACTATTTTGGAGAGCAATATGGAATTATGCCCAAAGGGTTATTAAATTGCCTATGTAACTCTTTGACTCAACAATACCACTACTCAATCTATTCAAGCAATACCACTATTCGATCTATTTCCAAAGGAAAAAGGAAAAGAACCTGTAAGTTCTAAAATATTTATAGCAGCTCTGTTTGTGGTGGCAATTGGGAAATGGTTGAACAAGTTGTGCCATATGGTTGTGATGGAATACTACTGTGCTATAAGAAATGATAAGCTGGGTGATCTTAGAAAAACAGGGATAGACTTGTATGAAATAATGATTGAGCAAAACCAAAAAAAACGTTAAACAGTAACAGCAATAATATTGTTTCATGAATAACTTTGAGTGAATAAGTTATTTTGACTATTATAAATACTCAAATTAACAACATAGGACATATGAAGGAAGATACTAGCTGCATCCAGAGTAAGAACTGATAAATAGAAGTATGTATAGAATGATTTTCATTTATGAGGTGTGTGTGAGTGTGTATACATATTTGTGTCTAATGATAGCCATCTCTAGAGTGGGGGAGAGGGGTGAAAGGAGGGGGGAAAAGAGGGGGGTGAATTTACATGACAACTTTATATCTATAATATATTTAAAAGGAATACCAAGTTGTATAACAGATTTGCAGTTTCATGTGCAATCATCTGTTTTTATTATACTACATTATGGAAATGCTTGTTTTATTCCATAAATTAAAATCAAATAAAAATTGACCCAAAAAAGCAGGCTATAATGCACCACTCCAATGGAACTCCATGAGAAACACTGCCCCTGACTCCAAATGACTGCTTTACTAGTCAGAGGTGTTTCTTCTAACAATGACACCCCCAACTAGTCTCAAAAATATCTAGGCTGACAGCTTTATTCCAATCATGTTCTCACTCTGTTTACAATACAAATCCACACCTCTCTAAATCAGAGTTATAGTGATATTTTCAGGTGCCAGGTGTGATTTTTTATAATTCTCAGATTTTTCCCCTCAGATTGAGGGTCTAGGTTTATGATAATCTTGATCTTTTACCTATTTATCAAGGAGATTTAAAGGAGATTTTGATAATATTTTATGATTAGAGTCATGGACAGAAAATATTATTTTGGCAACAGCATATTTGAAAGAGTGGGATCTAATAATGTGATTTTAGAGATTATTTATCCAGCCAGAGGCTCACAGAGTTGCAGTGACTGAGCTTGGTAATACAATAGGAAACATTAAAGGTGAGATGTCTAATGAAGAAAAGATATTAGTAAGAATATATATTTATAGGAGATGTACAAATCACAGGACCCAGATCAAATTATTGCCTTTAACACAACAACAAAGATCATTCTGTAATAGGAGTTTTTAAATTGTTTGGAGTCACAAACACCTTTGATGAAAGGATCTGGTGAGGCCTATGTTTGCCTTCTCAAAATCATGTTCTCATATGCATAAAACACATAGGATTACAAAGGAAATCTTTCATATTCATATATAGTTATAATTTTTTTTTCAAAAATAAATTCGCAGTCCCCCAATTAAGAAACCCTTTATTATAGGATCATCAGTGAGAGATAATGCCAAAACCATACAGTTCAATCCTCTCATTTTACAAATGAGAAAATAGAGGCCCAGAGAGATTGAGGCTTGCATAATTCATATAGTGTCAGAGGTAAAGTTTGAACCTAGGTCCTCTGACTCCAATCAAATGCTCTTCCAGAGAAAGATAAAAGTGTTAGGACTTAATCATAGGTACAAAAGAGGAAGAGAATCAGGCATCTAAAATGATCATGAATTGTCTCTGAGGTAGTTGTGGTATGGAAAAAGATGAAACTTTCCAAAATGTAAGTGGAGATGAAGAAAAAGAACTAAGCAAAGATTTCTTTTGGCTGTATTAACACTATGCGCTATCATTCCATTTCTTTGAATATCCCAAGACCTCTAGCTGGGCACATAGTAGGTGCTCAAGAAATATTTATTGAATGCATATTCTATAAGTTGGAAGAATAAGGAGGGACTTTTAAAAAAGAAAACATGATAAAATCAGTGATAAAGAAGAAATAAAAGAATAGAATTATGTTTGTAAAGTTTAGGTTGGAGGAAATATTAAGGTGATACTTGTGTTATGTGCAAAGAAGAGGTTGTTTTAGAATCAGTACTGTATTAAGAATAAACAAGCCATCAGATTTTACTGTAATTTAGCCATAGTTCCTTGCTGTTCTTTATCAATGAGGGTGCTGAGAAGTGCTATCCCCAGCTGCCTTATTCTGGGCTTCTGCTGCCTTTGATGATGAGGAAACTCAGTGGAATATCACAATATCCCAGATGTAGACTTTAAAGGTTATCTTGTCTAACCTATTGCGTGTTGGAAAAGGTAAAGTGGAAGCCATGAATACCTACAGATATTCAGAAGGATCCTTTCCTCCGTGGGGGGAAGAGCTGTCATTTTCAAAGAGGACCAATGACATGACAGGTAATGTCTTGACTTGCACGTGCATTGGATTTAAGTGAGGCAGAGTTGCACAAAGTCATCAGCCTCACTATCCCTTCCTGAGTCATCGAAGTCCAGTAATAGGAAAAAGTCAGGACAATTGGCAATGGCTCAGGATACAATGCATGGCCGTGGTGCCTTTGATGTCTGACCAAGCTCTAAGTGTCCCACAGTTCACAGCTGCTCTCATGGCCATTGGAACAAATTGTTCTCATCCACTCATTCTGCTGGGGAAAATCTTCACATGCTTGGGGTAGACATCGCCCCCCAAACTCATCAACAGATTTGAGGCCTGTCGGTTGCCCTCAAACTGGTTTAGGCCATTTGCCAAGATGGTGTGGCCGCTGCACATACTACAGGTTCTTGGAGTCACAGGTGAGAGTTGGGTGACGGTGGACACCAAAGGTGGACGAGTTATAGCAGAGGTGCTAGTCCTTCCTGTACACTCTCTGGATATAGATGTATGTATATGTGTGTGTGTGTGTGTGTGTGTGTGTGTGTGTGTGTGTATCGAAGAGATCAGTCATGTGGCAGCTACAATAGATCAAGATTTAGAACTGCAAGGTACCTGAGAGGTCATCTAGCACGGCCCCTCACTTGGCCCCAAGAAGCTGTGACTTACCTGAAGTTGTACACAAAACACTTACTCCCTTTATAGGATAGTATTGAACTTAACCTCAGAGGGAGGAGTTAGAGCAGAAGCTTGGGGTGGCATTTCTGGGTGAGCCACAAGTCAATGCTTTGAGCTGAAGCTATGCCAGCTCCTCCAGTGTACATGAACAAGAGAACTTATTGGTCCCCAACTTTGAGCTACAAGCTCACTTAGCTCATGCACGTGTGACTAGTTGTGGCTTTCCAAGTCTTCACAACCTCCACATACTCCCTAGTGTCTCCAGGCTACTCTGTAGGGGTTTAAATGTTCTAATAATAATTTGTAACTCTCTTAACTTGTGACCCCCACCCTCTGGATACCAGTCTTTTTCTTCATCAGTGAGGCTCTACACAGAATTCATTCAATCAGCATTTAACTAAAATTGAATGCCTATAAACAGACATATTGAAGTATAACAGAGTTATGTCCAAGCAGTAGGATTAGCCCCAGCTAATAATTGAAAGGGCTTTTATAATTGAATGATGCAATTATCCTAATCCTTTTTTTTCTTTTTGAAGGGGGGAAGACAGTGCATTTGGGGCTAAGTGACTTGCCCAAGGTCACATGGCTAGTAAGTGTGTGTCAACTGTCTGAGGCCAGATTTGAACTCAGGTCCTCCTGACTCCAGGGCCGGTGCTCTATTCACTGTGCCACCTAGCTTCCCTTCATCTACCTTTTTCAAAGTCCCAACAGAGCTTGTGACCCAGCATGATCCTAACAGCTGTCCTTCCCAGTTATCCTTTCCTCTGGGGCTATTTACTCTACCTTTCTGTGTTATATTTGGGCCTAAACACCCACAGATCCAGGGAGTGCAAGAAGAGGTAGCTGCTGTTCAGCAAAAGGCTTCTGGGGCAAGTGTTACACACTTATCTTAAGCGGCAGAGCTAGGTTTGAAACCTGAGCCCTCTGATACTACATGAACAGGGATTCCTTCTTAGCACAGTGCCCCCCAGCATAGGAGGCCTACAGGAAGAAGGGATTCTTAGGTTGGTAGAGATGTCCATGTTTTAACATGTGATGGAAATGGCCAAGAGAGAAAGAACAATTGATGGTGGGGTGTTAGGACAGATAGGATGAGTGAGTAAATACAGTTATGAGATGTTTCGGAACATGCAACATTTGTGCTTTTAACAAGTGTTATATCAGAGTATCATAATTCATTTTCCCAAATAATTTGGGCCCAACTAGGTAGCATTCAGATTCAATTTTTAACCATTATTAAGTACCTGTTATATGCAGGCATTTGTGCTAGGTACTAGGAAAGATTAAACGTTAAATAGGACTCGGTTCTTTCCCTCAAGTAGCTTCCTACCTAATTGGTAAGTAAAACATATAAATGAGTATAAACTTAATAATATGGAGACTCCAACAATAACATACTTCAAAATTATCTAGCCCAACCTCATTTCTACATATAAGGCTGTTAACTCTCAGTAAGTACATGCTCTGTCTGTCCATCCACTATTATCATCAAGGATAAGAACAGTAATGATAATAATAACTAGCATTTATATAGCTAATATAGGTTTGCTAATAATTTTTCAGGCATTATTTATTCCTTATAACAATCCTGTGAAATAGGTACTATTATCCTATAGATGAAGAAAATCAGGCTGAGGAATTGTGACTGTTCCAGAGTCGCATGACTGCGACGTGGCTGAGGGACAATTTAAACTCAGATCTCCTTGACTCCAAAGCTAGCACCATATCCACTGTGCCACTGGGACTAATCTTCTGAAGGCTCATCGTGGCATAGAGATGACACTGGGTTCCCAAAGGATATGCCAGTATAGTGCTGGCAAGTATTAAACTGGGAAAGAGTTATCAAGTTATAGCTGAGTGATGGGGCTGTGTGACATCATCCACTGAGAGAGGAGAGGAACCTTGCTTAGTACAGAGAGATTCATCTCATTTCCCACCTCTGAACTGCCTCAGGGAATATTTACCATTAAAGAAGCAGGTAGTAGGGTTGCCATCTGTGTTGTAGGAAGAATGCTTGCACTGATGAACTCTCAGATTCCTGAAATTCTGTTATATGGAACAAGCTCATCAGAAAGGTGCATTAAAGGATGCTGCATGAGAACCTGGGAGAAGGTTAGCACCAACAAAGAGGATATTCAAACAGAGCTTTCTAAATGGGCAGTAGGTCAAAGTGATTGGGCACAGCCATGTAGGAGGTGTGTCCATGGCTACTGTTATCACTTAGAGTCCTTAAGATTAGACACTTCATGCTTTTGTTTAGTTTAATTTGGTGCTGATAAGTTGAGAGGTTGCTTGCAGCTTTTACTGAAACTTCTTTTTTTTTTTTTTAAGCAATTGGGGTTAAGTAACTTGCTCAAGGTTACGTGGTCAGTTATTTTGTGTGGGTGTTAAGTATCTGAGGCAGGAACCAATCCCAGGTCCTCCCGACTCCAGGGCAAGCGCTCTTACTCACTGCGCCACCTAGCCGCCCCTCTACTGAAACTTCTGATGTAGGAATTTTTAATCTTTTCTGTCATGTACTCCTGGCAGTCTGGTGAAGCCTATGGACCTTTCTCAGAGTAATGTTTTCAAATGCATAAAATAAATGCAAAGGATTACAAAGGAAACCAATTATATTGAAATAAAGATGTAATTTTGTGTGTTGTGAAATCCATATGGCAGGTGGAGTCTAGGTTCAAAAATCTCAGGGCAGCTAGGTGGCACAGTGAATAGAGTATGGGCCCTGAAGTCAGGAGGATCTGAGTTCAAATATGGCCTCAGACAGTTGACACACTTACTAGCTGTGTGACCTTGGGCAAGTCACTTAACCCCAATTGCCCTGCCTTCCCCCGCTCAAAAAAAAAAAAAGAATACTTGTTCTGAGGCGTTAACACAAAGGGATAAATATGAGATGAGAGACAGTGTGGTGTAGTGGAAATAGCCCTGTATATGAAGACTAAAGATCTGGTCACAAGACCTATTTCTGCCACTCCAATAGATGACCTGGGGCCAAATGAGTCATTCAACTTTCTGAATAAACTTGAGGTTTCTACTCTATGAAATATGGACAGTAATACTTGGATAAAATGAGATGATATTTGCACAGTGTTTTACAAACCTTGAAGTGCCTTGTAAATGTTAACTATTATTACTTGGTTTTTGTGAGGATAAACCCTAAGAGGTATACAGTCCAAGCATTAGAAATTGGGGTTAGAATTGTGATTTCTTTGGTAAAGGTAAGTCTCAAATGAAATTCCCTCTACCAGTTCACAGTGATACCTTCTCTACAACATAAAGCCTCTGAGCATTGAGAGATTCGGTTAGGGTCACACAGCTGCTATGCATCAGGGGTGGGAATCGAATCCAATTCTGCCTGACTCTGAGGCCAGCTCTCTACCTACCCACTATACCGTCATGCCTCTTCTGTCTAAGTATTATTGCCCGTATTTTAGTCTTCATATACAGGGTTATTTATTGTTAGTGTTAGTTATTAGTGTTATTATTTCCTATTAGTTATTAGTGTTAATTATTTCCTACTCATCCTTATATACTTATTTAGGTTTGGAATATATGTAACAATGACATTTTTATATATAATATACATAAATAATATTTGTATGTTTGTTTGTTTATCATCTCCCCAATTAGATTGTGAATTCCTTGAAGGCAGGGACTATCTTTTGCCCTTTTTTTTGTATCCCTAGTGCTTAACACAATGCCTGGCACATAGTAGGTCCTTAATGTGTATTGACTGTTTACACATGATGTCTCTTCAGATACATGAAGGCAATAATTATTATCATCGTTCTAGTTCATATTTGTACAGCACTTTATTATTTACAAAACACTTCTACCTACATTCGTTCATTTGAGGCAGCTGGGTGGCGCAGTGGAGAGATAAGAGTACCGGACCTAGAGTCAAGAAAACCTGAGTTAAAATGTCACCTCAGGTATTTACAAGCTGTGTGATCCTGGGCAAGTCACCAGACTTCTGTTTGGTTCTTTCCTGATCTGTAAGATGATGCTATTAATATCACAAAACAATGAGGATACAAAAACAAAACTGCAACAGTCCCTTCCCTTAAGCAGCTTATATTCTGGGTCATCTCCTGTCATCCTGATGACAAAAGATAAACCTTCAAGTAGCTCACAGTCTAATGGGGGAGAAGACATTCAAACAAATATGTACAAATAAACCATATTTACAGAATAAATAGGAAATAATTAACAGAAGGAAGGCACTAGAATTAAGGGGTTGGGAAAGGCTTCGGATTTCAGGTGGGACTTAAAGAAAGCCAATAGGCAACAATGAAGAGAGAACATTCCGGGCTTGAGGAACAACCAGAGAAACTGTTGTGCCAAGAGATGGGGTGTCATGGGGAGAAAATTTGGAACTCAGAATCTTGTGGAAATGAATGCTGAAAACTAAAAGTAAATAGATTCTGAAAAAAAAAAAGAGATGGGGTGTCTTATTTGTGGAATAGCAAGAACAATGGCACTGGATTGAAGTGTACATGACGGAGTAAGGTGTAAAAAGACTGGAAAGGTAGAAGGGGGCTAGGCTAAAAAGAGCTTTGAATGTCAAACAGAAGATTTTGTATTTGATCGTGGAGGCTATAGAGAGCCACTGGAGTTTATTGAGGAGGGGAGTGACCATCTTTAGGAAAATCATGTTAGTGGCTGAATGGAAGATGGACTGCAGTAGGGAGAGACTTAAGACAAATAGATCCAGCAGCAGACTATTGCAATAGTCCTGGTGATGGGGGCAGCTAGGTGGTGCAGTGAATAGAGCACTGGCCCTGAAATCAGGAGGACCCGAGTTCAAATCCCATCTCAGACACTTGACACACATATTAGTTGTGTGAACTTGACCAGGTCACTTCACCCCAATTGCTATAAGAAATGGTGAGCAGATGGACTTCAGAATAACCTTGAAAGACTTATATGAACTGATGCTGAGTGAGGGGCTTAGAACCAGGAGATCATTGCACACGATTACAGACACATTGTATCTATGATGACTAATTTTGATAGATTTGACTCCTCTCAGCAAGACAAGGTTCCAAGACAACTCCAAAAGACTCATGTTGAAAAAAGCTATCCGCATCAAGAGAAAAAATGAGAGCCTGAATGCAGATTGAAACAAACTATTTGCTCTCTCTTCTCTTTTTTGTTTTGTTTCTTCTTTCTCATGGTTCATTCCATTGGTTACAATTCTTCTTTACAACATGACTAAAGTGAAAATACGTTTAATGTGAATGTATATGTAGAATCTGTATCTGATTGCATGCCATCTTGTGGGGGGGGCAGAGAGGAGACGAAAATTTGAAACTAAAAAGTTTGTGGAACTGAATGTTGTAAACTAAATACATTAATTTACTTTTAAAAAGGCAGGGTAAGGCAGCTAGGATAAGGTGCTGGCTCTGGAATGAGAAGGGCCTGAGTTCAAATCTGGCCTCAGCACTTACTAGCTATATAATCCTGGGCAAGTCACTTAACCCTGACTGCCTAAAAAAAGGGGAGGGTCATTCTGAAATTCACTAGTATCATCCTGTACTAGATTTTAAGCTCCATGATGGCAGGGCCTATATTGTTTATCATCTTTTTAACTATGGTCCCCAGACCTAGCACTGTGTCTTATATTTAGTAGGTCTGCTGAATTGAATTTAGTAGAGCTAGTGATACCTTATCCAGGAGTGTGTTGGAACCAGCTCAAATGGGCTGCTGGGAGACAAGTGTTAAATTTTCAGCATGAGCATTTTATATACCTCGAAAATCAAATGATACAAATCAGAGCTTGATTTCTTGTTTGTGGATGGTCTAGAGTTAAGAAAGTAATGGGAAAAGGGTCAGTAATGTAGAATAAGCTTTAAAGTATGTCATGCATTTTTTTTTCAGAGATCCTGTTATTAAACATTCCAGCACATCTATTTCACTTACTAGACTGAAACTCCCTGAAGACAGGACTTTTTTTTACTCATTTTTATATGCCCCTCTCCCTCCAGCACCTAACACTAAGCCATAAACATACTGTTGAGTTTTTGATGAATTTGTTTTCTTCCTTTAATAGTGTAACTGGGCTCACTCATGCTTCATTTTCTAGCAAAATGGTAATTATCAAATGAATAAACACAACAATTAACTATCTCTATTAACATGTAGTTTTATAATTAATAGATTACTTAGTCATCATAGATGACTAAATTTATGCCTGAGAAGTGGACAGACTGTCATAAAGGGTAAAGGCTACAGGGGTAGACTGAGCAGTCAGCCCCCCACCTGCTGGCGACTCCTCTTAATTGCAGCTTTGAATTCCTTTAAGATTCTGACTGATCCGTAGATGGACCATTTCATCTGGAATGATGGAAATGATGGAAATTCCTCCAGGAAAAATCCCCTTGCTCTAAAGTGATATTACATACTTAAGCCTTAGTGTGCATAAAGGCTTTGTTGGTGCATACTAATAACTCAGGCAGCTAGATGGCACAGTGGATAGAGTGCCAGACCTGGAGACAAAGAAGACCCATCTTTCTGAGTTCAAATCCAGCCTTAGGCACTTACTAGTTGTGTGACCCTAGGTAGGTCACTTAACCTATTTACCTCAGTTCCTCATTTGTCAAATGAGCTGGAGAAGGAAAAGGCAAACCACTCTTAGTATCTTTGTCAAGAAAAACCTGGCACAAAAAGTCAGATATGATTGAACAACAATAGCTCACATTAATAGAGAACTTTGCAAACTTTAAGCACTACATTCATGTGTGTTTTATTTTCCTCAAATCATGATTATTCTGACTTTACAGAATATGAAACATTCCCCCTGTGACAGTTCTATGAGGTAGACAAGGTAAGTATTATTATCTCCATTTTACAGATGAGGAGACTGAGGCCCATCAGAGCCAGGACTTGACTCTAGACCTTCCTTACTCAGTGATTTCCAGTAGTCAGCATTAGATTAAATTCTTCCACTTGTTTATTTTTGTATTTAGAAGTGGTGGTTTGTGCTAAACCAAAAGTAGATTCTCTTCATATTTTGGATCATGGTATAGGCAAATAACTTCTGTACCTAGGGTCAGAGGACTCAGTTTGCATCATGGTTGTATCAGCTGGCAGCTGATACTGATATGAAACTGATAAACTTATTGATCTAAAGCTAAAAAGCACCACTAAGACCACCTTTTCCAAACTTCTTTTACATGTGAGAACACTGAGGGAGGTTAAAGACTTGTCCAAGGACACATATATTATTTCCAAGGTCAATTTGTTGTTGTCTATTCATTTTCAATTATGTCCAACTCTTCATGACTCCATTTGGGGTTTTCTTGGCAGAGATACTGAAGTGGTTTGCCATTTCCATCTCTAGTTCATGTTACATATGAGGAAACTGAGGCAAACAGGGTTAAGTGACTTGCCCAGGGTCACATAGCTGGTAAATGTCTAAGGCTGAACTTGAACTCAGGTCTTCCTGACTCCAGGCCTGGCACTCTATCCCACTGTGTCACTTAGTTGTCCCTAAGGTTGGTTAGTCGACAATTATTCATTTTGTGTTTTATTCTGAAATTGAACACAAAAGAACAAAACCATTTTCATATGTAAAAGAAAATGTAAAAAGAGGATTGAATATTACCATGAATCTCTTCTACATAGCTTGGGTTGGGTTTTTTGCTGATGTTTTTATGTTTTGTAAGTACTCAATAAATTCAACACATTACTTTCAAAGATATCCTCAGTGGTATAGTGATTGTAATGCTGAGCTTGGAGTCAGGAAAACCCGAGTTCAGATCCTACCTCAGACACTTATTAGCTTTATGATCTGGGCAAGTCCCTTAATCTCTTTCTGTCTCATTTTCTTCATCTGTAAAATGGGGATTATAATAGAACCTGCCTCCAAAGCATGTATCAGATAAGATAATATTTGTAAAGCACTTTGCAAACCTTAAAGCACTTCTAAATGCTAGCTACTATTGCATTCATGCTTCCTTCTGAAGTTTTTTTGCTTTCTTCTGTCCCATTTTTTAAATGCTTTTATTTCAACAAGACTTTATAAAATGCCTTACTATGAGCCAAGCAATAGGGATACAAATGAATGAAATAATCCTTATTTTCAAGGAGTTTATGTTTTCTCCTTTCTCACTCTAAATCCTCTTATTTTAAATTTGTCTAATCCTAAAAATCAGTTGGATATTGGGAATACTGTGTGAAAGAAACATCTAGAAATATTTGCACTCCCACCCCCCAAATTACCAGTGTTATCACCAAAACATGAGATATGTCCCTAATTTCCAAACTTGTCATTCCAACGCCCAGGAAAAAACCTCATCATCCTTTGGGGAAACTACCCTAATCTCAATTTCTTCAGGATTAGTATTGTGTGAAGTCAAGAGGCATTTCATCACTTTTGTAAAATAAAGTGACAAAGAAGGGGTGCAAAAGTGTGTAAAGAGGGGCAGCTAAGTGGCACAGTGAATAGAGCACCGGCCCTGGAGTCAGGAGGACCTGAGTTCAAATGTGGCCTCAGACACTTAACACTTACTAGCCATGTGACCTTGGGAAAGTCACTTAACCCCAATTGTCCTGCCTTCCCCCTCCAAAAAGAAAAAAAAAGCATGTAAAGAAAGCCAATTTTAGAGTGTGTTTATCAAAATGATTACCACGGTTCAGATATTCTTTTATGTGTACATATAATTTGAAATTCTATAAAAGTAGGTCATAACACCTTGTCCTAGTAATAAGTTAAATAAAAAAATTTGCAACCAATACATTGGGAGTTAAGCCCACAAATAACGGTAAGGATTTTGCAAAATAATACTCATTATAAAGAATATGAAATCCCATAAGGTACCTATCTTTCCCAGGAATTGTACTTTAATTCTAATAAAACCATATGATAGGAGAGGAAAAAGGTTTCCTCCCCTGCCCCCTAGCACAAGCAAGCCCACAGTTTTTCAGTCACAAGGGGAGGGGAAATAGGAAGAGACAAAGAAAGTACAACTCCTTTAAGTCAAGTTAAGCCATCAGTAAGAATTTTTCAGGCACCCATTATGTGCTAGGCCTGCAGTGTGCTAAGTGTTGAGGATGGCAAGAAAGGCAAAAACAATCCCTTCTCTCAAGGAACTCACTTTCTAACAGGGGAGACAGCATGTAAACCACTATGTACATGCAAACTAGACAGTAAATAAATCAGAGATAATCTCAGAGGGAAGGCACTAGTCTTAATTAACCAGGATTGAGCTATTGCTATCTTTGGTTTGTATAAAGGGACTTTATATCCTTCCCCTCAGAGCAGAGTGCTGCAGTAGACAGACCCACTAGAGAGGGATCCCAAGCTTGTAGCCAGATGTCTTCCTATTATAAGACAGCTCCCTAAATTCTTTCCTACAGAGGGAATATACATGAGATACCAATCTGTGTAGAAACGTTTAGGGCACCTAGGCTGCAAGCCTGAGGAACTGGAGGAGGATGTTACCTTCTATAGTAACAGAGAAGGTAGTGAGGGGAGGAGAACATGTAGGAGCCATTAGATAGAGCATTGAGTTTGGAATCAGGAAGACTCAATTTCATGAGTTCAAATCTGGCCTCAGATACCAGCTATTTGACCCTGGGCAATTCACTTAATCCTGTCTGCCTCGTTTCCTCATCTGTAAAATGAGCTGGAGAAGAAAATGGCGGACTACTCTAGTACTTTCACCAAGAAAACCCCAAAGAGTCAGAGATGAATGAAAGGGACTAAACAAGAGGCATTTATTATTAGTTTTCAACTTCTCTGATAGAATGTGATCATTGAGAGGGTGTGAATTGTAGTGTATAGGATGCCTTCTTAGCTAGGAGTTTGTGTTCAAATTCTGCCTCAGATACTTTCTAACTATGTTTAAGGAGACAAAAAGTTTTTTATTTTCTTTAGCCAGAATGCAGAACAAAAGGCAAATTGTTTTTATTTATTGCTGGTAGTTGGATACATAATAAGGGAGAAATATGAACCAGGAGAGTAAAGGATTGTGAAACTACCTTTTTTTGTTTTTTTTTCTTGCTCAAGTTGATTTGCTTATCAATTAGATGGGGTATTGTTAATGAAGTCTCCACATAGCTCCAGGTATTATTTTTTTGATGGTCCCCAAATTGGGTTGGGGGCCATAGGATTACCCTATTGGGGCTGAATAGAGGTTTAAAGGAAATTTCTAACTCTATAATAGTTGTCTTCAAAGTAGTGCCAGACACAGGTAATTTCTTAAAATAGACTTATGTGCCTAGAGTACTTTAGCTGGATGTCCTTAGCTAAGTGTAGTCTCATAGCCTCATCTATGGTCTCAAGACCTGCTGTTTGGCCCTGCTCAGGGAAATGTTTCTAGTCATTTAAACTTAATTTTATTTTTTGGGTTTGTTACATTTTAAATTTCAGATTGTTTCCTTCCCTCTCTCCCCACCCCACATTAGAGAAGTCTACCATTTATTTTTATTACTTTATATATTTATATAAATATATGTATATATGTCTGTGTATACAAACACATATACATATATATGTCAACAAAGGGTCAGTAGATGACCCTGAAGAGCTTAAACCAAGGAGTTGGGAATGGAGAAAAATTTGGTAACCAGAAATGCTCAACTGAAATAACATCCCCCCCAGGGAAGAGGAGAGACATGAGCCTATAAATGCAATATCCTGCAGAGAAAATTCATCCACCTAAGAGCGGCACAATGATATCTGCAAAGGCCATTGGCAGGCCTGCACCAGAGAAAATATGAATTGCCTTGATCACCCAGGTTCCCATTATGTGCCTCTTGAGGCATGGCTCCTGCGTGTGATCCTTGGTCATAATATGGTAGTCTGTGGTACAGTGCATTCCATTTGTGCATAAAGGAGATCTTTTTTTGGTAATTTATTTGCTAATTCTATTTGATGAAATCTCTCTCTCTCTTTTTTTTTTTTTTAGTTAATGTGTTTTCTGCCTGACTAGTAGAAGTAATACCCATCAGTGGGGTTCTATGAGCAATGGCTTTTGAGTGGGTATTGACCCATAAAGGGCCTTGAACTGGGGTTAGCTTTTCTGGAGACCTGGATGTAAGAGGAGGCACCACTTAGGTACTACATGTGTGATCATGGCCAAATCACATAATTGTTAAAAGAAATACTTTCCTCATCTGTAAAACGGAGTTAATAGTCAATCCTCAGTATTCACACATTTAACTTTTGGGACTTCAAGCATTCAAGTGATTTTCTTAGTAACCTCATTTTTACTTTCCCATTGGCCACAGTACATTTATGACCACGTGCAGTAGGAAAAAATGAAAGGTGCTATGCACACAAGTTTGTGGAGAAACTGGTATCCTACTAGGATCTTCATTGGGCTTGTTCACCTTACTGCTGCAGAGTAAAGCATTTCATGCATTTGTTGCATATTTGCATTGTTTGCCTTTACAATTCAAATTTTGTGTTGCAACTATGCCCCCAAAGCATAGTGCATTGAGCTCAGAGCCCAAGTATACCATGTCAGTGATGCGGCTTAGTGAAAAAATAAAGATGTTAGATAAACTTTGTGCTAAAATGTCTGCAGCTACTGTTGGTCTCAAGATTAGTGTTAAGGGAGCAATGATTCCTTATATCTGCAGAAAGTGTTTGTGAATCTGCTGCAGAAAGTGCTAAAGTAACCTCTCAAATATGAGACTTGAAAAAATGCAAAAGCAGTTGAGTGTGTGGGTAAATGAGATGGTCACCCTGGCCCTCTCTCCTGCTAATGGGGGCCAGGGAAAGCTGGTGATTCACTCTGGGGCATGTGCTTTTCATCAAAGAACTCTTTAACCATGGAGCTGAAAGGGAGATTAGAGATGGCAGGTTGCCACTTTCCCTTTCTGATCTTTGGGCTCTTCTGAGATTGCTATCACTACCCCCTGCCATCCCTCACCAGTTCAGTGTTGCCTCTCTTTTCCCCTTCTCCTTATGGCTTATTTTATGGTTACTGTGTTAGGAAAAGGACATATTATACCTGGGAGTATACAAACCCAGACAAACCCAGGAACTACATGAACATAATTACAAAACACTTTTTTTTTAAAGCAATCAGGGTTAAGTAACTTGCTCAAGGTTACACTGTACAAAACACTTTTTATACAAATAAGGTCAGATTTAAATAATTGGAGAAATATTAATTGTTCATGGGTAGGCAGAATCAATATAAAAAAATGACAGTTCTTCCTAAATTAATATATGTAATTCAATACTATCCCAATTAAGTTACCAAAATATTATTTTATTGAGATTGAAAAAATGATAACAAAATTCATTAGGAAGAACAAAAGGTCAAGAATATCAAAACAATTGATAAAAAAAAGTAAAGGGGGAGGCCAGGTGGTGCAGTGAGTAAGAGTGCCGGCCCTGGAGTCAGGAGGACCTGAGTTCTGTTCCGGCCTCAGATACTTAACACCCACACAAAATAACTGGCTGTGTAACCTTGAGCAAGTTACTTAACCCCAATTTCTTTAAAAAAAAAAAAGTCAAGGAAGACAGTTTAATAGTATCAGATACTAAACTGTATTATAAGATGGTAATTATCAAAACTATCTGGTACTAAGAAATGGAAAGGTGGATCAGTAGAACAGAGTAGATATATAATAAATAGCAATAAACTATTATAGTAACCTTGTGTTTGACAAATGTAAAGATTTAAGCCTTAGGGATAAGAACTCACTACTTGGTAAAAATTGTTGGGAAAACTAGTAAGCAGTCTGGCAGAAACCAAGTATAGACTAATAACTTATACCATTTATCAAGATATGGTCAAAATGGATACATGACCTAGATATAAGGGTATCTTTATCATAAGTAAATCAGAAGAATGTGGAACATATTACTGATCAAACTTATGAATAGGAGAAGAATTTATGAATAAACAAGAGATAGAGAGCACTATGAGGTGTAAAATAAATAATTTTAATAACATTAAATTAAAACAGTTTTGCTCAAATAAAACCAATGTAGCCAAGATTAGAAGGAAAGTAGAAAGTTGGGGGGGAAGGGAATTTTATAGACAGTTTCTCAAATAAAGGTGTCATATCTCAAAAATATAAAGAACTTTGTCAAATTTATAAGAATATGGGTTATTCCCCAATTCATAAATGATCAAAGGATGTAAATAGGCAGTTTTTGGATAAAGACATCAAAGCTACATATAGTTACATGAAAAAATGTTCTAAATCATTATTGATTAGAGAAATGCAAATGAAAACATCTTTAATGTATTATCTCACACATATCAGATTACCTAAAAGCATAGAAGGGGGAAATATAAAATGTTGAAGTGAATGTGGAAAAATCGGTACACTAATACACTACTGATAGAACTGTGGACTGATTTGACCATTTTATTTTATTTTATTTCTTATTTTTTCTGCTTTTTGGAGGACAATTGGGGTTAAGTAACTTGCCTGAGGTCACACAGCTAATTTTTGTGTTAAGTGTCTGAGGCCAGGTCTCAACGCAGGTCCTCCTGACTCCAGGGCCAGTGCTCTCTATTCACTACACCACCTAGCTGCCCCTGATTTAACCATTTTAGAGAGAAATCTGTAATCATGCCCAAAGAGTAATAAAACTGTGTATACCCTTTGACCCAGCAATACCACTGTTAGGACTATTTCCCAAAGTGATTAGGGAAAAAGGAAAAGAACTTATCTGTTCTAAAATATTTATAGCCCCTCTCTTTGTGATGGCAAAGAACTAGAAATTGAGGGGATGCCCATCATTTGGGGAATGACTGGACAAGTTATGGTATATGATTGTGATGGGGTACTACTGTGCTGTAAGAAATGATGAGCAAGTTGATTTTAGAAAAACATAGAAAGATTTGATGAAATAATGAAGAACTAAATAAGAGAACCAAGAAAACATTGTATACTGCAGCAGCAATATTGTTCAAAGAATAACTGAACAACTGAGCTATTTTGAGTATTATAAATATTCAAATCAACTACAAAGGACTTATGAAGGAAGGTGCTATATGCCTCCAGAGGAAGAACTGACAAATAGAAGTATGCATAGTATGGTTTTACATATTGTAAAGCCAAGCACAAGCAACTTTCCAGAGGACTGATGTTGTCAACAGCTTTTCAAGGTTCTGATTACACAGTATAGTGAACTCGCTATTTATTCAGTAACAAATCGGAGCAAAACGTTCACAGAAAATCAATATACAGCATTCACTATGTCACAACTCAACAACTTATCACTAAAATAGTCACATAGTTTTCACCAAAGTAGTCACATAGTTTTAAACAAAGTACAATCATTTAGTAACTCAATCATTCAGTCATCCTTAAGGAAGCTTGCCTCCTTAAGGGACACAAAGTATAAAGGTCAAAGTCCTCCATCCATGGGGTGCAATAAAGTTACAATATCATCAGTCACTACTCAGTACCCTCTTAAGGGGTAGTGGAAAATACAAAGGCCATTCACCCCTAGGTCACAAGTAAGTTACAATTTCATCAGTCATTACTCAGTACCCAGGAAGAGGTCTTTTCATCTTGACTGCAGGCAGGTTTTCAGTTTCCATAGTTCCTCTTCCATGGTCCCAGCTCCTGCCCAAATCTAACCAACTGCCACCTGAGTTCAAAGGCAGACAGATCCCAATTTTTTGTCTAGCTCTCCATGCAGTTCCTGCTCTAGACTGGAGCTCACAGTGTCCAGTCCACCTCAAGTCCTTCACAGTTTCTATTCCTGGGAAGAGAAAACTTAACAGAGCCACAATATCTACACACATCAAGCTTAGCAGAAGTACAACAATATTCACACACATGGTCAGCACTATCATCTCAATTTACTTTCTGCCTGTGAAGTCAACATAGACCCAAAACAGACAGACAAAGTACCTACACCACAGTCATGCTTCCTCTGGCAGTTCTAGGTGACCCTTAGAAGTCCTCAGCAGCTCCGGCTAGTTCTCGGAAACTCAGCAAGCATTTGGCTGGCTCTCTGAAGAAGTTCCACCACCATAAGTTCTGTTCTCAGAATCAAAATTACTTTCTGCAGCTCCATTCTCAAAATCAAAATCACTTTATCCAGCTCCATTGTCAAAATCAAAATCACTTTCTCCGGCCTCCACACAGCTTGCTCCAAGAAATTGTCTCAGTTCTCAATTCTCATTTCTCTTCTCAGTTCTTCACAATTCACAGTTCAGTCTTCAGTCCAGCAGTAGCAACCAGCCTCCAGATGCTTGATGAGAGAAATTGTCTCTCTCTCTCCTTCCCCGGCAGTAGCTGCTCTGCCTCCACAATGCTTGTTCTAAGAAATTCTGACTCTCCCAGCTGGAGCTTTTCCTTATATGTGGTATTAGCTCCTCCCTGTTCAGCCCTTTCTTGTTACATCAGCAACAGGGATCCATACCTTCTGTTTCTTTACAGAGACATAATGAGGTAAACTATCTCATAAAGAAGAGGCAAAGGAAAAGGGCAACAATGGAGGGGAAGAATAGGAAGGCAAAAGGGAATGAGTCAACCTTATTTTCACTGAATTTGTCTTGGGGAGGGAAAGAAATACATACTAAATAGGGTATCTCACCCTACAGGAGAGTAGGGGGAAGGGGATGAGAAGGGGGATGATGGAAGGGAGGGCAGGCTTGGGGGGAGGGAAATTGGAAGCACTCACTTTTGAAAAGGGACGAGATCAAAGTAGAAAATAGAACAAGTGGGTGGTGGGATAGGAGGGAGGGAAATATAGTCAGTCTTTTACAATATATCTACTATGTTAATGTTTTGCATTAGCCACATGTGTACAATCTATACTGAACTGCTTATCTTCCCAGTAAGGGTGGGTGACAAGGGAGGAAGGGAATGAATCTGGAATTCAAAGTTTTAAAATTATATATACACGTAATACTATTATTAATACTATCTTACATGTAATTGGAAAAGAAGATATACAAGCACTGGGGCATAGAGATCAACCATGCCCTACTGGAAAAGTCTAAGGGGGTATGGGAGAAGATATGGGAGAGAGCAGATTGGAGGAGGCGATATCCTGTGGGACTGCTATTCTGGGGTGGTGGGTAGGTGAAAACCGGGAGAAAATTTGTAACTCAAAATCTGATGGAAATTAATGATGTAAATAAAGCATTTGAAAAATAAAAATAAATAAAACAAATTAATATATTATATAGTTATATAATATATAAATTAATATAAATAAGTAAATTTAAAAAAAAGAAATGTGTATATTATCAGAATTAATGGTTTATTGTAAAAAAATTGTATGCAGAAAATTATATTTTCAGGAGTATCTAGTGAATGATTATAGTTTTTGATGGTTGTGGGAACCCAACCACCTATTTCCCATAGGTTCAATGTATCGACATTAGCATTTTTTTACTTTTGTGCCATTTTCTAGGAAAATTACCCCCGTGAAAATCGAGGATTGACTGTACATGTACTACCTATCAAGGTTGTTATAAAGAAAATGCTTTGCAAACCTTAAAGCCTTTATAAATAAAATAATAGATTAGAGTTGGAAGGGAGTTTTATTACCATAAAAGTGTTAAGTAATACATCTTGCATTTTTATTTTGTCTAGGAGGGATGGTGGAAAGTTAAAAACTGTGAAGAAGAAATTCCATACATTTGTAAAAAAACAGGACATGTCCTTTCTGAAACTAAATCAGGCTGCCATGAGGTAAGTCTGTTTAACTTTATAAATTATGCATAAGGACCTTTAGACATAGTCATTTGAAATTATTATCCTTTTTTTACAAGAGGAACTAATTATATGAGTATGTGATTTTAAAAAAACAATATACAAATGAATCAGAAAATCATGAAAGATTTACAACTTTTTGAAAGCTGTCTTTATGGATCATTGCCTTGTCGACACTTGTGACCTAAATTTCCGTTTCTTTCTAGATCAGAAGTCTAAATGATTTTCTTCCCCCATCTGTACAAATAATAAGTGTTACATGATGCCTAATCTCACACATGGTTTTCATAGTTCAAGTGTGATGGCAGAGGGAAAAGGAGGCATTCCTTTGATCAGGGGAGGGAGGCCTTATACCTACACTCTTACATTCCTTTCACTTACAGAAAACACAAATAGGATAAGGGGACCATCAATCAATGTGTTTGGATAGAATAAAGCAAGCAAAGGCCAGAAATTCTTATAACATTTATGGTCTATTGGTAAGTGGAAGAAAAAAAAAGTTATTTATATGGTTTTTTTTAATGAAAATAAGATAGAAAAATTATTGCTATTATAATCATTGAAGTGTGTTTTAGATACTGAATTCAAACTATCAGGGACACTAGGCATGATATAATGGCTTCCTGTAATCAGGAAGATCTGAGTTCAAGTGTGACCTCAAATGAATGGTAGCAGTGACCAGGAGCAAGCAAGTCACCTAGTCTCTTAGTGTTCCAGTCTTCAGCTTTCTAAGCCTCTAAGTTAGAGATAAGCTGTCAAGTGGTATTGGCGGGAGAGGAGGAGAAAGAGGGGGAGTTCCTTCACTGAGTAATCCCTATATTGATGAAATTCATTTTTCCCCTATGGCAGTTCTGGGGGTTTGAATAACATACAATTACTGCCACATTTTCATCAGTAATGAAGAGCATATGCTGATTGCCTACTTATGTGGTGCCATACAAAGGGCACCAGCAGATCGAATCAACTTGCCTCCTCACTGTCCCTGGAGAGACACTGACTGACCCACAACAAATACACTTTCAACATCTTCATTTCTTTTCCTTTTTCTCTAATTGTCTCAGCTCTTAGATATTGTTTTTATTTGAATTAAGAGATAGATAGAATGCATGTACGAATATACATATGTGTGTAAACACATAAATACATAAACATAGATAAGGCTACATGTGTTATTCCATAAGCATAAATTTCATTAGCATGTAAAAATAAATTTCCAGTGAGGAAGAATTCCACTATGAGCACAAGTCAACACCTCTTCAATGTATGGTCTTAGAGAGTGTTGTAATTATTGTTATTACTACTACTAATAGTAATTTACATTTATATATAAAAGTAAATTTATATATAAATATAAAAAGCATTTATATAACACTTTACAAATATCATCTCATCATTTTCACAACTCTAGTAGGTTGGTACTATTATCATTCCCATTTTACAGATGAGGAAATGGAGGAAGACCAAGGCCAAGTAACTTGACCAGGGTCAAGTTGACCAGCCAGGAAGTATCTGAGGCTGAATTTGAGCTCAGATCTTCCTGACTTAAGGTTTACACTGCCTAGCCTCCCCCCCGCCACACACACACATTACATATACATATATACACATATATATGGAAAAATATGTGAATATAGATAGCTATAGATGAAAATATAGATATAGGGGACTGCTAGGTGGCGCAGTGAATAGAGTACCAGCCCTGGATTCAGGAGGACCTGGGTTCAAATCTGGCCTCAGACACTTAACACAAAACTAGCCATGTGACCTTGGGCAAGTCACTTAACCCCAATTACCCTACCTTCCCCCCTCCAAAAAGAAAAAAAAAAGAAAATATAGATACAGATTATATCTCTATCTATACATATACACACACACACATGCTTACAGAGAATTTAAGTTAGAAATGTTTCATAACATACCCATCTTCACTCATATCCTTTTGGTATATATTCTTTAACTTACATAACAACACCTGATATAGATAGTTCTTCAGGAATGTAGATGTTTCAAGATTTGAGTTCAATAGTGAGAGCTGACAAATCCAATTTCAAAAATCAGATTTCTGAATCTTATGGATATAGATTTCTTTACCTTTATTAAATGTTGTCAAATACAGGTTTTCTTCCTAATAGATACATTTGACCTATTTTGCTCCTTTTGCCAAGTCTAGCTGTAACTACTTGGCTCGTGGTACTAATGCAGTCAGGTTCAAGGACTGGACATATCTACAAGTCAGTTTGTTTCTCTCTATTCCATGGCCACACATTATATCCCTGTAAGACAAATAACACTAGCACACAGGATGGCTGCTAGAACAGGGTCATTCTTGATCTGGTCATACAGGAAAGAGACTAAGACAGCTTCAAAGGGGTTAATAATCTTACTTTATTCTAGTCTATTTTTCTCACAGGGGTTTCTGATAATGGAAGCACAATTCCTATGGTATTACCTATTCACCCTTCTCATAGGGGCTGGCAAGAAACCAGGGCAACTACCCCTAAATCTAAATGGGGTCAATCGACACAGGCACAGCTTGTACATCTCCCTAAATCCCCTCAAGCCTCAATGGGGACCGGTTGAGGCAAGCACAGATTCCCCCTCCCCCAAGCCTTGATGGGGGCCAATCAAGGCACACACAGAAGTCCAGCTTGCACATTCAACCCTAAGGGTTCCCCACTACTTGACCAGTGCCCACCTACTTTATAGGGCAACAGACAAAGAAGGCATATTGCCAGTAATAGCCTCACAAGTTTACGTCACCTCATCCCTGTATCTCACTGCACAGTCATAGTAGGTGTTTACAATTTAAGTACAAATGTTTATATTATTTATCATTATATAATGCTGCGTAAAAGTGGTGGAGATGTTTTGAATCATAATCTTGAGAATTCATATCTGATACCTGGGAACAAGAGATTGTTATGGCTATGGATCCTGGGAAACTGAACTCTAAGAAATCATAACAAAAATCCACTTTACACACACTAATATCCACCTTACTTACAATCCCCAAACCCCCTTAGCCATTTTCCATTTTCCTTTGTTCTCTCTGATTGCTGAGGGGGGATGGGGGTGGGGGTATACAAATTCTCCTATAATTTCTACAAATTTATAGTCTCTCCCAAGGGTAAAAAGTATGCTTATCATTTATGTTTTGGAAATGTTTATACCATTTTATTAAAAGGGCTCACAGATTTAGAACTGGAAGGGTTTTTAGAGGTCAGGTATTCAACCCCCTCATTTTACTGATGGTCTAGAGAGATGCTAAGCAACTTTCCCAAAGTCATACAAGTTGTAAATAATGAATAGAAGTTGTTGTTCTTCTGCCCCTTTGTAATCTCCCTGTAAATATTCACACCTGTGAGCTTGGCTTAGATTCTACTTTAAAATCTGCCTTTTCTCCTCTCATACATATACTAGAGTGCTCGAGTGTGCATGCGTGTGCGCGCATGCACATACACACACGCATACATATGCTTATGTATCATGCATATGTGTGCATGATTAAAGTCAGAATTTTTTAGCTATCTGACATTTTAAAAGGTTCAAGAGAAATAGTTTCTGAGTAATTTAACCATTTTATTAATAAAGCCAAAAGGTTATTAATAAAAAGATGGTCATTTGGCAATATCTTTCAGCCCAAAGATCATCATGGTAGGCAGGACTCACAGTTTATATTCCCTTCAAAACAGTAGGTAGTTCATCAAACAGCAATAAAATCCAATTAGAACTGGTTAATGTGATTGGAGATGGTCTATATTGAAATTTGGGCTAAGTATCTCTTAGATGGGGAAAGTACCTCTATACCAGACCACCCATAGCTTACTTAGAATGTATACCCCACCCAAGCCCAAGCAGAGCACAATAGGTTCCACCATAATGTCCTTAAGAACCGAACTTAAAAGTAAGGACTTTGGGCAGGGGGGTGGGGGGGGGAGGAAGCTATGAATCTCCCCAGTTGGTTATTAATAATAATTTCTCATAGCTAGAGATTATTTTGTTGTTGTTCAGTTGTTCCAATCATGTCTGACTCTTTGTGACCCCATTTAGAGTTTTCTTGGCAAAGATACTGGAGTAGTTTGCCATTTCCTTCTCCAGTTCATTGTACTGCTGAGGAAACTGCAGCAGAGGTTAAGTGACTTGCCCAGGGTCACACAACTAGTAAGTGTCTGAGGTCACATTTGAACTCAAGTCTAAGTGACTCCAGATCCAGCCCTCTGTCTACTTGGCCACCTAGCTGCTTCAGAGGTTGTCTGGTTTAGCTCATTCTGCAGTTAATTCTGTAGATAAGGAAACTGAGTCTCAGAGAGATGAAATAACACCATGTATTTCTGGATCAAAATCACAAATCTAAAAGCAAATTTGTGTTTATATTTGGTTAATTCTGTTTCTTTCCACTCTGTACTCAGTGGACTAGGAGAAAAATTTATATTATTTTGCAGCTGTGGATAAGTAATAACAAATATCTCACTGAAGAAAACACTTGAGATATTTGAAAACATCTGGGTGTTTGACCTCGTAAAGGCGCATCCTAAAAATTAACATAGGTTGAATCTCCATGTGAAAAGGAGGTTACACATGCATGTGTACACAGGTAGTTGCACCAGCAGCTGATACATACAGATCTTCAGGAATGTAGTCATTGCAGGATTCGGATCTTTCAGTTGCTGGAAATTTTTTTCCTACTCCAGACTGCCCAGAAACTCAAACCAGGCATTGTGTCTTTTATTTTTGCCTTCTAACCCAGTTGTTTCATTCTTGTCATAACAGACAATAAGATTTCTCCCTTTTGTGCACTATTATTGTTTCAGAGAATGATATGGGGTGTTTTTTTTTCCTGCTCTAGCTGTAAGATACCTGCATTTTATCTGACATTAATCTAATTGTATACAGCTGTTGGGCTGACTAGCACTAAGTACTTAAGCAACCCAATCCTTGTCTACTGAGGAATAATGGACCTCCCCAAATTTTTCTAGTTTCATTTTTTTCCCCATTTTGAGAGTGCATATCTACCATAGTAGAATTCAAATTTGCATGGCTACTGTTGGTGTTTGATCATTTTGCTGCCCATCTTCTTTCCCCTCAGATCAGTTTTGTCAGTGTTTGTATATTCAGTGCTTTAATGTCCTAATATATTTGTAGCTCACCAATATATTTTTTTTATTATGAACATAATTTGAATATATCCCATCCTTGTAGCCATTTGTTTGAATGTAATCCCTTTTCCAGAAACTTTACTGAGTCAATTCAGAAAATCCCTCTGATGATTCAGGTTAAAAATTTTTTTCCTCTATACCAGTTTTAGTGACCTGAATGGCATCGATAATTGTTTGCACATTTTTTGTTATTATTTAAAAGCATTTAATAACCACTTACCTATATGATACAATGCAAAGAATACTAGGAGAGACGATCAGACTGCCTCTTCACGTTTCCATGGTAGACACCAGCCCCCAGGCTTTCATCATTTTTATTTCTTTTCCTTTTCCTTTTTATTAAATTGACTCAGCTCTTGAGTTTTGTTTTTATTTAGCTAAGCACTCTATCGGTTCTCCTCATCTAAAAATGGCTAAAGGAATACTTGGTCCAAAAGGTCAAATTGTCAAAAGTCCTTGGCCTGCCCATCTAAATAAACCCAAATGGGGTCTCACTTCCCTTCCTCTGTTGTGTGAGAGATTTGGGCTGTGAGGGAAAGGGGTGGCAATGGGGGAGGAAGTGGGGGATTCAGGAGCAGGAAATGGAGAGCCATGAAAAGAGTAAGTAATCAGATGACTCACTTAATGATAATGTTCCAAACTGAAATAGCTTATTTCCAGAGTTGGGTTTTCTCTAATTTACTACAAGACAAAGACACTTGCCACAAATTGGACTATAAATTGTGTTAGATATGATCTGAGAAAAACTATAAGTAATGGCAGAGTACAAAGGGAAGAGGGGTTAAAGGGTGGCAAGCATAGAATATTCCTATACCCATAAGAGAATTTATTCTATTGAAGAAAATTCCCCAAACCTCAGTTGAAAAAACAATGAGTGTATTTCACCTACATTGGACTATTGAAGAGGAGGGTCACATTTCAGAGTCTGTGTCATGTCACCTT
Source organism: Petaurus breviceps papuanus (assembly GCF_028583685.1). NCBI lineage: Eukaryota > Metazoa > Chordata > Mammalia > Diprotodontia > Petauridae > Petaurus > Petaurus breviceps. The sequence continues at coordinate 85,698,811 of NW_027187419.1, read as the reverse complement.
GGGGCCATCAATTTTGATTGGGGGGAGGGAGGGCAGAGTTCACCGTTTTTCTACAAAAAGGACAGCTATTTTAATTCTCCCCTCAACCTTTTTGCATTCTATCGACAGCAAAGGGAATAAGATTACTACTGGTGTCTAGTCCCTGCTCTGCCATTAACTAGTTTGGCAGATTTCCTCTACTACTTGGGCTTTAGTTTTTTCACCTGTAATATGGGGAATAATCCTTTCCACCTCACATATTTACTGTGGGAGGGAAAATAGCAAGCGATCATAGAATAGAACAGTGAAAAATAAAGAGCTCTATTAGAGAGGCATCTGCCCCTTCCCCCTCTGTTACCTTACATGTAGCTGAAATTCTCTGTGAGAATCACTTATAGACTGTTCTTTAGGTCTGAAGAAAAGATGTAAAAAGATTTTATTCCAGTCTCTTGGGCAGGGATGAGGGGATGGTAATGGTGGGGGAGAGGGCAATGGGGGGAGAAATAAATGAATGTTACCACTTACTACTGAAATTATGTGGAAATAAGGGCTGCTATGCTGTCTCCTTAACCTTTTCCAAGGTAGGAAACAAACAAAAAAAGCAACCCAAGGATCAGGTTTGAGCTGATTTCCATTTTTGTGGCGTTTTATTTATTTTGGGGGGTTTGGGGAGATGGAGTGGGGAGTGAGTTCCTCCATTTTCATTTGTTTTAGGTAAGTTTCTAGATAATGCCTCAAATAAATATAATGTTAACAACAGTGAATCAATAGAGGAAGAACTAAAAGATAATAGATTGTTCTGGATACAGACATAAAAGCTGGGAGACAAATTGCAAATGGGTATGTATGTACAGGAAAGGAGGTCATAAGAGGTTGTGAATGAGCTGAGTTTAGAAGGGATCTTGCTCGATAACCAAGTCAGTGTTGCTTCCCTGATTTTATATTTCCTTTTTTAAGGGATGGGAAAGACATGGTGGATTTTGTTACAGAATTGACACAATCCGTCGAAGTTTTGAGCATGCTTCCAGTGGCTATTACTGTCCTCCTTCACTTGGAACAGTTACCAACAGGTAGAATAATACTTTTGTTACAGAAACACAACTGCGACACCAAGCCGCGAGAGAGAGAGAGAGAGAGAGAGAGAGAGAGAGAGAGAGAGAGAGAGAGAGAGAGAGAGAGAG
>NW_027187419.1:85357482-85697641 GCF_028583685.1 Petaurus breviceps papuanus | reverse complement strand
GAGAGAGAGAGAGAGAGAGAGAGAGAGAGAGAGAGAGAGAGAGAGAGGGGGGGGAGGGGAGGGGGAGGGAGAGGGAGGGACAGAGAGACAGAGAGAGCCTTTGCTACTGCAAGAGATCAGCTCCAGCTGTTCCAGCTGCTCCAGCTGCTTTATGATCCACTCTTGATGAAAAACAAATACTTGTTTTGCACCACAGTATCAATTTCTTTGGCTGAGATTAGCTAAAATCATAAAAAGGCTATTCCCAAATTGATTTTATAGTAACAAATGCTAATGCAAATATTTTAATATTTCAGTCTCTTAACATTCCATAAAGATTTATTAGGTATTTTACAGAGTCTTAATATTATTCTTTCCAACCCTGATAATAAATTCAGCCGAATTTTGGATTTCATTACCTAATTACTTGCTTGTGTAAAACAAATATGCAATTTAAAAATTATTCTCCATTAAGTATAACATTATTCTTGATTTTAATCATATTCTTTTTTTAAAAAGTGTTGGAATAGCAAAAGGAAATCATGACTAATATGGAAATACTCAAATGCCTCCCAGTCACCTCTTAAGTGTCTACTATAACTTACTTCTAGTCTTTCCCAGGGAAAAGTATCTTCCTGACATTGAAGGAGAAAGGGTGCCCTTTATTCTTCCTGTATACCTCCTAACAAATGAGAACATTTTAATATATGACAAATAACATTAAGAGCATGATAGCTGTAGACATGGTTGTCCTTTTCCTAAATGCTTAAGGGGAGTAGTGATTAGGATAAAGGGGAAGGGCTTAAAAGACTGAACACTAAAAGCTTTCACAAGGAACACCACTAGAATGGGGCCAATACAAAATCATGGCACCATTCCAACTTTTGACATCAGGCAACATAGTAACCCAGGATGATTTTGTCTGGCAAATTCTACTTGCTTATTTATCTCACTTGCATAAGTTGTGGGAAGACTTCCTATGCTCCACAATTCCCAACTTTAAAAAAAAATAATTTTTTCAATTAAGAAAAATTGATTTTCTTTCCTCTTACATCCTCTTTTCCCTCCCCACACCCATTGAAAACGTAAAAAGATAAAAAAAAAATTCTAGTAGGAGATATGTATAGTCAAGCAAAACAAATTGGCCAAGTGCAAAAATTATACATATTTCATTTTCCCACATACTTTTGAACTAGTCAAGGAACCCAACCTACAAAGTTACTCTTTTAGTAGTTACACTTTGATTCTCTTCTCCTAGAAGTGAAGAATGAATACTATTTTTTATTTTTAAAAAAAAGCTGTTTTCTTTGACCAAAAAGAAGGGAACATTAACACTTAAATAGTCATAAAGAATCCTCTATAAGTGAAGCACTGTGTCAAGCATGATGGGAGATAGAAATAAAATTAACAACATAGTCCTTCTCTGGTAAGGCTTACTACCTCACTGGGGTGACAATGCAGCTCAGTCATATGAAGATAACTGAAGGACAAGGACTGGACCTGTGATTATATTTATAGAGAACTTCCAGGAGAGGAAACTCCCTCCACTAATACTGGTCAGCACCTTCCCTAAAATTTCTAGTCAGGGCGTAGGGTTAGTTAAATGGCACAGTGGATAAAGCATTTTGCCTGGAGTTAGGATAACCTGAGTTCAAATCTGGACTCAGATACTGAAGATTGCCCCGAAAGTCAATATTCTGATCATCCCCATCAAATAACTCTTTAGGACAATTGTGGATTTCAGCAGCCAAGTGGTGAAGAGGATATTGCACTGGGCCAGGAGTTTTAGGATGACCTTAGTTCAAATTTGACCTCAGACACTTACTAGTTATGTGAACCTGGGCAAGTCACTTGATTTCTGTATGCCTCAGTTTCCTCATCTTGTAAATGTGGATAATAATAACACTGTGTGAATTTGATCAAGTCACTTGATTTCTGTCTGCCTTAGTTCTGTCAACTTGTAAATGTGGAAAATAAAAACACCTACCTAGGGCTGTTGTACATTCTGGTGGAGCTAAAAGTCTTCATTCTCTAAAAACCAGTAGGAGCAGCATGAAGATGTCGTAAAATATCAGGACAAGGCTAGGGATAGACTTGTGATTTCTTTGATCTAGAGAACTCTCAAGAGAAAACTCCCTCTATCAGTACAGGTTGACATCTTCCCTGCAAATGTATGTAGCCTTAGAGAATTGCTTAGAGCAGTTAGGTGGCACCATAGTACACAGAGTGCCAGGCCTGAAGTCAGGAAGAGTCATCTTTCTGAGCTCAAATCCAGCCTCAGACACTTATTAATTGTGTGACCCTGGGCAAGTCACTTAACTCTGCCTCAGTTTCCTTATCTATAAAATGAAATAGAGAAGGAAATGGCAAACCACAACAGTATCTTTGCTAAGAAAACCCCAAATGGGGTCACAAAGATTCAAACAAGACTGAAAAATGACTGAAAAGGTAGGGTACTGAGAGGTTGAGTGCTGGAACCACACAGCCTGTATGTGTGAGCCAGTATGAACCCAGGTCTTGCTGGCCCCTAAGGCTAGCTCTTGAACTGCTACACCAAGCTACCTTTCGAAGTGTCAGAATCATTTTAGTATGTTGATATCTTTAAAACTTGTCAAAGAGGTGTTACATGAGTGGAACAAAATTTCTTAATTTTGTGCTCACTTTACTTGAGAGTTTGTTTTGAGGGCCAGCCATCTCTAGGCCTGATTTTGATTACCAAATCTATACCTCTCATTTTATAGATGAGGAAATTGTGGGGGTTAAAAGCCAGGGAGGTTAACTTTCTGAGGGTCACACAGTCAGTCAGTGGCAGTGGCAGATTTAGAACCCAGGTTCTCCTGACTCCTAGTGTATCTTCTTTCCATCACACCCAGCTGCCTCTAGGTCATAAAACAAGAATATGTAGCAGCAGAATTGAAATGCCAGTAGGTCTTTGAGTCTTATGTTTTTAATAGCAACTTTATATTAAGAAAAGAGTTAGAAAATGAAGGCTCCACTCAGGGGTTCCCCAGAACTAGACAACCCCCTCCATGACTTTGAGCAAATTCATCTCTCTGGGCCTCAGTTTCCTCCTCTGTAAAATGATAAGTTTTGTCTAGATGCCCTTTCAGGTCTCTTTTAACACTGATTCTGAGGAGTTGTCCAACAGTGCTTTTGACAATCATTTTTACCTATTACAGATTTCCTGAGTGAGGTAGGGTCACTCCTGTCTCTCTCTAGCATACCCTAGCTCAGTTACTAATGGATTTTCCACCCTTCTGCACAAGTGAGTGGCAGGTTGGATGGGCACAATTAGAACCACCTGCTCCAAATTACTTAGTTCTTTTGTTATCTGGACAACTCTTAGTCCTGGTTTGTTTTTTTTTCCTTTAACCCTTTGTTCAAGAAAAGAAGGAAAGGAATATGGAGTCCTAATCCTGAGTAACAGAATTACTCCTTTATACAAACTGGTGACACACATCTTTCAGGCTTTGATGTTCTGCTTATAGAGAGTCCACAAAAGCAGGAGTACTCATGTGAGCTCCAAGGTTGCCATGGCTGATTATCAAATTGCATGTACAGCTACATATTGAATCAGTCTGCCATGAAATACTGGGCAACCGAAAATCCACATGACATTTGATTCTCTGCAGCTTTTTAGCAACGGATAGAAATGATCTTGTAACACATCAGTTAATCTTAGCTTTATATTTGATTTCTTTGTCCAGTCACTTTTTTTTTCTTCCCCTCACACCCATTTCAGGATATTTCCTCTAATGCATACTTGTCTTCTAATACCACATCAAACATAACAGCCACAGCTTCAGAATTCCACTAGATTCAGAGGTCAGTAGTCAGTAAACATGTATTCATTGCTAGGAATTTGTGCTAAGTCTGGGAATACAGATTTTAATTCAATTCCACTGAAAAAAACGCTTATTAAGTGCCCATTGTGTACAAGGCAGAATGTTTGGTTCTGGGGATATAAAAGTAAAAAATGCACAAAAATGTAAAAAATGTGGTCCTTCCTTTGAACAGCTAACATTTTATAAGGGAGAATAAAACATGTATAAGGATGGATAAACAACAAATAGCTAAATAAATAAAAGCTATCTTTACATAGCAACTTAAAGTTTGTAAAACATTTTACAAATATCTCATTTTGTCATCTAAACAACCCTGGGAGTTGGGTACTATTCATATTCCCATTTTACAGATAAGGAACTGAAACACAGAAATGTTAAGTCACTTTCCAAGGGTCATAAAACTCATAAGTGTCTAAGGACGTATTTGAACTCAGTTCTTCCTGATTCCAAGTCCAGAGCTCTCTCTACTTCATCACCTAGCACTAATAACTGGGGTTATCAGGAAGAGCTTTGTGAGATAAAATACAGATTCTGCTTTTGACAAGTTTACAGCTTATTGGGGGGAGGAGAGGACATATACAAATAATGAAGGATACAAGGAAAGATGGGATAAGTCCCAAGGATTAGACCAAATAAAAGGAGAATTAGAAGAAGTAGGGGTCTTTTTTATCTGAATTAGACAAGTAAAATGTCAGTTGGAACTTGAAACCAACAAACTTAAATAAAGGGAGATAGAGTAGAAAACTCTTCTCCATCTTGGCATGGAGAATAATACTGATGCTATAGACATGGAAGGGGACAGAATAAGATTGGAGGAAGAGAAGAGTGCAGCTTGATTAGAATGGAGAGCATGGAAAGAGGAGCAATGAGATAAAGCTGGAAAGTTGAAACCAGATCATTTTGAGGTTTTGAACAACAAATCCAGTAGACAAGGTGGAACTACTAAAGGCTCCTGAGTAAGGGGAGAAACAGGAGGACATTGTTGTTTTAGAAAGAGTATTTGGGGCGGCTAGGTGGCGCAGTGGGTAAAGTGCTGGCCCCAGAGTCGGGAGGACCCGAGTTCAGTTCCGGCCTCAGATACTTAACATAAAAAAATGAGCCGTGCAACCTTGAGCAAGTTACTTAACCTCAATTGCCCTCCAAAAAGCAAAAAAAAAAAAAGAGTATTGATCAGTGTTAGGAAGGATGGATTAGAAAGTGGTTAGACCAGTTAAGAGAGGAAAACCTGTTAGGGGATTGACAGTAGTCCAGGTAAGAAGAAAGGAAACTGGAACTAGAGGGAATACATTAGAGTGCAGTGGTATGGTTAGAAGTGAGGGATACTGTGAAAGCATCATCTGGTTGGTACATTCCTTATGAAACTGTTCCAACATCTCCTATAGAATTTTAAGCTCTGGGATTCTTCTTCTCTTCTCTGAACCCTTAGAAATCTACCCTCCTAAAACCTAGAGGGACATTCCGATTATATCGGCTTTCCTCTCCTCTCTTGAATCCCAAGACAGAGTGGCCACTTGATCATTTCCACTTAGACAATTAACTTCCTTTTTGTGGCTCAGCATCAGGTTCAAAATAGAAGTTCCCCTTATCATTTCCTTCACCTTTTGAAAAAGGAAATTATTATTAGGGCAAGTTAAAACTATATCTAGCAGCTCTAATTGTGTCTGTGTGTGTGAGAGAGAGAGACAGAGACAGAGAGAAGAGAGAGACAGAGAGAAGAGAGAGACAGAGAATGTGAGGGAGAGAGAGACAGAGAGGAGAGACAGAGAGAGAGGAGAGAAAAGAGAGAGACAGAGAATGTGAGAGAGACAGAGTGTGTGTGAGACAGAGAGAGAGAGAGAGAGAGAGAGAGAGAGAGAGAGAGAAGAAAGCAAATTCTGAACGGTTTGTCATCTTCACAGAGAGGATAATTGAAGCTAGGGAAATAAAAGACAATAAAAGAAAGAGTAGAAAGAGAGAAGAAGGATAAGGATAAGATGATTGGAAGCTATTCTGATTTAGTAGGTGGGAGAAGAGGATGAGGAGCCAAAAAAGATCAAAAAAGGGATACTAAGAGAAATAGGAGAATTATGTGTGCAGTGTTTCAGAAGCCAAGGTGGCTGTATTAAAAGGATAGTGATAGTGTCACATGCTGCAGAAGTATGAGAACTGAACGGCCACTGGATTGAGGGATAAGGAGGACATTAAAGATCTTGGAAAGAGCAGTTCCAGTGCTGTGGTAGGAATGGAAGACAAATTAAAAAGACTTTGTGATAAATGGGGTGGTGAGGAAATGAAGCAGCAAGTATAGCTTACTCTTTTAGCAGCAAGAAAAAGAAGACAATTGTGGGATTTTCAAAATTAAGGTGAGGTTTTAAGGAGGAGACTTGAATGTGTCTGTAGACTGAGGGGAAGGAATTCATTAGTGAAAAGGGATGATTGATAGAAAAAGGTTATAAAGAAAACGAGATGTAGGAATCTATGATACAGGTTAAGGGTTAGCCTTGGTAAGCAGCAGGATCATGTGTTTCTCTAAAGCTAAATGGAAGGAACAAAGGATGAATTAAAGAGTAGAGGAGACAAGTTGAGCAGTTTAATGTTTCATGGTCTTTGTCCTCACAGTAACATAAAGGAAAGAACAGTTTTTGAGGGTCAAGGTGATAAGGAATTGAGTTGGAAGCTTGAGGAGAAGGGAGAGTATTTAGAAGAGCCAATGTGAGGAGTGTGATAGTTAATTAGAGACAAGTAAGAGGATTTCTAATTAATAGTGTAAGTACAGGGAAGGTTAAATACACAAATGTCTATTGAATCCAGGTGACACCATTTTGTAATTTACCAAAGGTTGAGGATTATCAGGGAAGGAACAGTGGGAGACAGAAGAGGCAAGAATTCCAGGCAGAGTAGAAGAAATTATTGAAATGATTGACCTGGGGTCATAATTTGGAAAAATGGAAGTAAAGCAGAATAGTATTGAGGGAGTGGGGGAATATGAAGAAATTATTTGTTTGGGTCCCCTCGAAAATGAAAAAGAAAAGTAACCTCCATTGTTTGTCCAATAGAGAGTAGAAAGGGGACAGGATTCTTTTATGTAGGGGTTCAGTAATAAAGGATCCTCAAAAATAGGTCCCAGCCTGCTACTGGATTTGAAAGAAGTCCAAAAGAAATCACATTCTACTGATTTTGGATCAGTTTTATCTTCATGCATACAGGATAACTCTTTAAAAGAAAAAATAATAATAATGAAATAAATCAGTTCTCTGGCAGTGGCCTAGCCCAGTGCCTGGAACACTGCTATGTATGTTATGTTTGATGATTGCTTAATTGATTGGGGAAAGTTCCCTTAATAGGTTTAACCTCTTCCTCTTGCCATACTAGTATCTTTTTAGTTCATAGAAGAAAAAATATTATTTCACTGCAAGGAAGTTGAGCAACATTCATTCCACGGATCAGAAATACTTTGGTTTATTTTGGACACTGTATAGTCGATAATACAAGTAATAAAGTGCTTCTTTGCATGATGCTGGGCTTTAGAAATCACAGAATGTCCTTATTTATTTTAATTTTATAAGTTATTTTTAAAAACAGAAAAACATGCAGGTCTTTTCAAGAGATATTGATGCCTTCAGACTTTTTTTTTTTAATGAGAAGTTGAAAATAAGTCACTCTAGGCAACAACTTAAAATTTCAAAATGATGACAACCCAAAGTATGTTTTCCTTGAATACTTTCCCTGAAAAAGAAACCTTCTCATTTTCTGACCTTAGAGTTGATTGGAGCAATGCATTCTTCTCTGATTGAGCCTCAGAATTCCTTCCCAAGGAAAACTGCCTTGTAAATTTTTATCCCTTAGATTTTGTAGATAAAATGAAAAATCATCATCTCATTGGGCTCCTTAGAGAAACAAAAGATGTAGTTCAAAATAATAGTGTATATATAACAACAGAGAAGGTATAGGTGATAATTTTTGATCTTTAAGGCTTGACAAAAACATTTCAGATAGCACTTTGAATGGAGTAAAAACAAAATGGCCAACTCTATCAAATCTTTGGGATAGCCTCATATGAATAATTATAGAACTTCAGAGTCTCTTTTAAGGTCATATAATTTGTTTCCTTAAGTCAAAAGTTTTCACAACTTCTTTGGTCATAATTCCATAGCAAGTATAGAGAGCAATATGATAAAATATTCATTCCTTTTTTACTTCATCAATTAAAATATCTAGAGCTAATTTTCTTAGACAATATATTTAGAAGAGACATGTTTACTCTACTTTTTTTTTCATTAATAAGGCCATCTTTTTTAATCTGGACTAAGAAAGTTGGAGGTCTACTTTGATTTAAATGCTCTAAGATTTAATTTATGGTTTTATATCCAGTTACTCCATTCTTTCCAATATAAAATGGGTCATTGCTTATTCAAAAAGCCACAGACTTTTATAGAAGAAAAAATGCTGGACTTGGATCTAGGAAAACTGAGTTCCAGCTGAGACCTTAACTAGTTGGGTAGACTTGGTCAACATAAGGCAGTATGTGCAGGATTTGGACAAAAGTTTCAAACCCCAGCTCTGGCACTTACTATCTGTATGACCTTGTGCAATTCACTTAATCTCTCATTTTCTTTATCTGTAATAAAGGGGGCTAGACAACCCCTAAAGTCTATGATCTTATGACAAATCATGTATCTTTTTTGACCTTCAGTTTCCTCATCTGTAGGATGAGTTAGAGCAGATGATTTCTAATATCCCTTCCACTAATATAATTCTTTGTCATTTCTGGATAATAATAAATAGAGCTGAAACAGACACAAAAGGACAAAAATAAAATGAGATTTTTTTTTTAAAAATCATGAACATTATTGCCATAGCTGATGGATACTGTTATTGCAGTAGCTTAAATAGTTCCCCAATAATTTGATTGGCAGCCAGGAAATAAAATTAGTAAAGGGTTAGGGACTAGTCCTGTGATTTCACTGGTATGGGGAACTCCTAGAAAAGGAAACTCCCTCTACCCATGCAAGTTAGCAACTTCTCTGCAGCTGATATTTTCCTTAAGAGTTGTCTTAGGCAGTGAGAAGTTAAGTGACTTGCCCAGGTCATACAGATTAGGTTCACTTTGCTTTATCAGAGGCAAGACTTGAACTCAAATTTTTAGGAACCTGAGGTTAGCTCTATCTGTAGACACATTACCTCTGATCCATAAATAATACCATTAAAATGATAACCCTTTAATTTGGGCATTGGGGAGGTAGCATGGTGCATTGGAAAGAATGTTGAATTTTCCCTCTGGACTTGAAATCAAGGGACTTGGGTTCAAATCCCAGCTCTGCCTTTTACTATGTGTATGGTATGAACTTGTCCTACTTCACTCTCTAGGCCTCAGTTTCTTCATCTATAAAAAAGGAGGGAAGGCGAGGGGCAGGTCTTATACTAGATGAACTCTGGAGTCCCTTCAGTTCTAGAGCCATGAATCTGAGCTCTGACTCATGCCATGGGCTTGCTGTACAATCTTGTTTCACTCCCTAGTTCAGTCTCTGAGTCAGGGACAGTCATGAGACAATCTGTCTCAAAGAGAAAAGTAGACATTGGACCTTCCACTTTTGAAAGAAGAAACTGATGAAAATGAGGGGAAATCACAATAAGTCATAATACATGCAGTCACATTTTATATCCTTGTGAAAAACTTGCCTAATGTGCTACCACTAATACCTAAGTACATAATTTTCTCATATCAAAAATAATCTTTTGGGACTCAGTAGCTAAAATAGCTGCAGAACATATTCACCAAACTCAAATGAAAATCAGTTTCCTTTACAAGAGAAGAACCGCTGGTGCATAAGATCATGAAATGCTGTTACCTGGTTAGTATTACCAAAATATTCAGGGGAAAACCTAAAGAAATCACATATTGCCCTATTTCATTCCCCCTCTCCCTGAGATTGCCTTCATTTTGTGAACAGTCGCATTGCTTCTCTGGAACAGACAAGTCTTACAAAGCCACAAGACCGAGATATTTTTTAAATAAAAGATAAAAAGCTTTGTTGAGTTATATTGTCAGGTTTGCTGGGTAGTTCTATAAAACTTCAGCTTATCAGTGACTGTGTAGCTCTGGCCAGGGAAATCCCCATTGATCTAGAGTGTATTTGCAAGTAAAACTGAGCTATAGGCTTCATAAGTAAGCGCTCACGTTTGATAATGTTTGCTATTTAGTCACTTCTACCTATGGGAGACAACATGATGTAGTGAATGGAGGGAAAGGCTTAGTGTGAGGAAGACCTAGGTTCAAGTCCTAGTTCTGGCATACAACAACTGTGTGACCATGAACAAGCCCCTTAACCTCTCAGTGTTCCAAGTAACTCTCCAAGACAGTAAGTCACAACTGAGTTGTAAATCTGAAGCAGCAGAAGGAGTTTCCATACCAGGAGTTCCTAAAATGATAAAATCACAGGTCTCGACTCAGAACAAGCAGAAAATACAGTGAGTAGAACTCAGTGAATTCTTGTCATTACAAACCACAGTGAAAATCTTCATATTCCAATATGTAGGTTCACAAAATATATGTGGATTTATTAAAATTCAGGAAGACGCACACATACATACATGTTAGATAAAGTCAGCTGTGTTAGGGAAGGGAACACATCTGAAGCTATTTCAAAACCAAAAACCATGGACTCAGCTAACTGGTGAACACTTTGGTAGGTAAACATGCTTGTTATCTATACTTTTGTATAAATAGTCATTGACTCTATATGCATTTTTTCCAGAATTTATTTATTTTTTTTTTTGTTTTCAACATTCATTTCCACAAGATTTTGAGATCTAAATTTTCTCCCCATCTCTCCCCTAACCCCCATCCCAAAATGGCAAGCATACTGATTACCCCTTCCCCCAGTCTTCCCTCTCTTATATCCCCCACTTTCTTTTCCCCTTTCTCCCTTACTTTCTTGTAAGGCAAGATGGATGCCTTTTTTTAAAGAAAAGAAAGTATACACACTACACTGTGCCCTGCATGAGGAAAGTAGCTTAATGTCAACACACTGGAATTTCTAGTATGTGTTTATTCAGGGGAGAATAATCCCCCTCCTCTCTCCTCCCCACTCCTCCTTCCCCACTCTCACCCCAGGCACTGTGACTCTGTGTGTGGCCCAGGCTTGTGGAAGAACCACAATGCCTTAGGGATTCTGCCACAGGCACAGTAACCTCCACCACTGGCCCCATCTTCCCCCAAAAGGGGCCTGGCTAAAATCATTATAATACGAGCAGGAAGCATTGGAGCCCAATCAGTGAAGACCAGAATCTTTTTCCTCAGATGTATTTCTGGGAATCAGACCGACATTTTAGCATTTATGTTTAGGGTTTTCAGATTTTTTTCCCTCTTCTATATTTTAAGTGTTTCACCAGAATTGCTTACTCTGGTACCATTCTGTGCACCTCATTATGTTTTAATGCCATTTTTTATTGCTGAGAAACTTAATATAATCATTTCCCATTTCCCCTATTAAGGTTTGAACAGGCTTTTATTACCAGTTTGATCAGTAGTGTGGTAAAAACGGAGGACAGTTATTTTTGGATAGCTCTCCAAGACCAAAATGTTACAGGCGAATATACTTGGAAAACAGCAGGGCAAAAGGATGAGCCAGTGCAATATACAAACTGGAACAAATATCAACCAAGTGAGTAAAATATACTGCAACTTAAACTTATATTCTTCACACTAACTCCCTACTTCTCTTGCTTTCTTAGTCTAATTTCTCCCATGCATCAAGTCACTCCCTTTATCTCTTCCTTAAAACCTCTTTATGGGGGCAGCTAGGTGGCACAGTGAATAGAGCACTGACCCTGGAGTCAGAAGGACCTGAGTTCAAATCCAGCCTCAGACACTTAACACAAAAACTAGCCATGTGACCTTGGGCAAGTCACTTAACCCCAATTGCCCTACCTTTCCTCCTCCAAAAAGAAAAAAAAAAACCTTTATGTCTCCATCTACTCACTAACTACCAGTCTTTGCCAAGGGTTGGGTAGGTAGGCTGCTATCTTTACAGACATTTGGGGATCATTTCATTTAATAACTATTTATTGAGAACTTTCCATGTGCAAGGTGCTCTGCTAGACACTGGTAAATGCAGAGATGAATCAAAACTATTCTCTTGTCTTCATGGAGCTCGGGCTGATACTATACCTACATGAATATAGTGAAGGGGAAATAAGATATGTACACATATTGCTATCACAGAAGGCAGTCTGGACCTAAGGCTATGAGCTGTATAAAGAAAGTATCATAAGGGGGTGGCTAGGTGGTACAGTGAATAGAGCACTAGCCCTGGAGTCAGGAGGATCTGAGTTCAGATCCAGCCTCAGACACTTAGCACAAAAACTAGCCGTGTGACTTTGGGCAAGTCACAACCCCAATTGCCCTCCAAAAGCAAAAAAAAAAAAAGTATCATGAGAATTCAGAAGAGTGAAAAGCAGCTTCCTTTTAAAAAAATTTTTATAGTTTTCAATATTCACTTCTATAAGATTTTGAGTTCCAAATTTTCTCCCCTTCCTTCCGCTCCCCCTCCCCAATATGGCATACAATCTGATGTAGGCTATACATATACATTCATATTAAACGTATTTTCACATTAGTTATGTAGTGAAGCAGAATTAAAACCAATGGGAGAAACCATGAGAAAGAAGAAACAAAACAAAAAGAGAGAGCAAATAGTATACTTTGATCTGCATTCAGACTCAATAGTTCTTTCTCTGGATGTGGATGGCATTTCCCATCATGAGTCTTTTGGAGTTGTCTTAGATCCTTGCATTGCGAAGAGCTAAGTCTATCAAAATTATTCTTTGCACAATGTTGCTGTTAATATGTACAATAATCTCCTGGTTCTGCTCACTTCACTCAGCATCAGTTCATGTAAGTCATTCCAAGGTCGTAATAATGATAGCTGGCTAGCATTTATGTAGGGTTTGTATACTGCTTTACATATAGGACCTCATTTGATTCTCAGAACAATCCTGGGCATTATTAACTAGTATCATCCCCATTTTACAAATGAGGAAACTGAAGATAAGAAAGTTTAAGTGACTTGCCCAGAGTCACACAGGTATTAAATGTCTAAACCAGGATTTGAACTCATATCTTTCTGGCTCTAAGTCCAATGCTCTATTCAATGTGCTACCTAGCTGTCATCAGGAATCATTTCATGGAGGGGATGATTTTGAAGTAGGCATAAAAAAATAGTTATTCTTTTGACTAGCAGAGATATGAGGAAGGTATTTTCGGGTCCAAGGAATGGTTTTTGCAAAGGTGGAGCTGGGGGATTCATGAACTGTGTATAGGACATAATAAGGAGACTTATTTAGCTAGAGAATAAAGTATATGTAGGTGGGTAGTGGAAATAGGGCAGGAAAAGTAAACTGAGGCCATATTGAAGAAGTTCCAGGCATTTGGACTTGATATGAAAATGAAAGACAGTCATTGAAGGGTTTTGACTGGAGAAATAACAAGCCCAGAAGGATGGTTTTTAGAAAGAGTGACATGCTGATGGTGTGACAAGGAGAGATGGGATGATCAGTTAGGGACAAATATCAAAAGGAGAGAGAGAAGGAATGAGCAGTTAGGGACATATATCACTATATAACCCAGACAAGCAATGGGAATCTGAAGTAGGGTAACGGCAGGGAGAAAGGAAGGAAGAATCAGCAGGATTTGGTGACTGGCCCAAAGTGGTTGGGATAATTACTGCTAACCCAAAGCAGAGCTAGGACTCTACACCCCAACGCCTGCCCACGTTCTAAGGTCAGGAACTCTTTTTCATCAGAATCACTATGTATTGAACTGGCCCTTGATGTTCAGAAACCCTGGTGGGTTGGCACAATTTTAAAACATTCTCTAATTCTAATCTATACTCCTAGACTGACTTCCTCAGTCTTTTAAGATCTTATTAAATGTGGAAAGGCCCCCCAGCACCTCAAGGAAAAGGAGGAACAAAGGAGGGAAAGATCAAAGACCGTTCAATCAGCTGAGTGTACAATTAAAGAATTTCAACCCAGTTATTTTGTGAGGGAGTTAGACTACATGGTCTATGACGTTCTTTCTAGATTCAGGATTTGGTAGTGTTGGGAAAGATGATTTAGACTGCTATATAGTGTCATTAGTCTAAGAAGACTGGAAATTGGTCACTTTTTACCCCACTAATTAAGAAGCACAGCAAATCACTGAAAAAAAATGAGCCCTTTTTAATTAATATATTTTTCCTCAATATATTTTTATGTCTCAGTCCTCTCACTAACCACTGGTGCTTACCAAGGGATTGGGAGGTAGGCTGGCATTTTAACATATATTTTGGGGGTAGTTCATTCATTTTATAACTATTTTGACAAATCTATACATGTTATTGTTGCTTATTTTATATTGAAGAGAGGAAATGTACTGAGGAAATAAGGGGGGAATACAAAGCATCAATATTATTCAACTACAAAGAATGATATATTTGAAAGGGAACTTTAATTTTTTTATGCAGACTAAAAGTATTTTTACTCTGAACAAAAACTAAAGCACCAATTTTAATATACTTTGGAGCATTGTTATAAAGAACTACACTTGTCAAAATAAATTAACTGCATTCTGGGAAGAAAATTCCTTGGCTTCTATGTCAGGGGGCCAATGAGCGGGGGAGAACAAGGGGGGGTGGAGAGAAGGAGGCATATTTGCATGTTTGTAAAACTTGGAATATATAACAGAACTCCCTGTCATTAGTAAGTTTCTGCTATAATTTATTTGACTGGCACTACTTGTCTTCCCTTTTCCCTAAGCAAAAATGCTGTTGTGATGCTCAGTTTGGCTGCTGATGCTGATTGACAGTGAGCAAATTGTCTTTGAATAAGATGAAAATGTAAATCTTTTTGAAGAAAATGGCAATATAAAAGCCCTTGTGTTTTCCTTTTTCCCTTAAATTGCAGCTTGCAGAAACACCACCCTAAATCACATTTTCTTTTCTACCTGTCACAAAAGAATCCATTAGCCCAGCCTCTGTGTCAGAATCTTAATCCAGCCAAGACTGACTAATAAATTGACCACTGAACAGGAAGCCGACTGCTTTTCATAAACTCAGCCAAAGCAGTGACCTTGTGTGTTACCAACAAAATAATCACCCAGTGATGGCTTCACAGTTCTGCCATTTTCAATCAAAAAGCAAATTTGTGGTATGTGCTCTTTTGCAAGGAATCAAAATTTCAGGTCATTGACCAGGAGAAATATTTTTCAGATCCACACTAATTAATAGTATTGATTAAAACATGTGATTCCAACTAGGATCTTCCTTAGTTACAAGGGGGTCAGTGATTAGAAGTTTAAATGCACTGTGTACATGATTTGGACCTTTAAAAGGAAATTGTGCTTTGTCTCTGATGGGAAGGAATAGGTCAGGTAAGACAGTGCCAAAGAGTATTTTGTGAGCAAAATTAAAAGTTATTCATTGTCTATATGGAGAAAAAAGAAAGATTTTGGAAATGTTACCTGTTTTCCATTCACCCTACAGTAGCTACATCCTTCTCGTGTTTTGGGACTGTATATGCTAGGAGTCTCTGAAGAGCACTTCTCTTTGTCCCAGTGAGTAGAGCTCAAGTGCATATAAAGGTATGCACCCAATGGTGCCAAGAAATGGGAAGTCATGTGCGAGTGAGAGATATAAGTGGATTCATTAGAGCAACTGAAGCAGTTTAATAATAATAATAGATAATATTTACATAGTACTTCATGAGTACTTTAGCCGAGGTCACTGAACTTTTTTTTAATCTTTTGATAATTATTTCAGTATATTTGGTTTCTCTTGTAATCCTACATATTTGATTTTGTATATTTAAAAACATTATTCTTGGGGCAGCTAGGTGGCACGGTGAATAGAGCACCAGCCCTGGAGTCAGGAGGACCTGAGTTCAAATCTGACCTCAGACACTTAATACTTACTAGCCATGTGACCTTGGGCAAGTCACTTAACCCAAATTCCCTGCCTTCCCCCCTTCAAAAAGAAAAGAAAAAAACCCATTATGTGAAGGCATTCTTAGGCATTATCAGACTGCCAAAGAGGTCCATGACACCAAAAAAAAAAAAAGATTAAGAACCTCTCATATAATGCTTTAAAGTTTGTAAAGCTATATACATATATATGTAAAATTTCATTTGATCTTCATAACAATCTTATGAAATAATTGCTATTATGACCCCCAGCTTACAGATGAGAAAACTGAGACTGAGAGAGGTTAAGTAACTTCCCTAGGGTCACACAACCAGTAAGTATCTGAGCCAGTATTTGGGCTCACATCTTCCTGACTCCATGCACGGTGCCACTTAGCTGTCTGTCTATAAAGTCTCCCACATATAGTATTTAGTATCGTTTCTTTATCTTTCTTCAGTTGCTAACAGAGTACTTTGAATGTAATATCTGTTTAATAAATGGAAGGAGGGAAGGAAGGAAGGAGGAAGGAAGAGAGGGAAGAAGGGAAGGAAGAAGAGAGGGAAGAAGAAAGAAAAGAAGAAAGGAAGAAAAGGAGAGAGGAAGGAAGGAAGAAAGAAAAAGAGAGAGGGAGTAAGGAAAGAGGAAAAGGAGAGAGGAAGGAGGGAGGGAAGATAAGGAGAGAGGGAGGAAGGAAAAAAGGAGAGGGAGGAAGGAAAGAGGAAAAGAAGATAGGAAGGAAGATAAGGAGAGAGGGAGGAAGAAAAAAGGAGAGAGGAAGGGAAGAAGGGAAGAGAGGGAGGAAGGGAAATAAGGAAAGAAGAAGAGGGAGCAAGGAAGGAAGGGAGGGAGAAAGGATGGGAGCAAGAGAGGAAGGAAGGATTTAAAGGTACTGAGCATGTTTAGACTGGAGAAAAAGGGGACTTAGAGGAACATTGTAGCTGTCTTCAAGTACCTGAAGGGCTTTCCTATGGAAGGGCAACTACACTTGTCTGGCCCTAGGAAGCTGAAATAGAAGCAACTACTTAAAAATTGCAAACAGATTTCTTTTCAATGTCATCTGTCTCCTATGACTCAATGGACTTGAAGATGAAAATGTGCATACTCAAGAACACACAACAAATCTTCACATTGGCCTTGTCCCAAAAGATCCTCCCATGACTCAGATGTTAGGTAGCCTCCAATGTGATAAAAATCCAGACTGGACTAAACCCAATATAATCTTAGGCAAAACCCATGAAATGACCAAGGAGCACTGTGCAACTAGCTGGGTAGACTTGGGATGAGTTTTGGAGGCTTTCCTTTCCTCCCTTCCAGTTTAACCAGATGCAATTTCAAGGTCACCTTTCTAGTTAGTAGCAGAGTCAGGACTAGAATCTAGGCTGCTTGATTCTTGACCTACTGTTGAGTCCACTGTACTACACCCAAGTTCTTGTGTGTCACACCTAAGCAACCATTGCCTTCATGTTGACTCAGCTTCCCAAGGCCCTGACACTGCAGTGCCTGGCCCAGCTTAGCTATCCCTGAACACTCCTTTGCTCCAGGATCTTCTCAACCATTTACCCTATCAAAACAACCTGTCTTATGTTCCAAATCTCCTGGGACTTAAGAGGAGAGCTAAAAAACTGGATGTGTTCTTTTGTTAGTGGGTTAAAAAGTTGTTGTTCCCAGAAACATTTTATTTTTAACAAGGACCTTCCATAAACTAACACAAAGAAATCACTTTAATGATAGAAATTCAGGCAAATATGGCAGGATTAGGGGTAGGCAGACCTCCCGGTACCTTTCACTTTACAGTATATTGGCAGTGGCCTATGGGAAGGGGCAGACTTTCTGCCTTGTGGCTATGACATATAAAAGGAGAATACAGTTTAGTTGCTTCATTTCTCCCTATGTGATAGTCTGTCCTTCTTCCCTCCTCTTTGTTGAATACCTAGAGGAGAATAAGGGAAAAGGGGTGGGGAGAAAAAGGAAGTTGAATGACAACTATCAACACCATTCCCACTCTAGCATTACAGACTGCAGTCCAAACTTCCCTGGATTTTCTTCTCTTCTTGAGGGAGTTATCATATCCCTTAAACTAAGAGAAGAAACTTTCCTGACTTTTTTACTTACTACCTCCTCTGCTTCTCATTTAGCTTTGCAAGCATCACCATGATACAGGATTGTAAATTCAGTTTGTATCTCCCTTAGCCCAGCCTCCCTTTATTATACCACTTTACAGCTTCTTTGGGGGCTGAGTCTCTAAAATTTAGGTCAAATGTTCCATTAAGGTAACCACTTTAAAATACCAATAACACTCATACAGCACTTTTCATCTTCATAGTGGTTTACAAACATCTCCTTTCTTCACTAATGAAGATGAGTTGGATTTCTACAGTGTCTAAAACCAAAGCTATTTAATCACTGTCTCATAGAGAAAAGTAAGACAAAATGCAAGACTAACAAAAAAAAGTATATTACATTTTAAATTTGCTGATTCCAATGCACTGCAAAAACTCTGGGGTTTTTTTTCCCTTCCAACATGTAGGCAAGACTTTTCTGCTGTAAAGTCCTACCATCCATAATGAAATTGAAGATATATCTCCAGCAGCCCAGCATTTCCCATAAGACCTTCAATCTAGCTAGGGAATGAATTTTAGCCAGTATACTCCAAGTGAAGAAACCTCAAGCTATAAATCCCCTATATAGAGGAATGGCTGACTATATACTTACTGCGTCTCCTTTCTAAATACCCACACTGAGGGCATGACATCTAGGGAGAGAACAAGGTACAGTGGGTAAAGGACTGGATTAGGTGATTGAATACTTGAGTCCTGCTCTTCTGTTAACTCTGTGACATTGTATAAGTCACCTTTCTTCTCTGACTCCCATTTTCTTGTACTTAAAAACAGAGCTTTAGTTAGCTAATCTCTAGGATCATTTCCTGCTCTAAAAGTCTATAAATGAGGGGCAGCTAGGTGGGGTAGTGGATAGAACACCGGCCCTGCAGTCAGGAGGCCCTGAGTTCAAATCTAACTTGAGACATCATACTTACTGGCTGTGTGACCCTGGGCAAGTCACTTAACCCTGATTGCCTCACCAAAAAAAAGTCTATAAATGTTGAGATGAAATCGTCTGGTTGCCTGTGCTAACAATCAAAATGTCCTGGATGGATATTAACGTTGAATTGTGGGTAACAGCGAATTGTCTAACTCAAATTCTTTTTCTTACCTTCTCCTTTTGTGCCCCCTAGGGTTATCATGTCTGCTCCAAGGTCCTCCATTTCTACTGTTTTCCACAGTTCAGTTGACTCTACCTCCAACAATCTCTTTCCCCCATCTTCTTTGATTATCTTCCTTCTTCTCTCTTTTCTTCTAATGCTTGCCTAGAAAAACCTTTCTCCTTCTCCCTCTCCCTTTCTGTCCTTCCTCATTTCACTTCCCTCTCTAATCTCTTTTTCTCCTTATTTCTCCCTCTCCTTATTCCATTTATGACCCTAATCATGGCTGATAAGTATGAATAGTATAGATAAAGAATCCTCATCAAGAAAAAGAAAAGTCATAAATTTTGAAGTGAGAATAGACATAAATAAGGAAATAGTGTCATCCATGTCTGGCTTAGAATTTCCTCCCTTCATGAGTCTCTATCTACCTCAGTCAATCTCATCAATACAATTATAAAACCCTTAGTGTGTGTCAGCCACTATGCTAGGTGCTGAAAACACCAAGACAAAGTGAACATATTAATGTCTTAAAAATAAAAATAATTAAACTTTCAAATGTTGTTTTTTGATAAGTTTGTAACATTTATGCTGCTAACTTATTAAAGCTTAAAAGTAGTTAGAATTTTAATTTATTATTTAATTTGACAAACATTACTTAAGTGTCTGCTGTATCCAATGCACTGTGCTAGGCATTATGGGGTACATAAAAATGTGTTAAACATAATCTCTGACTTCACAAAGGACCCTAAGGTCCAATAAGATAAAACAAGTATGCAAATACCAAGTAGTGATACAAATAATAAAAGAATGTGATCAGTGCCTTTCAAGAGGTTTATTTAGTCTTTGTTTTAAGTGTAATGGGTATTTAAGGAGGAAAAAGAGCCTTTCTTCTTAATAGAAAAAAGAAAAAATAAAGGAATACTTCATGGAAAGCATGGGAGTTTAGTTGTGCTTTGAAAGATAGGTTGGAGTTCAACAAAGGTGACTCAGTGTAGGCCATTCCAGGAAGAGAGGGGAGGAATGGAGACAGGAAAATGGAATCTAGCTGCCCTTTATAACATTGCTTCTTTGGGAGAATGTATTCCTTGTTGTGAACAGACAACTTGCAAATGGACCCATGGAATAGAACACATTTGAAACTCAGGGAGCATAACAATTGAATGGGTTTTGGGTTGTTCTATCCCCTCCGAACCTTTCACTTCCCCCATGTTGTACCCTAATTCTACAGATATAGCATGTTGTGTGAGGTAGAGTTTAGGACAGGCACAGCCTCTGTCGTTGCAGAATTTTAATGAATATATAAATTGTATAAATAACTGTAATACAAAAAAATTTTAGTCATGTACAACTCTCCATGACCCTATTTAAAGTTTTCTTGGCAAAGATACTAGAGTGGTTTGCCATTTCCTTCTGTAGCTCATTTTACAGATGAGGAAACTGAGGCAAACTGGGTGAAGTGACTTGCCCAGGATCATACAGCTAATAAGTATCTGAAGCTGGATTTGAATTGAGGAAGACAAATATCCCTGACTCTGGGTGGGAACTTTATCCACTGCACCACCTAGCTGCCCAATACAGAATACATTAAATGTTTTAGTGCTGTTTAATGTCCAAGGGGTGGAGGTTATTGCCAACTTGTTGTTTCATCATTTCAGTTATGATTGACCCTTCGTCATCCATTTGGGGTTTTCTTGACAGTATTACCCACTGGAAGTTCATAAATTCTTGAGATGGTGAAGTATGGTGGAAAGAATGCTCACTTTGTGGATAGCTAGGTGGCACAGTGAATAGAGCACTGGTCCTGGAGTCAGGAGGACCTGAGTTCAAATCCCTGCCTTCCCCTCTCCAAAAAGAAAAAAAAAAAAGAATGCTGGCTTTGTAATCAAAAGATTTGAATTCAAATGCAATCTTCGTCCAATCTCAGCTTCAGTTGCTATATTGATAAAACAGGAAAGCTGGAGTAGATGATCTATATATAAGGTTTCTACCAGTTGA
Organism: Petaurus breviceps papuanus; assembly: GCF_028583685.1. Classification (NCBI taxonomy): domain Eukaryota; kingdom Metazoa; phylum Chordata; class Mammalia; order Diprotodontia; family Petauridae; genus Petaurus; species Petaurus breviceps. Next base: position 85,676,702 of record NW_027187419.1, on the reverse strand, counting down.
AATTCTATGATCCATCCTAAGAGTTATGGAGGATATTTGAGGTCATCTTATCCAAACATTTCATTTTACAATGAAGCTGAGTCCTCAGAGGTAAGGTGACATAGGTAGCAACAAGGCTAGGATTCCAACTCTTTATTTTCTGACTCCAAATTCTGGCGTTTTTTCCACTGTGACATACTTCCATGGCAAAGGCTTCTCGGAGAAGGGCCCTACCACCTTTCTTGCTCTTCTCTTTTTTTTTTGTTGGAGTGGGGAAGGCAGGGCAATTGGGGGTAAGTGACTTGACAAGGTCACACAGCAAAGTAAGTGTTAAGTGTCTCAGGCCGGATTTGAACTCAGGTCCTCCTGACTTCAGGGCCGGTGCTCTATTCACCATGCCACCTAGCTGCCCCTCTTGTTCTTCTTAAATCAAGCCTGGGCAACTCTGGAAATATTTAGAATGGTTAAGAGATTCTGAAGGTTGGCCATGGCCATGCTAGATCAGTCAACCAATAAGCATTTGTTATGTGTGCCAGGCACTGTGCTAGGTGTTGGGGACACAAAGACCAGAACAAAACAGCTGTTACCCTCAGGGAGCTTATGCTCTATCTGAGAAACAACACATACACATAAAAATCAACTTAAGATATATGCAAAGTAAATTGAGGGGGTCACTAGATTACCGTGTTTCCCCGATAATAAGACCTATCCCGAAAATAAGCCCTCCCCTTACTGTGTAAGATTCCTCTAAAATAAGCCCTCCCCTGAAAATAAGCCCTATTGAGATTGCTACTGTAGTGAAGGTGATCCCCTGCGCTACATGCTACATTACGGTACTCTCTGTATGCACCGCTCCCCCCACCCCCCCCTGAAACGCATGCCACAGTGAGCGCGTCATCCTGTTCTTCCCCAGTGATTTGCTTGCTGGCGCCATTGAGAGCAGTGCCGTGGAGGAGAGCTGAGGCAGGACAACATAAGCCCTCCCTGAAAATAAGCCCTCTGGTGTTTTTCTTTCCAAAAAAATTAATAAGACAGTGTCTTATTATCGGGGAAACACAGTAGGAGTGGATCAAGATATAGGAGATGACACTTGACTTGAGTTTTGAAAGTTCAGTTTCTAAAAGGCAGATATTTGCACTATAGCTAGAAACAATCTTGCTTTTCCCATGGCTGCCATATGTTTTTAGTGCAGTGTCTGAGTTTTCTGTTTAACAGAGACTAGGTACCACATTCCTTCTTCTCTAAGAATTTTCTATCTTCATTTCTGTTCACTGGAGAGGAATGGAAATGAGGCAATCATGCCAATGGAGTGCCTTTACTTTTATATTTTTATTGTTATTGTCTCAGTATTTTATTACAGGATGTCCATTATTCATCATCTCTGAGATGTCTCACCTAAGCACAAAATGGTGTTATAGTTGGATGTTAAATCTGCTTGTTTTCTGGTTTTTAGGCTATAGTGGAGGCTGTGTGGTTATTCGGGGAAGGAATCCCCCTGGTTCCTGGGAAGTCAAAGATTGCACAAGATTTAAAGCAATGTCCCTGTGCAAACAACCAGTCACAGCAAGGAAAGAGATGGAACATGAAGAAAAGTGGCCTTTTCATCCTTGCTTTTTGGGATGGGAATCAAAACCCAGTCTCACCAGTTGCTACAAGGTGAAAACAAAGATCTTGTTAGGATTATTAATTCAGTTCACGTTTGAGCCCCTTTCATCCATATTTCCTGAAGACCTAAGTGATTATTACAAATTCAGAAGGAATTCATTTCCCTTACTATAGTCAATTACAATCAGATGACATCATGCACATAAAATGCGTTGTAGATGTGAAGGGTCCCATAAATGTGAGCTGGTGTTATTGTGTGGACTACAAAGTCAAATTCAGAATTTCCCCAAAGACTATAGGGTTCCTCGGGCTGCTAAAGTCCTTCAATGTAGAATTAATCCCAAGGTCCCAATCAGTATTTCTTATGTTGATAAGATTCAAGGAAATATTAGAAGAACAGAGCAGAAAATACCTGGAAATGAGAACAGATTGATTTTATGTCATTTGTAAGTAAGTTAATTAAAACCTTGTTATAGGACAGTACAATTTTGCACTATTTAATCAATCAATCAATAAGCATTTATTAAACATGTACTATGCAGGAAGCACTGTGATAGGTACTGGGGATAGGAAGATAAAAAAAATGAAATAATTCCTACTTCAACAGAGTTTACATTCTATTAAGGGTAGCTTTTAAACTTTCCCAGAAACCTAAAGACTCTACCCAATTTATGTTTATGTTTTTATATGTTTGTGTGTGTGTATATACGCGCACACACACACACATATATATATATATATGTGTGTATATATAATACACACACACAGAGGCAGTTAGATGGCTGAGACGACTAAGGCTGGAATCAGGAAGTTCTGAGTTCAAATTTGGCCTTAGATATTTACTAGCTGTGTGACCCTGGGCAAATCATTTAACCTCTGTTTGCCTTAATCCACTGGAAAAGGAAATGACAAACCACTCCAGTATCTTTGTCAAGAAAACCCCATAGACAGGAGGTCACAAAGAGTTGGACATGATGAAACAACTGAACAACAACAAATGTAAAAATACAACACACACATAAAAATGTTTCTACCCATTTTCAAGGAAGTGCTCCTCTACAAATGGTTTCAGAGCTTTGCCTGTCTTCAAATTAATTCCCATTATCTTATAGTTTTTAATAGTAACTTGTACACTGGAAGTGGTGTCTAAGGGCTATCATTAAGAATATATATATACTTTAAAATGGAGGTGGACCAGCTATGCCCATGATAAAAGGCCTAGAAGAAGACCTCCAATCAAATCAGCAAATCAAGAAGCATTTATTAAGCACCTATTGTGTGTCAGGCATTGTGCATTGAGTATATCTTCAAAGAAGGATTTATGGAAGGAAACTGACAAGAACTGTACCCAATGAGAAGTTTTGAGTGCATTAGGATCTGCATTAAAGAAGTAAATAGTCATACTAGTGAAATCATAGATCCAATGTGAAGAGCATCATCTAGCACCAGTTTTACAGTCTAGTATTGAAGAACAATTATCCCTTTACCCATATTTAAAAATTTATGGCATTTAAAAAATGCCACCTTTTTCAAAAGGGTGGCATTTTGGTGTTTGGTATTTTGTCTTTATTCAGAACTTGGTATAGAAGAGAAGATGTTTGGGCAGGAATGCCCTAATACAAATAGGGATACCCAACTGAAGGGAAGAGATTTCTGTCTCTGGTTTGGTCATGACACTTAAGTTTATTTTGATATAAATGGCTTCCTGTCCCCACAGACCTTATCGTTCCCCCAGGAAGCTAACAATAGATCTGCATGCAATCAGTTTATCAATGTACACTATAAAATATAACACATGGAGTTCTTAGGATCTCAAAATAACTTTAAATGTTATTTTTTCCATATCCTTTTTTCATATTTAGTCTGTGAGCTCCTGAAGAGGAGACATTGGTTTTGCCTTGTTTTGTATCCCCAGTGCTTAGCCTAGTACCTGGCACACAGCAGGCATTTAATAAATGTTTGTTGACTTGATTAAGGCCCAAAATGATTAAGTGACTTGTACAAGTCTATCTACACAGCCAGTTAGTTTCAGAGCTAGGATTTTAACTTGGGGCTTATGATCTTGGATCTAATGCCTTTCCCTCTATATCACACAGACATACCACTGAATGTACTAAATTAGTGCAGGCCAATCCCTGCAGTGATTGAAATACAGTCTCTGTAAATTCAAGAAATTTTAAAATGAGGAGATGATTATTTTCTCCTACCCATTTCAATTTCTTCCTTTGCTGGTCAATGCCCCTCAAAATGAGTGATTATATGTTAACCCTGCATCCACAGGAGGGAGGAGAAAAGGAAACCTACATACTAGTTTTTGGAGCAAAAGTAAAATAAAAAGGGGGGATGGGGAATGAACATTTATAGGATAATGCCAGTGACCCAGCAAGTGACAGTCATTTAACAAGCATTTATTAAGTACATACAATGTCCTAGGAGCTATGCTACATTCTGGGGATGCAGAGGAATGCCAGGAGAATGAATGGCCATGGGTTATTTCTTCAAGTAAGGAATCAAAGGCCTTGTAGAGGTATTTTGCATTTATTTGTTTTTTCCAACTTGGGTGGTGTTCTACATGTGAAATGCTAACTCAGATTCCATAGACGATGTGGAGATTAACTCCCGTTCTATAAAGTCTAACAAGGAAGAAAGAACTTACTTATTAATATAGCTTTGTATAAACACGTGTATGCATGTGTATATTCCATAGCAAGCAATATTGATTTATCTTCCTCAGAGGAAGAAATAGCACTTGCAATTACAAAATTCTTAGAAACAAAACAATGTCCTTATATACATAAGAAGAGGAATAGAACTATTATGAAAAGTGTTGTAGCGGTTACATTTTGTTGATCCTACAAGCTCATACAGCAGTTGTTGCTATTTGAGGGTAGGTATTTGTTGGGTTTTTTCCATTTTGTAAAATTAATTTGTTTGTTTCCTTTTAGTTTACAGGATTCAATTCCACAATTCCTTGAGTTTCACATTTTGTCCCCTCCCCCCCATGGCGGCATATAGTCAAGTATAGGATCTGTAAATGCTTTCACATTAGACATTAGTCAGGTTATAAAGACGGATTGTATCAGATGGAATGAAAAATGGTAAAGAGGACATAAAACCAAACAAGAAAAGGAAAAAGAGCAGGTATTTAGCTTTCTAATTCTGAGGGTAGGTATTTGTGAATTAGAATGAACATTAGCATGTGATCCATAGAGGTCGGATCGCAAGTTGTTTCAAGGTCAACAAAGGCAAAAAGTCTAGAGAGGGGTGGCAGGAAGACTTATTAGACTAGACTGGTATCAAAGACAGACTTCCAACTTTTTTTTTAAATAGTATTTTTTCCCTAGTTAAATGTCAAGAAAATTTGTAGCATTCGTTTTTACAAGATGTTGAGTTCCAATTTTTTCTCCCTCCCACCTTCCCCTTCCCTCTTCTGAAAATGGCAGGCAGTTTGTTATAGTTATACATGTGCTATCATGTAAAAATATTTCCATATTAGTCACAGTTGTGAAAGAAGAAACAGATCAAAGGGGGAAAAAAAAACATGAGAAAAAGTAAAGTGAAGAAAGAATTATGCCTCGATCTACATCAGAGTCCATGGGTTCTTTATCAGATATGGATAGCATTTTCCTTCATGAGTCCTTTGTAACTGAAGAGACTCCCAACTTTAAACGGCCTTCAGAAGTCTATAATCTGTAGTGCTAGGATGTAAGTGCCCCAAGGGCATAAACTCCCTAACTTGTACCATAGAAGACAATTTCGATTTATTCCTTATGATGAGAACAGCTGAATGATAATCTAGAGAATGTAGGCACAATTTTACCTGCTTGTTTGGCTAAGATTTACCACTGATTTAATGCCTCAGTTTGAAAAATTGACGTTTTCTCACCCCAGCCCTGAATTTAAGTTTCTTAATTTCTGGGTCCTACTTCCATCAGGTCTAACTAGCCACCATGGAAGATTTCTATAAGGTGAGCTGACAATTAGTTCCCTCTTGCCTGGGTTAAATTTTTAATACATTCATGACAAATTGGTTACCTGCTATTTCTATGCCTAGAATAATCAAATTTGCCTCATTTATTTTTTAAAATAACACAGGTATTCCATAGTGAGAAAGTCTTGATGAAAAGAACATGGAGAGAGGCTGAAGCATTTTGTGAAGATTTTGGAGCACATCTTGCAAGCTTTTCTCATATCGAGGAAGAGAATTTTGTGAATGAGCTTTTATACACAAAATTTAATCGGTAAATACATATTATTTGATCTGAAAAATTTCTCAGATGACTTTTCAGTCTTTCAGTCATGCTACCTTCCACCAGATATTCTAGGAATTTGCATCTGTATTCTTATAAAAATTCGCATCTATATTCTTATAAATTGGAGGTCTGTTTTTGGGCTAGGCCCTTGGTGATTTCTGTTGTATGTTGGAAAAAATTACACGTGCATAAGTCATTCATTATCCAGTGGTTAATAAGAGATTTACTTAGCTATAGCAGGAGAAGGATATTCAACATGGAGAGTCACTGAGAACATCTTGGGTTGAGTCAGCTGAGTGAAGCCACCTTGCCTGCATTGTAAATTATGTTCTGCTAAGCATCAGAGAGCTTGTTGTAGAGCTCCTTTGTTATCTAGTGCAACTAGCAAGTAATGTCAAGAGTGTCAGCTCTTAGTCCCCTGAGCCAACCAAGTCTTTTTTTTTTCCCAGAGGCAATCAGGATTAAGTGATTTGCCCAGGGTCACACAGCTCATAAGTGTCTGAGGTCACATTTGAACTCAGGTCCTCCTGACTCCAGGGCCAGTTCTCTATCCACTGTACCACCTAGTTGCCCCTAGCCAACCAACTCTTGAAGATAGCCTTAATGCCTTTTGAGGAAAAAACTAAGCTTACTTGCATGGAAGGGTTAGGATATGGCTCCTACTTCAAGGTCAGAAGCAGACACTGACCTAGAAGAATGGTGGCATCCTATAGAAGTACAGACCCACTAATTCACAAAGTCATCCTTCCATAAGACAAAGAACAGAGAAGCTTCTAATTTTGTATTTGGATTCTTTCCTTTCCTATATGTTCATATTCTAGGGAGCTTTCATCCTCCTTGTCTTAATGTTGAAAAACTAGAACCTGCATCAGCACTAACAGAGTTTTCATGTGGCTCATAGAGCACTTCAAATTCTTCCAAGTATGATTGTTGGTCAACAAGCATTTGTTGACAGAGCACCCTTTGGGTGATGGGAATCATATGAGGCATGTGAAGGGGACAACAAAAGAAATAGAAAAGACAAAAATGATGATCCTGCCTGTAAAGATCTGACAATCCATTGGAAAGAAGACTAACATAGATTAAAAAGGCAAAAGATATGTGTGTGTGAATTAAAAAAAAATACAAACTACAGACAGCTATATGAATATTTACATTTGCCAGATTTCTTCTGGGTAACTGCTTTTTCGACCAGAACTGCAGTTTCATTGACTTAGAGAATTCCTGGTAAGGAAATCTCTTCTACCAATTCATATTACCGTGTTTCCCCGATAATAAGACCTATCCCGAAAAGAAGCCCTCCCCTTACTGTGTAAGATTCCTCTAAAATAAGCCCTCCCCTGAAAATAGGCCCTATTGAGATTGCTACTGTAGTGAAGGTGATCCCCTATGCTACACGCTACATTACGGTACCCTCTGTATGCACCGTTCCCCCCCCCCCCGGGTGAAATGCACGCCGCGCTCCGAGCTGCATCCAATCAGAGCTGCAGCAGTGAGCGCGTCATCCTGTTCTTTATTGAATTCATTATTGAATAAAGGTACATTATTTCGTTCGCATTTACTTGTTTATTAAAATTGCTATCAATGTTCATTAAAATAAGCCCTCCCCTGAAAATAAGCCCTCTGGTGTTTTTCTGTCCAAAAAAATAATGACAGTGTCTTATTATCAGGGAAACACAGTAGCACCTGTCCCACAATTTAGAATCTAGGACAGGACTTCTTAAACTTTTGAGCATTTCAATAGTGTTAATTGTTGCATGACCTGAGGGCATGCTCAGTGCAAAGTGCACATGCTTTGTGTTCTGAATCAAGGCTGTAGTGAAGTTACGAAATACAACAGGCAAATACTGCCAGAAACACCTCCGATTCATTATGTTTGATTTTTTTTTTTGCTTTTTTAGAGGGGGGAGCATAGGGCAATTAGAGTTAAGTGACTTGCCCAAGGTCACATTGCTAGTTTTTTGTGTGTGTTTGTGTGTGTCAAGTGTCTGAGGCCAGTTCAAACCAGGTCCTCCTGACTTGAGGGCTGGTGCTCTACTCACTGTGCTACCTAGCCGCCCCATGTTTGATTTTTTTAAATTAATTTTTGGTCATTGTGCATTCAGAAATCTTTAACTGTTGTCAGATTTTTCCTGACCCCCATATGAGGTCTAAATCCACAGTTTAAGAAGTGCTGGTCTAGGATAATAAGACATTAAGTGATTTGCTGAGAATCACACAGTTAGACAAGCTGTTTATACCAGGATGAATGAACACTCCCCATACATTGATTGGATTGGCTGGAAAACATCTGATTTAGTTACAGAAGTGATTTTAGGACCTGACATATTTGGGCAAATCTACTTGATTTGCCCCCAAAGAGGCCAACCTTCCCATCTTTCTCCAACCCTTATTCTAAAGTTTAACTGTAGGAATGATCATAGCAATACCAGAGGAAACTGGTTTAAGAACTTTCATCTGATTTTTGCCATCCAGCCTGAATAACTCAAATATCTGAGAACAATAGCCTCAAGACAGTTTTATCCTTGGCACTAAAGAAAATAAAGCATCTGTCAGGATTTCAGAATCTTTTAAATATTTAATGCTGCAAAATTATTCTCTGAAAATTATCTTAGTGAGCCGCTTCATTGTATAATTAGTCTTTATTGTTTGATTTATTGAGCCCTCTCTGATTTGCCGTATCTGTACCTTGCCTTGTGTGCAGGAACATAATTGGGTGTGGAGTTTCTCATTGAGTTGAAATTAGTGGTGAATGCAGGAGGTAACCCACTGAGGCTTCAACTAATACAGGTTTCTGTGGAAATACTTATGTGTACATTACCTTCAAAAAACCCTTTTTGGAAACTCCTATTAAATACTGGGATCTTTATTAACTGCCACAGAACATGGGAGCCTTTGGCAAGACAAAAAAGAAAAGTATAAAATAGTAAGTAATATTGCCCCTCTGAAAAGAGATCTTCCAAGCCCAAATGGAAGTTACCTCTGTATTTAACCATTTTGAAATAGTTAACAATTTTTACCAAAATACATAAGTATTCCAAGTCATGACCCTGCATCCTTAGAATGGACTGACATTTCTTCCAGCTAATTCTACTTTACCAAAGGTAGTCCCCAAAGCAAAATACTAAAACCATGTCCAGTCTCATCAGACAAAATTCAAAGTATCAACTAGGTTTGAATTCTATGTTTGTAATAGAGGGTCATACACTGATTTATTCCTTAACAAATATTTGATCTGATCTGTTATAGCACTAAAAGAACATTTTCTAGTCCATACAATTTCAAAGTAATTTTTTTCTGATTCTCTTAACATAACAATTAAATTGTAGTGACAAAAACCAGAGGATTTTTGTTTTCTTTTCCCACTTTAGGACAGAAGAAAGACAGTTCTGGATTGGATTTAATAAAAGAAACCCATTATCTGAAGGGTCATGGGAATGGTCTGATGGAACTCCAGTAAGTTTTTAAAAATAGAATAGTGGAATTTGGATTGGAGCATTACTTTGAAGGGCAGCTAGGTGGCATATTGAATAGAGCACCGTGCTTGGAATCAGGAACCCTCATCTTCATGAGTTCAAATTTGGCCCCAGACACTTACTAACTGTGTGAACCTGGGCATCTAACCTTGTTTGCCTCAGTTCCTCATCTGTAAAATGAGCTAGAGAAGGAAATGGCAAACCACTCTAGTATCTTTGCCAAGAAAACCCCAAAATGGGATCACAGTGAGTTGGACACACCTGAAAACACTGAACAATTACTCCGAAACAGTTGGTCCCAGAATCTCCTCATTTGCTGACTGAACATTGGCATAACTGTGGCAGGTTGGGCACATGGTGGTCCTAGCCAGGTCTCCCATGACCTCCACCCTTTATGCTATGGATGGATTCAGGAAGCCCAAATCTGAACATGTAGGTTAGGATAAGAAAACAACAAGGAATCTAGTTCAGCCCACAGTGTTTCCTCTTGGGATTTTGTCTCAGCCTGAGGCCAAAGCAAGTAAGACAATTATGGGACCATGCTTAGAAAATCCCATTGAGTATTAGAAGCCTTGAAGAGTATAAAGAACCATCTCACCTGATGGTCTGAACATTGGGGCTCTGTACTAAATGATAGATACAACTCATTGAAGGGCTATTGCATAGAAGAGAAACACTATCCTCGCCCTGCTTCACTCCAGAGCGAAGAAGGGGGAGCAACAGATGAGTAGGATTAAGGCTCTTATTCACAGATTCCATATTTGCAAATTCACCTATTCAACAAAAATTTATTTATAAACAAATAATCAGTACTCATGGCACTTCTGTGATCATTTGCAGACACGTGCAGTGGCAAAAAATGTGAATTATCCAATGGGCAAGTTCCCAGCTGAGACTGAATAAGGCGACACTGCATTCTTGTCTCAGCTTTCATATTGTAAACAAGTGTTCTTTTCATAGTCTATTTAATGCCCTGTTTTTCACATTTTTGTTCTTCTTGTTGGCAATATCACTGTTTAAAATGACCCTTAAGCATAGTGCTGAAATGCTGTCCAAGTTCCTAAGTATAAGAAGGCTGTGATGTGCCTTACAGAAAAAAAAAATGTTTGTTAGATAAGCTTTATTTAGGCATGAGTTATGGTACTGTCAACCATGATTTTAATATTAATGAATCAATAATACATCCAAAAGTAAAAAAGGAAAGAAGAGTAAAATTCATCTATTTTTATGTGAGGCCACTCCAGAAAGTGATAAAAGTGAATGTTGCCACTAAAGGCCTATAGAAACCTAACCATGTATTTCCCCTAGGAACAATGGTTTGGTATTCACTAATTCATTGTTCACAGTGACTTAAATATATAGGTAAAATTCCTATGTTTAAAAAATTATGAGTGCTTTTGATTTCAGAAAACTGAGAATATCAGCCCCAAAAGCTCAGCTCTTAAAAGGTATATTAGATGTGTCTAAAAGAAGTCATGTTTCAGGCTGGTCAGACACACTTAAGATAAAGAAGAAAAGAACACCCTGGGAAAGCTTGGTGTGAACTCTCTAGTTAGGAAGACAAGTTAGCTATACAGGAAATTTCACAAAATTTCATTGGGAAGGGGACTCAGAGATCATATCATCCAAATAGTATGTGAGTAAGAATCCCCACCATGATATTCCCAACAAGGAATCATCCAGTCTTCACCTGAAGACCTCAAGCGAAGAACAGGCCCTTGATGGAGCAACCCATTTCACTTTTGGACAGATCGAATAGTTCAGAAATAGAGTTAATTTGTAGTAGTTATGTTCCTTTAAGTCAAAAGTTGTTATATCATCACCAATATCCTATCAAGATTCTTCATCTGCCCTAGAATCATGAGAGAAGACCCAACTAAAGCTTAGAGTGGTCGCAGCAAGGCAGTATATACATAAAAGAAAGGACACTCAGCATAATTAAATACTGAGTGCCAATCAAGAATTTGGAAAATGTGTAGTGAAAGGCAGCACATTATAGTGAAGAGAGTACTGAACACTATTGGAAGATTTGGGTTTATGCCCTAACTCTTTTGCCTACTTGTTGTGGGCATTTAACCCTGTGAACCTCCGTTTATAAATCTGCAGAATGGAGATCATAAAATCTGAGCAAAAAGTTACCTGAAAGGCCAATTAATCCAACCTCTCATTTTTCATATGAGAAGCTGAGGTTTAAGAGGTTAAGTGACTTTTCCATGGTTACACAGGTAGTCAACACTTGAGGCAAGATTTGAACTCAGATTCTCTGATACCAGAGCAAGAGTTTTTTCTTCTGTACATGCTTCCATCTCTAACATTTTTTCCACTGTCCACTATATAATATTGTTATGAGGATATTAAAACTTAGTGTTGTTATTCCATAGGTAATAAGCACTATTTTGTTTAAACAAAATAAACATATTAAATAATTCAGGGAAAATTAAGTAAAATAGTTTACCCAAAGTAAGTGAGATAAAAAGATATAGCTACTGACTCAAATCCCCCACTTCTCCCTGGGCACAATGAACTACAAAATGTATGTTCTCTAAACATCTGTCATTTTTAAATTGGTGAATTGTTTTATGTGTGGGAATGGAAAATATGTAAGCTTAGGGTTCCATCTTAGTCATTTCTTACCTCAGTCAGCAAATGGCCTTTTGGCTAAAAACCATTTGTACTATCAACTATCAATAATTTTGTATGTCTTTTATCTAGGGACCATCCCCTGTTTTGACAAGATAATGGAATCTTGTCATTTCATAGTTGTGTGGGGAAATTATTGAGGATTTTTTCTTCATTTCTAGGTTATGTGATCTCTCTTGGGAAAGTGTTATATATTTTCAAGATTAAAACTACCTAGATGTTAGAAAGCAGTTATTAGTGGCATAAAATCTTGGGCTTTTCCCCAAAGGGCTCTACATCAAAGGTATTACTCAAATCTGACAACACCTTGAGTTTCTTGCAGAAACTGCTAGAAATCCCAAGGCTACAACCAATTGTGTCTATGTAACATAATCCTAAAAGTTTTCATAAAATACACGCCTACTCACAAAACTTGTTTTTATTTGCAACTCCAAGAAAAGGGAAAAACTCGGCCACTAGGTTCCTTTAGAAAACCAGTCTAGTTTGCTAAGCAGCTTCTCAACCACGGGGAGCAGCAGACTTTAACTGAAACTTTACACCTACATTTCTGAATCTCTCTCCAAAAAAAATTTTAATGACTATTTCTAGTGATGGTTCTTTAAGAAAAAAAAAAAACCTTAAAACTTTTGTTTGAGATCGCTATTAAGGAGTAATGACCTTCCTCTGCTGCAGGTTGTTGCTTCATTTTTAGAAAATACTTATTTTGGAGAGGATGCAAGAAATTGTGCTGTGTACCAGGCAAACAAAACTTTGTTGCCCCTGCCGTGTGGTTCCAAACGGGAATGGATATGTAAAATACCAAGAGGTAAAAATATAAAGAACTTCAGTCTGTATATATGTGATGCATTTTCTTATTCTTCCCTAAGGATAAAGGGATGTGGGACTAACATATATAAGCTTTACATGCCTGTCAGCCAGGAGGCAGTGGAAGTTAATGGATAAAGGTGATTCACCAGCCTCTTTCACGTACTGGGCAAGTCACTTAACCTCTCAGTTCCCCAGACCACAAGTGATAAACCAATAGTTGATTTGTACCAGTGGAGGAACTTCCTCACATCAATAAGATTACAGCTCTGAACCAAAACAAACAAACAAAAAAACCCCCACAATATGTTGCACTTATTTCCACTGAATATATTTAATTAGTTGCTCTGTATATCTTTACTCAAAAGAGTCATGATAGTTTTTTAAGAGTTAAAAGGAAATGAGAGGGGCAGTAGGTGGTGTGGTGGTATAGTGGAGAGAGAACTAGCACTGGAGTCGGAAGGACCTGAGTTCAAATTTGGCCTCAGACTTACTAGCTGTGACCCTGGCAAGTCACTTAACCCCAATTGATTAGCCAAAAAAAAAAAAAAAAAGGAAACGAGAAAAGATGCCACCAGTATTCAAGAATTCAGTCATTAACACAAGTTATCAAAATATTCTGATGTAATTGCAGAACTACTGCCTTTGTGGATATGGTTAGGTCTCAATTAATGCAAATAATGAATTCCATTAAGTGGTTGCATATGTTAAAATGAGTATTATTTAGAGTTATAATTATGTAAAATATAGTGATTGGTTCACACCCAATGGATTTATATGTAATGCAAATTCAAATAATGGGACCACTCCATAGAATAAATTATTCACACTAATTGGGACCTAGCTCTACAATTTGAAAAAACATGTCATGTTGGCATTTTTAAAAAAGTTTTTTGTGTATAATATAATATCTACATGATTAATGGGTACCATCAGTAGCATCAACTGCAAATATGCAATATTTTACATGTGTATGTATATATTATATGTAATATATGCACACATATGTATGTGTATAATATACACACGTATATTATATCAAGTATCACAAGTTACTTCCGTTAATTAATTGATTGTAAGAGTAGTTTTAAGCTGAACTGAAAATTATCTTTAAGTTTAAGCTGTTTTAAATGAAACGCCTCTTGTGAGAAAATATTCAATTAATTGGTTTGCTTTTATTTATAAATCATCTTTTTCTTTTGCAGATGTAAAACCAAAAATCCCAAAATGGTACATGCATGGTAAGCCATTAGCTTGGCAGTTCTTTATCTTGTTATGAACTATTTCATTTCTGTCATCATCAGTACTTATTTTTTACTATTCTAAAACAAAAACATTTTAAAGCTAGTGATATAGTTAAATGTTCCTGGAAACTAATATTATAATTTATTTCAATTTTTATGATTTGTTATTTAAAAACAAGAAATAGTTTGTAAAATGAGCACTAGGCTTGAAGTTATAAGACCTGGATTTGAGCCCTGGCTTGATGATATTAGCTAGTGTTTTCACTATTCTACGTTTGTTTCCACATCTTTAGAAATGGAATTTGTACTTCCTCTCAAAACTGTTATCAGAAAATCCTATTGAGATGCTATTATACTACTTATTGTTGCCTTCTAAAGACTAATTGTTGTTGGTTTGTGTGTGGGGAGGGAGACAATGTGTGTGGGTGGTGGTGGTTGTAGTAGTAGTAGTAGTAGTGGTAGTGGTAGTAGTAGTAGTGGTGGTAGTGGTAACAGTAAAAGAAGAAGATGATTAAGGAAAATGAGCAATTTGTAAAGGTATGTAGGGAATGGACACAAATATAAAAGAAAAAGACCCATTCCCCAAAGTTAAGTGGTAAAAGACTATGAATGGTTTTCAAAAGGATTATAAACTATCAAGTTATTTTTAAGACGAATATAAACCAAAACATCTGTTACATTTTACTTCACACCCAGAAAATTAGAAAAGATGACAAAAAATAAAATCCATCTATGTTGGAGAAGCTATGGGCAGATGGGCACATGAATACACTGTTAGTATGTCTATGAATTAGTCCACCTGTTCTGGAATTGCTTGAAATTGTGCAAGGTTAAAATGTATGTTCTCTTTGACCCAGAAATACCACTATTGGACCTGTAACCAAGGAGCTCTGAAACAGAAAGAAATGTCTAATATATCCACAAATATTCATAGCAGAGCTAAAATGAAGAGGTCAGATTAGATTATCTCTAAGGTTACATAATCCTGATCCAAAGACCTAGAGCCAAAAAAGTCAATTGAATGCGGAGCAACTAAACAAATTGTGGTACATCAAGGTAATGGAATATTATTGTGCTGCAAGACAAAAATATGAGGAATTCAAAGAAACATGGGATGATTTATATGAACCACTGTAGAATGAATTAAGCAAAACCCAAAGAACAATATACACAAACTATAGTCATTTAAATGAGAAAAAATAAATGGAAGAGAAACTCTAAGTAATCGCCCTTTACTTTTGGTCCCAGGGAACAGATAGTGAACTACACCTCCCTGTTCTAGGTATGGGATGGACAACTACCAGAAAAGAATGATACATACATTTTGAGATGTGGTCACTGTTGGTTGTTTTGGCCTAACTTTTTCATTACTAAAAGGAAGGATTCATTTCAGGGCAGTTGAGGGAAGCTAATCCAGAAATGACTTAATGTAAAAATCTAAAATGTCAATAAATTTTGAAGAAAATGAGAGGTTTCGCCATTTAAGAAGAAAAATCTTTGACAATCTTAGAGTCAGCCTATGACCATGCCTTCTTTTAAGTATATGGGACATCTTTTGACATAATTTTTAAAATTTATATTTTAGATGAACCATGGCTTTTCCATCAAGGGACCGAATACCTTTTCCACAGTGATCCTTCTGAGTGGGCAAGTTTTGAGTTTGTCTGTGGTTGGCTCCGCAGTGATATCCTCACCATTCATTCTGCACTTGAACAAGAATTTATCCACAGCAGAATAAAAATGGTAATCAGATACAATTTGTACACAATAACCATGAAGATTTTAAATATTAGCTCACTCCATATTCTTTGAGGTATTTCCATGTTGATTTCAGACCTTTGTTGAAACTTTCTAGAAAACATGACCATATTTTTAACCTTCTATTAGAGAGATTGAGAAGGCAAGAAAATTGACCATGGCATGTGGATGTCACTCACTTCATTTTGCTTCATTCTTGATTAGCAGGAATGTTGTTAAAGAAGCAGGGATTTTGCTTTTGCAAAGTTTATTCTTTAATTAAAGTCACCTGTTTCCCTGGCTTTCAAGTTATACAGAGTTCACGTGTAGCAGATGGTGACTAGCAATTCCCCTTTTCCACTAAGGACAGAAAGGTAATGGGCTTAAAACATAGGATTGAGAACTTGGACTGGCTGAGGAGAAGCACGTGAGGGTTGTTGAACAGGAAAAAGGCTTACCAAAGGAGGTTGTGGTTGTGGCTTTTGTCTCTAGAAACTTTTGAAAATGAAATAAAGCCTCATCTTTCATTTATGGTTTATATATATATATTCCTGCCTGAAGGCAGAGGGAGAAAGTAGGTGGTCCTACAGGATCCTTTCCAGATTCAGAACTTTCATATTATTCTATATGAATTGATCAAGGA
Organism: Petaurus breviceps papuanus; assembly: GCF_028583685.1. Taxonomy (NCBI): domain Eukaryota; kingdom Metazoa; phylum Chordata; class Mammalia; order Diprotodontia; family Petauridae; genus Petaurus; species Petaurus breviceps. The sequence continues at coordinate 85,660,321 of NW_027187419.1, read as the reverse complement.
ATAATACCTTGTCCATATATGGTGACTTACTCAGTAATCCCTGCTACTGGAGGAGGTTGAGGCCTTGTGTTTGGGAGTTCCGTTAAGCTGCAGGAAGGTGTCCTCACTAAGTCTAGCATAAATATGGGGAGCCTACAGGAGGGAAGGTCTAGTAGGTGGCCTAATGACAGGTGAACCAATAAAGGTCAGAAAAACTGAGCAGATTAAAGCTTCCATAATGATCAGCAATGAATTAGGGCCCTGAGTGGCCCCTGTACTTCCATCCCAGGTGAGATTGAGAGACTGGGCCTAAAAAGAGAAAGAGATAGAGAAAAATAGAGAAGAAAGGCATAATACCTTGAACTTTTAAGACCAGCAGGATGTTATAATTATATTCTTGATCAAATACAAATATATTATGGTACAGTAGAAAAGACACAGATTTGGGGGCTCAGCTCTGTCCAATGTGACATTGGACAAGTCACTTAACTTTTCTGCGCTTTCCTCATCAATCCATCTCTAATAAAGGGACCATCTTAATCTTTCTGACAAAGATTAAGCTTTCCTCTAAGACTTTCCACAGCCTCTTGGCAACCATTCCTAACTATTTCCCCTTATTGTATCCTAATACTCAACTTGGTACAGTGGAAAGAACACTGAATTTAGGGGTGGCTAGGTGGCGCAATGAATAGAGAACCGGCCCTGGAGTCAGGAGGACCTGAGTTCAAATCTGGCCTCAGACACAACACAAAAACTAGCTGTGTGACCTTTTTTGGGGGCACAACCCCAATTGCCCTCCAAAAAAGCAAAAAAAAAAAAAAAAGAACACTGAATTTGCCAGTACTGAATTTGGAGTCACAGGATGTGAGTTTGAATACTGGGACTGTCACTTAATACCTATGTGACCTTGCTCAAGTCATTTGACCCGTCTTATTTTGGTTTCCTCCTCTTTAAAATAAAAGGGATTACCCTAGAAGAGCTATAAGGCCCTTTTTGCCCTTTCAACTCAGAACCCATGATTGTGTGATTTAATGAGCCTATAAATTTCCTCTCCCACCCCTAATCTCACAATCAGTGGGGTTGGCTAAAATAAATGGAAAATCCAGTTGAATTGGGAAGTCCCAGGAACTTAACAGGGACTATTACTTCTTTCTCAGGCTTTGACTGTTCTATCTGGATACTAAACTGACCTTGCAGCATCTGACATACTCAGCTAAGTACCAACTGGCTGTCTTAACCCAAGCCCTCGTCACTATTGGAGGCATTGTATAGGATGTAGGATAGGCCCCAAGAGGGGCCAGATGGCCTGATTTCAGTTAGAGTATCAGATCTGTAGTTGGTGTGCACATTCAATTTCCTAAAGCATCTTTTTTCCTGTTAGTAATAGGGTTGGTTTTTTGTTTTTTTTCCTTCGTTTTTTTAACTGTTTGATCACTTACATTGGTTATAAAGATTCCTCATTTTGCTAATCCCTGTTGGAGTGGTGAAATAAGATGGAGCCACGTTTTCCCTAGAGAAAGGACTAAAACACAGAACCCATTCAGATCCTCTCTTCTGCCTTTAACATCTCAGAAAGCAAAAGCAGGGCAAATGTTTCATAGCATTACTCTTTTTGACTTATCCATTGTGTGCCTCTTCCACTTAAATAGTTCTTAGAATTGTAACAATGCTAAGAAACACCAACAAAAGGGAGTTGTGTGACCAGACCCAACCCTTACATAAACAAATAGGACAAAACTGCTCCAAAAGGCTAATAAAGGGAACAGGTGTAACTAAATGTTTTCTAATGTTATCCATAGACCTTTCATCCAGAGAAAAGAGTGAGTCATTATTTTGTCTCCCATTCTTTCAGCAACTGAAAAGCTGTATTGAAAAAGCACAACAGGGAGTAGATTGGTAAATACCAACTTAACAACTGGTAAAAACCAACTTAAAGATCCTCAAGCCAATGCTCCAACTGTTAAAAAAAAAAGCTGTTGGAAGGAAGATGCGTGACATGAATCATCTTCTAATAAACATGATAAGTTCCTATTGTATTGTGTTTTGGGATGCTGTCTATGAATTGACTTTTTTTTTTTTTAAAGCAATGGGGGTTAAGTAACTTGCTCAAGGTTACATGGCCAGTTATTTCTGGGTGTGGTGCTACATATCTGAGCCCACATTCAATCCCAGGTCATCCTGACACTGGGGCAGGTGCTCTTACTCACTGAGCCACCTGGCCACCCCTAAGCAATTGGGGTTAAGTAACTTGCTGAAGGTTACATGGCCAGGTGTTTCTGGGTGGGTGCTAAGTGTCTGAGCCCGGATTCAATCCCAGGTCATCCTGACTCTCGGGCCGGTGCTCTTACTCACTGTGCTACCTGGCCGCCCCTATGCATTGACTTTTTAAGGCATAAAGACTGATGTGCTTTCTAGTCCTTCCCTGAAAGTTAAGTTATTAAGTGTAGGCATTAGAATATAGGGAAGGAGAGAGCTTCAACTTCCTGGTTTATAATTCTAGCACTGAAATTTTCTTTGAAAAGAAGTGCATTTATTTTTATTTTAACCTCCAGTATGCTTGATTTGTACATCTCCACCATTAAGAAATACTAATATAAAATCTATGAAATACATGAGTCAGTTGACAAACCATTGGCAACTTTGTAATGAGGACATTTTGCATTCTCCTACCTCTATTCGAATGTAGAAGGTAATACCCTTTGTTATAATAATGATCCTTATGGCTTGAGTTGTTTTTTAACCTTTACCAATCAATGGATATCCCTGGAAAAATGGAAATTTAATTTGTCAGTCAAAAGAGAAAGCAAGTTAGTATTCCTTCTTTTATTGTGATTTGTACTTTTACTTTTTAAGACCTTTATTAGAGTTGAAAATTTTACTCTTGAATATGTGATCTTAATTTGTTGGTTAAAGGTTCTTTTGCAGTAGGGGGAGAACTGTGATTATTTATGTTTACTGGTTAGTATTTCCTTTTGTCATGAATATGAGATATTTTTAAGGTAACAAGTTAAAATTTCCTTAAAGTGGTAGGTATAGTCTTTTTCTAGATAATTGGATAAAATAACAGAGAACAAATAAACATTAACTTTGTTTTTCCTTTTTTTTTTTGCCAGCTATCCAAGAATAATAAAAATTGGTGGATTGGGCTCCGCGAAGAAAAAGCTAACGGTGGATTTCAGTATGATTTACATTTAATTGTGTTTAATTCTCATTGACAGACTTGATTTTCAGAATGATTACACCAATCGGTATGATCAGTGCATAACATGTCTCTCAATAATAATTAATTGCTTATAGTGTCTTACTCCCTAGAAAAAAAGACATTGTGTACCATCATGAGTTAAAAGGAACATTCTGACCTTAAATCACTTCCCTACCCCAGATCCCAAAGATGATATTAAGAGATGAGTATGCAGAACAAGAGAGGGATATGGGCTTTATTTATTTTTTTAATTTCCCTATAGTTGGAGAGATGGCTCACCATTAATATACCAGAACTGGGATTATGGAGGAAAAAGATCTGTGAATAATCAGAGTCAAAGATGTGGCTTCATTTCATCCAAAACAGGTCTTTTTGCTTATCTTTTGGGGGGCATTCTTCATAAATTAATAATGTTCCAGGTTGCTTAAGGACTGTTTTTTGTTATATCAGTAGCACTTTAGGGGTGTGGTAGTGATAGGATTGTTGTTGGCTTGGGTTTTTTTCCAAATTAATTGCTTCTCTTTATGAGTCTATACACTGATGGTGTTGTCTAAACGATCATCATCCTGTCATTTGTTTACAACTTGGTAACTTTTCTTGTGGACCATGGTAACAGCAAAATTGAAACAGCCTACTGAGACTGATTTAAAGAAATTACCCATCATGAGGTTTGCTCTTTGAAGCAACAGACCCTTGGCATCCATTTTCACTCATTATTCTTGGTAGAAGAAAATTAGTTGGCTAGAGGTTTAGCCTTTGTGAGTTTACTTGAATGTTCACATTTAAGGGAAATTGGATTTGAGAAAATGTGTCCGTTTCCTCTTGTTAAGGGCCTGTCATTAACTGTTATTTGTCCTGGTAGGGTGGCCATTTGCACCTTGTGTTTTAGTAATCCTTTATCTTAAAATGAATAATATATTTTATTTCCCAGGAGGTTTTGTTTTGGCTGTATAAGCTTCTTGTCAATTTGTTTTTATGATTACCCATAGCATTATTTTACATTCACACTTAATTAAAGATAGCTCATTCCCTGCACAGCGAGTAAGAGCACTGGCCCCAGTGTCGGGATGACCTGGGGATCGAATCTGGGCTCAGATACTTAGCACCCACCCAGAAACACCTGGCTGTGTAACCTTGAGCAAGTTAGTTAACCCCAATTGCTTAAAAAAAAAAGATAGCTCATTCCCCAACTTAGCTGTGTTAACATCCACTGTTTATAAAAAGAAAGACAAAGCCAGTTTCTGTAATTACTATCAGGCTTACTTAGATTCCATGGCAAATTACATGACTCTTTCCTGAGATTGTTTGGAAATTGCATTTCTCTTAACAGCAATCACTTCCTACTTTCTGATCAATAAATGGGAGCATTGCCATTGACCCTGAAAAGGGATCCAGCTTTATGCTAACCTTGTGACCAAATGTCAGAAGCAGCAGAAGAAAAGAAACCTATATGATGAAAGATGCCAGAATTGCCTCCCTGGATACATTTAGAAAAGGAAAGACCTTGTAATTAGTCAGCTTGAGTTTACCAGCAGGTGTCACAATAGTCTACAGAAAGCCAGTTTAGGAATACAGAGGCTAGTCTAAATAAGAAAAGATTGAGGTCTCCCCTTTCAAAACCATGAATTCCTTCTGGCTCACATTGCTGACACCAAGATGGTGAACTTGTCCTGTGCAATTGGAAGGCACTGCTAGCACATGGGGGATTCGGCTTCAAAGCAGTCTGTGTTGTGTTAGGTCCAATCCTCTGCTTAGAAATCCTTCTTCAAATCCATGAAAATACCCACTAGAAAATCTAGTTTCTTACAAGTGACAAGGTGGTTGAGTGGAAATATGAGAGGTGTGTGTGTGTGTGTGTGTGTGTTACCCAGTAACCTTTGCTAAGAAGTCACTATTATAAAGCTGAATGTTATACTCCTCACAATCTATTCTTTTAGAAACTTTCTCACTACAAAATGAAGTTATTAAGCAATCTTTGCCTTATTTTGTTCTTTCCCTTTCTGTCAAAACTTAACATTTCTAAACAAAACTGTTAGTGTAACAGAATATGGTACAATTATCCCTTCCACATCATAGGGTTAGGAGTGTGGCACTCCCATGATCTGGAAAATCCTCATAAAATGTTTTGGCCCTCCTTTTGTACCAGAGAAGAAGTCTGAATTATTATTGTATTAAAATATAAAATATGGTGATATTTTACAATACTATACATGTTTTATGCATTTCTGAGTTTCCAAACTTTTTCTGTGTTGTCTTCTGACCTTTGTGTGTCATCTATGGCTTTTGCAAAACTCCCGAAAAATTCCCATTTAATTTCTTATGCCAACCCATGATATATCGAAAGTCACAATGTAGAAGGGATAACTGTACTCTCTTTCATTCATGAGCCAAATATACATGGTGTCAACCAGGTCTCTGTTTTTGGCAACCATTTTCTTTGCCTTTGTAAAATGCCTGTGTACATAGAGTCAGAGTTCTTAGTGTTAGTTCTTAGTGTTGCCCAGTTAATGAATATTGCTTGAAAAATACATGATGAGTCATTAATTATAGTTCAGTTGACAGAATGAAAAATAAGTTGTTGTTTTTTTTAAGCAATTGGGGTTAAGTAACTTGCTCAAGGTTACACAGCCAGGTGTTTCTGGGTGGGTGCTAAGTGTCTGAGCCTGGGATTCAATCTCCAGGTCATCCTGACACTGGAGCCGGTGCTCTTACTTGTTGTGCTACCTGGCCGCCCCGAAAAATGAGTTTTAAGAATGAGTAAACTATAGCTAGCCACAGCATTTGTTGAAGGGGTGGTTGAATAAACAACATTTTCAAGACCTTTCTAATTTTGTTTTTAATTTTCCCCTTTCCAAGGACTCTGGAGTAATGAAGATTGCTCTGTTTCCATGTCTAGTATTTGTAAGCGTAAAAAAATATGGGTTATAGAGAAAAAGAAAGATATATCAAGACAACATGGATTGTGTCCCAAAGGATGGCTGTACTTTGACTATAAGGTAAACCTGATTTCAAGTGGTATTATTTTTCTGTGAAATAAGTTTCCATTTTAGAAAATTAAAAAAGAAATTAAAATGACTTTCAAGATCAAAAGCTGTGAGTAGGAAATAGGAAATTAATTTTGGGCTTTCAGCCTACTTGATAATTTTTCATTTTTTTGTGTGTGGTTTTTTTTTTTTGCTTTTTGGAGGGCAATTGGGGTTAAGTGACCTGCCCAGGGTCACATGGCTAGTTTTTGTGTTAAGTGTCTGAGGCTGGATCTAAACTCAGGTCCTTCTGAATCCAGGGCCGGTGCTCTATTCACTATGCCACCTCGCCGCCCCAATTTTTCAGTTTATGCTCCTACCTCCATGCAAACATTTAGGTTGAGGATTCAGCATCTATTTACTCCTCTCATCCTACATACCTCCTAGTTTTATATAATCTGTTAATATGACTGATATATTCATTTGTGCCCCTGTAAACTTGCTTTTCAGTTGTTTTATGAATGTGAGTTTTACCTCAAGGCAAAATTAAACTCCTCCAGGACACAGCCTGTGTCTTTAATTTCTTCTGTGTCTCCTGTGTCTGGGCCCACTATCATGCTGTGAACACATTATGAACTGAGACATAATAGTTTTTGATTATTCAGATCAGTCTCAAGCCTCACAAGGCATTGAATCTCAATGCGAACTGAAATAAATGAAAGATTTACCAGTAGGGCTTATGTTTGTTATCTAAGAGCTGTGATTTCATAGACTATGCTTAGTTAAGTCCTGAATGTTTCTTCTGTCTCCTCAGTCATACCTAGTTTTTATAAATCATTCTATGGGCCTTGCATGGAAGCAGCTGCCATGAATGCCAAGAGTTATAATCATTTAACTATTTGTTATCTTGATAATTTAGAAACCTCAAATTATGATACCAGTATTTCAGACTATTAAATTAACAGAATACATGCTGTTAGTTGTAGTATTTCACTCTGTTGAAATAGTATCTGGTTCTTTCCTCTGATTTTTCTTCTTCTGTTAACTTGAAAAATCTAGCCGCATCTAACCCATTGTCATGGGTTCATACTCATGGTCCAACCAGCTCCATGCTAGAGTTTTGTTAGACAACATGGCTGATCTCAATGACCTCACCCATCACAATAAACAATTACTTCCTATTATTTGAAGCTGCAAATTCAATTTAAATTGCAGTATGAAGAATTTAGCAGTTGACACTATTAAATGATAAACTGAAAATATTAGGGTTTTATTGGACTGCAAGCTCAATATGAGTCAGTATTCAATTTAGGACCAAAAAAACCCAACTAATGTAATATTGGGCTGGTTGAGGAGCAGTGATTCCAGGAATAGAGAAGTGATTGTTCCATCATCCTCTGCCCTCATCAGACTTCACTACAATTTAAGAAGGATGCTGATAAACTTCACAGTGCTCAAAGGGGGACAATCAGGATGGAATAATGAAGGGCCATTTAAGGATCCATTGAAGGAATGGATCTTGTTTATCTTAGAGAAGAAAAGAATTAGGAGGGGATGTGGTTTTTGTTTCAAGTATTTAAAGGGCTAACATATGGAAGAAGGAATATATTCATTTAGAGTATAACCAGGAATGATGCATGGAAATTTCAAAGAGGCAGATTTAGATTTGATGTTAGAAAAAACTTCCTAACAACTAAAGCTGTGCAATCAACTGCCTAGAGAGGCAGCTGGTTCTCCCTATTTGTATGTCTTCAAGAGTGGCTGAGTAGCCTTTTACTCAGCAGGATATAAAACGAATTCCTTTTGTGTATGGATTACATGGTCACTAAGGACCTCCCAACTCTCAATTCTGTGATCCTGACATGAATTTTTTAATCTTAGTGTGATATTAACCTGTTTTAGTCATACCTAGGAAAATGGCAGCTTTCTCAAACATATACATTTGGAACAATTGAGGAGCAAATTTGTAGAAAACCATAAGTGCAAATTAATATATCAGGTGGTGTGGTGGATAGAGCACTGGGCTTGGAAATCATGCAGATTCATCTGGTGAATTCAATCTGGCCTCAGACACTTACTAGCTGTGTGACCCTGGGCAGGTCACTTAACTCTCTTTGCCTCAGTTTCCTCATCTGTAAAATGAACTGGAGAATGAAATAGCAAATCACTCTAGTGTCTTTGCCAGGAAAGCCCCAAATGGCATCACTAAGAGTAGGACACAACTAAAATGACTTAACAACAACAACATCAGCACAAACTGACAGTATCAGTCAGTCAATAAAAATTTACTAAACATTTAATGATGTGTCAGGCTCTGTGCTAAGCACTGAGCATACAAAACATAAAGTAAGACAGTCCCTACTTTCAGGGAGCTCACAATAGAATGATGGAAGGGAAAGGAAAGATGACAAAAATTTATTAAATATCTACTATTTGCCAGGTACTATTCTAATGGTACAAACAAATATGGTTTCATTTGATTCTTCCAACAACCCTGGGAGGTAGGTGCTATTATTACCCCTATTTTATAGTTGGGGAAATGGAAGCAGACAAGTTCTTGTCCAGGGTCACACAGCTGGTAAGTGTCTGAGGTCAGATTTTAACTCAGGGCTTTATTACTCCAGGATCTGTGCTCTCTTCCACTGTACAACCTAGTTGCCCATGCAAACAGTTTCATTAAAAAAAAAAATCTATGTGTAGGGTATCAGGCTGTGTAGGATGCCAAGCGATTGATGAAAATTCAAGTATGACTTTAGAGGTAATGAAAAGAAACAAAGAAATAAATATCCTAGAGTCACACATTTGGCAAAGAAGCATAGCCCAACAGTACCAGTTCAAGCCATTTTCTAATATTTAGTTCATACTTCATCCTTTCTCAAGTGCTCAAAATACTCACAAATGGATCAGTGATCTCATCAATGTGGTTATACCCTGTAGAGACATAGATTGGAGTCCATCCATACCTGTCCTGTGAAACCTCCTGTCCACTTTCTTGTTCCCTCTGTGCTCTCTTCAAACCACTGATGTTACTTTTGGAGGCATTATTCTTTTTTCGTTGTTGTCATTCAAGTCATTTTAATTTTTTTCCGTTTTCAATACAATATTTTCCCCAATTACATGTAATGGATGTATTATTCTTAAATTAAAGCCATAGCAGTTGCCATATTTTACCAGTTTTCACTCAATCCAAGCCCATAACTAAACTTCCAAAAATATATTTATCCTATCTCATTATCTTCTTGATAATCAACTTTAGGTTTGATGTTAGAAAAAAACTTCCTAACAATTAAAGCTGTGCAATCAACTGCCTAGAGAGACAACTGGAAGTTTGGGACATTTGAGTGAAATTTGGAAATGGCAGTGGTGAAAGAGAGAGGTTTTAGCTTCCAGTTATTAATTTATTTAGAGCAAATCCAAACAAAAGTTCAATATAAGAACATACTGCATTTCTGAAACATCAGAATCCAAACATATCCAAAATACTCTTAAGAAGAGCTACTGATTTGAAGAGACCAATTTTCTTCTTTAGATGAACTAAACAAAAGAAATAAATTATTTTCATGATCTTATGTCCTAATCATTTTAGGTAAAAATTTTACATCAATAATTCAAAACTGACTTTATAAGTAAGTGACTGATTGATTATGTGGTGTGATTACAGGAGCTCCTTCTCCAAGAAAAGTATCCCCTCTATATCATATATCTGTCCAATACTTTGGAATCATGTTTATCAATTTTTCTTCCAATGACTCCTGAGAGATTGATTATTTGTCCTCTATAGATATGATAACTGAGGCATAAAATGGTTAGGCTTAGTGTCTTTTCCCAGAATTTCAGAGAGCCTACAAAACTTCTCTTTAATGGTAGAAACATTCTAATGGAAATCTTTTACAAAAGCGACTTGACCAACATTCACCCAGAAGGAAAAGTGTTAAGGTACTTGGTCCTTGGGAACTGGGCTTTATTTCAGAAACAAAGGCCCACATTTAGACACAAGGAGCCTTTGTGTGGGAAGGAGGGCACCAAACAGTTCTAACCATTCCTTTCTCAAGATAGATTTTACTCTTCCTTTGTTACATTTTCATTTATGGTTCTTAAAATATGTAGCTTCACTCTGATTCATTGTTAATATGGACCACAGAGTTTGTAATCCAGCCATTAATTGGTTTCATACCCTGCATATTTTTTAAGCAATCTCTTCTGTTTAATAAAATATTTTGTCTGAAGGAGATGTCTTAAAATAGAGGAAGATGTCTTCAATTCACAGTAACAACTGCAAAGTGCATCACAGATGTTCACACTATTCATCACAGCTTAGACACAAGGATATTATACTTTGTTCTGTGGCTTAGTTTTCATTATAAATGAAAATACCTCATCACCTTTAGAAAATATGGCATAGCATAGATTTGGAGAAGCAATGTGAGACACTACTGCCATAGTCAGGTAACAAATCTTGGTCAAGATAGCTGTGGGGTATTTTTCCCAGAGAAATTTATGTGCCCATATTAGTCAGGTTCACTGGCGTCAGACAGTGGAACATGAGGCAAAGTCAGCAATAAATGATATCTTTCTACTAATTAGCATATGCCACCAATTTGAAATGGATAGAGAACAGAGAAAGGAAATTTTAAAAATACCCTTTTCTAAAAAAATAATAATAATGAAAACAAAAACAAACAATGCATTTAAACTGATTTAGTTGTTTCAGGTGCCTGGAAGTTTCAAGCAACCAAAAAGAACTGATTTCTCCTTTAGGTCAGCAGTCTCTGATAAACAGTAGTAGGTAACATTTCATGGTCCATGAGCATTTGGACACCTTTTGGGGTGAAACTAAGTTAAGCCACTTGAGAGGCCTCATCTATGGGGTGGATTTCTGGTGTAGTAGAAGAACCAGTAGGTTTAGAGTCAGAACACAATACTGTCTTACAATACTTGCTACTTAGACCAAGTCATTTATTGTCATTGATTCTGTTTGCTCATCTGTCAACAATTGGAATAAGGTTATTTGTATACCTCTACTGCCTTCCTCAATCTCCCAGAGTTACCGTGAGGATGAAATGAGATGATAGATATGATGTACTTTGTTGACAATAAAATCCTATGTTTGCAGCTGTCACTGCAACCGTGACTTTTTCACTAACAGGTTTTCCACCTTTATGAGGCTGAAATTCTTAGTTGATACCAATATGAAGACTTTGTGAAATGACTGAGGAAGGAGGAAAAGTAGGACTAGGCAAATCCTACCATCAAGGACTTCTGCTTAAGTTATATGAAACAGCTGGATTATCAGCCCATCTACATGTCCATGATACTTAATCTCCTACTGATATGATGCTTATGTGGGAAATTGTGCCAAAAATTTGATTTTTATGATACTCTTTCTCCATTTAAAGTTTTTTTTTCTATCAAATTGAAATAATTAATTTTGTTTTGATATTTTTAAAAATCTCAGTTTCTCCCCTATGGTTTTTACAATATTAAATCTGCCATGGCGGATTTTGCTAGCAAATTGCTTCAGATGGAGTTGGTACCAATCTCAAAAACATAGATCCTATGCCAACATTTTTGTTTATTTTCCAGTAGTTGAGAGCCAGTGTTCCCAAACTCCTCTGGCATTATTACCACAAGTCCTTTTGTGCTTTATGGTTTATAAGAGCACAAAAACCAGAGGCAGTATAAGAAGAGTTCACATTTATATAATGTTTTAAGGTTTGCAAAGCACTTTGCACAAGAACCCACTACACTATTGAGTGCCATTATCCTCATTTTAGAAATAAGAAAACTGAGGCTCAGAGAAGTTGTGACTTGCCCACTCATAAAGTTGTAAGAGCCAGGCCTCAAACCTAGATCTTCTGATTATTAAGATCAGTGCCTATTCTGAGACATCAATGGTACACTGACAGTATAGACTTTTGTTCTGACTTTCTTAGAGCACCAGAATAAGTAGAGAAAGTTTTAAAATTAATTTTTATTTTTATTCTGAACCCAATGAACACCAAAGACAGTGGTTACTTGCATATATATGGTAAAGGGATTGTGTATGAAAATGTGAGTCTCTATTATCTATAATTTGCTTTTTTTTTTTAAGTATGTCATGAGGTCAACCTGTGGGTTTCAAAACTGTCTTTCTTGTTTGACCTTCTTTGTGGCCTTTCTTCTGTTATTTCCTAATTTTAAAAGTTGAGGCTATAACTGCCCAGGTAAATGAAGAAAATTCTAAAGCTTCTCTACATAGAATATTTCAGGGTCTTTGAAACTTGTCAAGTCCTGAAATAAATCAAAGCCATGAGTTTAGGAATGAAGTGTCTTTAACTGAGATAAGTTTTTATGGTTTTAGGAGGAGAAGGGGCAGAGAGAGCATGAGGTAGCACTAGTCATGACCTCGTGGCCCATGGCAATCCGGGCAAAGAAAGCTTTCTTATTCTGGATGTTTTGCACTTCATGCCATGCACCCCAGTGGAAGAGGGCAAGGACACTAGAAGCCAAGCCAGCTTGAGTCAGGCTTTCCCCACAAGGCAAAATCCCTGGGTATGGTTCTGCTCAACCTCTTAAGAGTAAGAATTGTAAGGACATTACTGAAATTCTGGCATTATAAGGGTCATTTAAGGAAGTGGCATAGGACATTTGGTATTAACAATTTCTGTCATTATGGTAACAATTATATTAACAAAAATCTTCTGTCAAAATATATGCTCATAAGTTCATAGGTTTAGAGGAGAAAGGAACCTCAGAGACCATCTAGCCCAACCCATTTCACTTCTGAGGAAAGAGGTTACTTGTTCAAGGTCACACAGGTAATAAGTGTGTTAGAGGAGAGAGAAATAACACCTTAAAAATAAATTTTGTCCAAAGTGCTTCCTCGTGGAAATACCAAAGGATCCAAGGCACCAGAAGACCTGGAAGAGTGCTCAGAATTTCTGTGCTGAAGAGGATGCGACACTTGCCTCCATCCAAAACGAAGCAGAGCAAGGTATGGTATCGAAAGTTTAATTTTGCCAAATTAACTATTGTTAGACAAGTGTTTTACATATTTACTTTAGGTATTTGTTATAATTATTTCTCTGTGTACATGTTCCTCTTCCTCAAAAAAAAAAAAAAAGGAATTTAAACTCCTTGAGGGCAAGAGTTATTTTGGTTTTTGTGTCTGCATCCCCAGTGCCTAGCAAACACTAGGTGTTTAATAAATACTCGTTGAATAAATGAATATTTGAATAGCCTCCCTGCTGTTCTAAAAATAAAAATCTCAGTCTAGGTGAAGGTGGTAAGTGCATCAGCAAGACTGTATAAATATTCATTGTTCTAAGTAATGATCATTCAGATGGAGTCTAAAAAGGCTAGGGTGGTATATGCATAACAAGAAGCTGCTGGTGCTGCATTCTTTTTGTCCCCTTGAGAGTAGTGTGCAGAGTAAGGGGATATGTGTGATCAGTTTCCTAAATGGCAAAGAATATAATATACTGTTGGCACAATGAATTTTCCCTAGGCCATTTAAAGATTTCTCTTCCCAGGATGATTTGGGTTTTCACCAGCTGTGCATTATAATTTAAGTATAGTAGAGGGATTTTTTTTTTTCAGTAAAACAGTTATTATACAAACATGTTAGAATTGTTTTGTTAAATGTGTGATAAGACCCCAGGCCTGGCCAGCTAATGTTAGCAAACAATGACATGAAATAGGAGAAAGAATGCATTACCTTAAACAAGGACAATGGAACAAACTCCTACTGCTGATTTGTAATTAAGTTTCCCCTTTATTTAAATGTAGTAATCATGGCTACAAACAGGGATATGTGATTACCCAAATGGTTTCTATGATATTAATGTTAGTAATGTATTCTTGTTTTTGCAGCTTTCATTACAATGAATCTTTTTGGACAGAAGGCTAATGTTTGGATAGGCTTGCAGAGTGATGATTATGAAAAATGGCTAAATGGAGAGCCTGTAATATATTCTAACTGGTCTCCAGTTGAGATAATAAATGTAAGTTGTGAGATATAGTTTTCAGAAGTCATTTAACAAATGATCTTGTTGAAGAAGGAAATTTTAGTCAAAATTATTGGGTTTTCTGTGATACTCAAAGTAATCTGAATTAGTCTTTTATTAGTAGTTATTTTTTTTAACAAATCAATTTAATGTTATTCCATGAATATGTTGATTCTAATTATCACTGTTATTTTTTTTACTTTGTGTTAAATTCAGTGATAATATGAAAAAATTGACTAATTGTGCATGAATTTTATAGTGTTTATATTTTGATCAGTTATAAGGTATGTTCTATACTGAATTTTCAAAGGTCCACTGTGATTTTTTTTTTAACGACCAATAAACTTTTCTTTTTAAGAGTAAGAACTATAACTCTACAAATGTTCAAGAACCAGTTCCTCTCTGTGCTTTGTTATCTAGTAACCCTAATTTTCATTTTACTGGAAAATGGTATTTGGAAGATTGTAGGAAAAAAAGTTTTGGATTTGTCTGTGAAAAAACACAAGGTAAGGAACCTTTTTTTTTTTTATCATTTTCATTGGTAAATATCATGATCAGTGTCCTTTTACATATTTAATATAGTCATGCCCTACATGCCTTACTATGCAACTTCTTTTCAGTGAATTTCCAAATGAAGCAGAGTTGATAATAAAGCCTGTATACTTACTTAAATTGTATAAGAAGACTTCATTGGATGGCCTTGGACTAAGTTCTCTATTTAAGTGACAAGACACACATCCACAAGAAAAAACGATGGCAGGTTGCGTTGGCTTCCATATCCACCTTTCCAAATGGTCTCTGGGATTAAACCTGGCATAGAACACACTGTTTTTCACTCTAGGGGTCAGCACTACCCAAGATCCTCATGGAGGTTCAGAGACATTCAGAGAAATTGGAACTTTGGGGCTCCAAAGATCTGTTTGTTAGTAATACCAGTGAGCTCTAGGCTATTCATGTGGAGTATGGGAAGAACTTTTTGTGTCTGCCCTCTGTCCAAGACCATGGCATTGATGAAGGGAATGACAATGAGCTGTCAAGCTTGAACAGACTATCTTGCATACTAATTAGTAATCAAAATTATCTCCATTCTACATCAACTAATTTATATAGTACTTTGCACACTTGAAAGCTCTAACATTATTATTATTATTATTATTATTATTATATTGTCACTTATTATTGCATTTAAGTGATATGTTGAGAGATAATGAACTACTAATGAAAATAATCTGGGAGGAAATCTTTTAGTCTTCATACTTACCATGTAATCATATCATAGATCAATGGAATTCTGAAACAGAATATTAGCTCCATTAAACTGTAGCCAATTGAATCTTAGTATACAGAGCTGGAAGAGACTAAACAATCATCTAATCAAGCGCTCTCCTTTTCCAAATAAGGAAACTGAGTCCCATTGAGGTAAACTGTCTTGCTTGAGGTCATGCAGCTATTGGGTAGCAGAACTGAGATTTGACCCCAGTTCCTTTAACTCTAAATTCAGGATTCCTTCTAGTATACAATAATATCCCTCAAGGGAGCAATGGGGAAGGGACCCTGGAGACTGGACAGGAGGATTCCCTAAGAATTTTAGAGCTATCTATTCCATGTCAAAATTATGGGCATGTTTCTCTCTCTGAACATCATTCCTCTTCTGCCACTATTTCAAAAACTTAAAAGTTTTTTTATTCAGTCATTTATTCATGGCACAAGGATTTATCTTTAATTTTATCTTAATAGATTCAGTCCAACATCCTAGGCTAGGAATAACTTTGGGCTTCTCACCCAATCTTTCTCCTTATTAGCTGATATTTCTCAGTTTTGTGTTATCTGCAAATTTGATAATCATGTCATTTATGTTGCTTATCTAAATCATTAACAAAAATGTCCAGAGCATATTCTTATTATCAGTATAGAGCCAAGGACAGTTCCCTGGAACCCTCCATTAGAAGCCTCCATCCAAGTTGACATCAAAACATAAATGATTACTCTCAGGGTCCAGTTATACAACCACTTAATCATATTTTTATTTGGCCTACTTCTCTCCATTTTTTACACTAGGAAAGCATAGTCTTTTAAAAATAGGATTATGTTATAGATTTATGGTCTCATTGTTAGTGGGGATCTTCTGGACAAGGAGACTGCCTCAAGCAAGGCAGGTCCCCACATCCTCTGCAACATATAAGTCTTTGAGATTTGCCCAGAGCACTGAGATGATGAGTGATTGACCCAGAGTCATACAATCGGTATGTGTCAGAGGCAGGACTCAGCTCTCTATCTGCTCTCCCACACTGGCTTTGCTAAAATCGAGGTCAGCAGTTTTCAAATGTTTTTTTATATCAGGACCCCTTCACACTTTTAAAAGTATTGAGGATCCCTCCCCAAAGAGCTTTGGTTTACATAGGCTTTATCTTAAACCATCTTAGTGTCATTGTAAAAGTAGTTTTGACTTCACAAATTCCCTGAAAGTGTCTTACGGCCCAAAAGGAGCTTCAAGACCACACTTTGAGAACCACTGATGTAGGTAAACTATATCTGTGGTATTTCCCTAACCAGGCAAGTAACCTATTAAAAAGAAAATTAAAATAATCAGGCATGTTCTTGTTGAAGCCATGCTGACTTTATTTTGTCATAGATTTTTATTTATTCTGTTAAATATTTTCTACTTAAATGGAAAATTTTTTTGACATTTTTTTTAAATTTTGAGTTCCATATTCTCTTAATTTGATATTTTTTATACATGTGAAGTCATGCAAAACATTTCCATATTGCTAACCAGAAGATATACCAAAAAAAGGAAAGAAAGACTTTAAAAGTATGCTTCAATCTGCATTCAAATTCCCTCAGTTGTCTCTGTGAAGGTGCAAAGAATTCCTTTGGAATTGTCTTGATCAGAGTAGCTAAGTCTTTCACAGCTGATCATCCTTACAATATTACTGCTAATGTATACAATGTTCTCCTGGTTCTTCTAACTTCACTTTTATCAGTTCATATAAGTCTTCCCAGGTTTTTCTGAAACCATCATATTCATCATTTCTTATAGTACAATCAAATTCCACAACTTGTTCAACCATTCCCCAGTTGATGGGCATCCCCTCAATTTCTAATTCTTTGCCACCACAAAAAGAGTCACTCTTAAAAATTTTTGTACGTGTATGTCCTTTTCCCTTTTTTTTCTTTTATCTCTTTGGGATACAGACCCAGTAGTGATATTGCTGATTAAAATGTTATGCCCATTTTATAGCCCATAGTTCCAAATATTCTTCACAATGGTTGAACTAATTCAGAACTCCACCAACAGTGCATTAGTGTCTGACTTTTTCCACATCCTTCTACATGCTGGCTTTTTATAATCAATCATTCTCTCTAGGTCACAGAATAATACAATTTCAAAGCTGGAAGGAACTCTGTCTATATATGGTCTGTGGTTTGTCCTTCATTCTCAAAGAGGATAATGACACAGGAAGATGATATGACTTGCAACTGACTTTGGTTTGAGTGAGAGAGGGCTGTGCAAAGTCACGGGTGTCACTTTCTCCTCCAGAGCCATCTGGGTCCAATAGCCAGATTTTGATCAGGATGACTAGAAATGGCCCAGGATGCAGTAGAAGACCGCGGTCCTTTTAAGCTAAAGTCTTTTCAGGTTCTCACTTTGAGTGAGGCAACTCCCATTAAGTGAATAGGCCTCTTTAAGAAATGAGTCAAGGGATAGCCCCTTTAATCAAAAAAGAAAAAAAATCAGACTATGAGGGGAAGATTCTCAGGGTTGCTGGCTGAAAGAGAAACAGTCTACTATATACCTGAAAGTATTCTCTGCATCAGTTTATCAAGTTTTCCTATGTTTCTCTGAAATCACGTTTTCAGTTTTTACAAAATAATAATATTCCATTGCATTCATATACCATATAACAATTTATGCAACCATTTCTTATTTCTAGTTTTTTGCTACCACAGAAAATATTATTAGTAGCTTCATTTTCAGTGAACCCAAAGAATTCACCATTTGACAATAATTGCTTAGAAAACTGGAAAGAATCTGACAGAAATTAGATTTAGACCAACTCCTCTTACCACGTAACCAAAATAAGCTCTAAATGGGTATATGACTTAGATATAAAAAGTCACATCATAAATAAATTAGGATAGCATGGAACAAATTAATTCTCAGATCTGTGGACAAGAGAAGAGTTCATGATCATACAAGAACAGAAAGTTTTTTAAGGGAGAAATCTAAGCTATCAAAAACCGTACAAAAAAAAGTACCATTCACTTATGATTAGAGAAATGCAAATTAAAGCCACTCTTAGGCTCCACCTCACACCCACTGGATTTGCAAATGTTGAAGGGAAAAACAGACACATTAATGCAATGTCATTAAAGCTGTGACTTGGTAGAGCCTTTCTGGAATCCCACTGGGAGCATTTGCAACAGATATCAAACTATCTCAAGGGATACAAAATAAAGCTACAAAATAAAGAAGACATGTTTTCAGTTATAGCCCAAAAAGCTTGAAAGAGGCATTGAACATGAGCCAGCATGGATTAATAAAGAATGAACTTGTATTCCAGAAGATCTGCTTTCAAATTCTGCCTCAGACACTTACTAACTTGTTGACATTTATCTAGTCACCTACTCTCTGTATGTATGCCTGTTTCTTCATCTGTAAAAATAAAAATAAAAAAAGGTGGGGAGGGCATTTGGTCTTAATGACTGCTAAAGTCTCTTCTAAATCCACAATCTTTTGATCCTGCTTTGTTGAGGCCTTGAATTATACCACAAGAACCCCAAATGATTTCTAAATTCCTTCATCCAAAATCATAGATTTTGAGCTGGGAGGGACTTTAGAAGCCATTTTGCAGGTGAGGACCAGAGGCCGAAAGGTTAAGGGCCTTTTTTGCCTAGGATTATACAGATTTAGTAAGTGTCTGGAATAGGATTTGAACTCAGATCTTTCTGACTTCACATCCAGCACTCTAAAAAGGGCAAATTTACAGATTTTTTAAAAAGCATTTTTACAGTGAGAATTGTTTAAAAAGGCTACCCACGATTCCTCCAAGTAGTCATTTTTGGTACTGGTCTTCAAAAACAGAAAATTTGCCAGGAATTTCAGTATTTATCCCTAAGTTTCAATGGGCAACTATTAAAGTTATGACTCATGCCCCCCACTACGTAGTTTCACCGGTTCCTGAGGCATGCTATAAATGTAGTAGTCAGTTCTAGTAGAATGAAATGGATTCTGAAACAGATGAATCAGAAGATCTGGTTTTTAGCCCTGGCTTTGCCACTAACTAATAGTATAAAATCATTTCTCCTCTTCGTGGACCTAACATGGTATTTTTGTTATTGTTACAGATACTTCTGGACATAATGTAAATGCATCCAATATGTATCCAATACCAGAAACTTTAGAATATGGAAACAAAACTTATAAAATAATTAGTGCCAATATGACCTGGCATGCTGCTTTAAAAGCCTGTATGGAGAGTGGAGCAGAATTGGTCAGTATTACAGACCAGTTTCACCAGTCCTTCCTCACTGTCATCATCAGCAGACTAGGATATGCCCACTGGATTGGACTCTTTACCTCAGATGTAGGTACAATTTTTTTAGATATATTTTTACATAAATAAGTGTTGAATGGGGTGGCAAAATGGTCATGGGAAAAGAGCTAGACTTAGGAGACCTGGATTTGAATCCCAACTCTGATATTGACTCTCAGTATGACTATAAATAAACAAATCACTCAATTGCACTGAGACTCAGAGAAATGGTTTTTGTACTATCTGACTCACAGGGTTGTGAGGAAAGAGCTAATAAGACTAAAGTGATATATAACAGTACTTTTTTTTTTTTTTGCTTTTTTTTGGAAGGGGGAAGGCAGGGCAATTAGGGTTAAGTGACTTGCCCAAGGCCACACGGCTAATAAGTATTAAGTGTGTGAGGTCAGATTTGAACTCAGGTCCTCCTGACTCCAGGGCCGGTGTTCTATTCACTGTGCCACCTAGCCACCCCCATTATTTTTAATTTACCTCCTTTTCTAGGTGTGGCCAGTAAGAATTTACCATGTAATACTTTACCTCATGTTAGCGAATTAGCCCACCTATTTACTCAGTTTTAAAATATTCCATCATGGTCCTTTTTGGTATCTAGAGGCCTAATTTGATTATTTTCTTTAGCACTTACCATGTCCTTAGCAGAGTGCCTAGCACATAGTAGGAACTTAAATGTTTATTGAGTAACTAACATAATTCCTTTTTTAAAAAATCTACTTATTTGTTTATTTTTAGTTTTCACCATTTACTTTTATAAGATTTTGAGTTCTAAATTTTCCCCCTCCCTTCCCTACCCTGTCCCCAAGACGGCATGCAATCTGATATAGGCAATACATGTACAATCCTATTAAATATTTTCATATTCGTCATGTTGTAGCACCATAATTTCAAGAACCTTTGAGATTTAATTTGCAATTACTGTTTCTCTCACCTTGGTACTATGATCTGGAGACCTTTTTGGTTGTTTATTGGAAAATTGTGGATATCCCAGGATCCAGGAAGGGATATGTCTTCTTATTCTCAGGTCTTCATCCTGTCATTGGTTAACAGAGGGGTGAAAGTAGAGATATGTTCTGGAATTGAACTGTGTGATGTCCAGTGTAGAAGGGGCCTTTACTGAGAGAGTTCATTGTCATCCAAAGCGGGGATCTACAGTATCCCAGACAGGAATCTTTAATTCAGGAGTGCTTAACCTAGGGTCTGGGAACTTTTTTTTTTTTTGCCTTTTGGAGGGCAGTTGGGGCTAAGTAACTTGCCCAAGGTTACACAGCTAGTTTTTTGTGTGGGTGTTAAGTATCTGAGGCCGGAACCGAACTCAGGTCCTCCTGACTCCCGGCCAATGCTTTACTCACTGCGCCACCTAGCTGCCACAAACTTTTTTTTTTAATATTTTGATAATCATAGTTTAATCTAATTAGTTTTTTTTTTAACCCTATATACTTTTGTTATACATTTCACCAGACAGCCAAGAGGGGTCAGGACATGCAAAAAATACTAAAATCACCTACTCTAAATAAATTTCCTTCTGTAGAATGGTCTTAATTTCGAGTGGTCGGATGGTACCAAGCCATACTTCACTTACTGGGAAGATGAAGGATCATCATCTGTGGGTGCATGTACATTTGTGGCCACTAATGGACGTTGGAGACGTACAGACTGTGAAACCCCTCTGCGAGGAGCAATCTGTCATGTGCCAAAGGGTAGGATCCTAACTGGTCAAACTCATATGGCAGAAAGTTTGCCATTTATTTTATTCAACTTATTCACTAATACTTAAAAGATAGTCTTGTACAGATCTGGTCTCATGAAGGGGCTGCACAACATCTCCCAGGTGTCAGCATATTTTGGCTTTACTGATTTCTAAATTCCTTCATTCACAATCACAGATTTATACCTGGGAGAGACTTTAGAAGCCATTCTACAGGTGAGGACTAGAGGTTGAAAGGTTAAGGGCCTTCCTTGCCTAGGATTATACAGATTTAGTAAGTGTCTGAGATAGGATTTGAACTCAGGTCTTCCTGACTTCTAGCACTCTTTTTTTTTCTTTGCTTATTTGGAGGAGGGAAGGCAGGACAATTGGGGTTAAGTGACTTGCCCAAGGTCAAAGGGCTAGTAAGTGTTAAGTGTCTGAAGCTGAATTTGAACTCAGGTCCTCCTGACTCCAGGACTGGTGTTCTATTCACTGCGCCACCTAGCGCACCCCCCCCCCAACATCTAGCATTCTTAAAAAGGCAAATTTGCGTATTTTTTTAAAGTACCATACAGTGGGAATTGTTTGACAGAACACTAAACTAAGAATTAGGATATGTGTGTTATTATAGACCAGATTCTACCACTAGTAAGCTGTGCAGCCTTGGGCAAGTCTCACTGGACTTCAGCCTTCATGTCTGGAAAATGAGGAGGTTGGTCTAGATCAGGGGTAGGGAACCTGCAACCTCAAGGCCACATGGGGTCTTCTAGGTCCTTGGGTGAGGCCTTTTGACTGAGTCCAAGTTTTATAGAACAAATCTTTTTATTAATGGGATTTGTTCTATGAAGTTTGGACTCAGTCAAAGGGCTGTACTTGAAGACCTAGACATGTACATGTGGCCTCCAGGCTGCCACAGGTTCCCACCCCAGTCTAGATGATCTTTAAGATGTCTTCTAGGTCTAATGTTCTATGTTCTGAGATAGATATCTATTGAGTATATGAGATGTAGGCTGGGAGTTGAAGCTAACAAATGCAAAGTATTCCTTCCAAGCTCCCATTACTCCAGTATTCCAATAGTCCTTACTTAAGACTAGGAGTTGTCAACACTCAATTCATCTCAAGTAAAGGCCTGCTGAAGTGAATGTAAAGATCCGATTTTCTTAGGGTTAGCCCTGTGTTACCTTTAATCTTCTTAGCTGATTATTTTATTTAAATGCTCCATAAAGAGTTCTTAGTCTGTGAAAAAGGAATTGGGGAAAAAAATCTGTGGAAACAAGAATAAATATACACCCAGTTTATCCCTTTGTTAAGAGATAATGAAGACAACAGCTATTTAATAAGCAAATCATTAGGCTGAGAGCAGAAGGGTAAAGGCAAATACAACCTACTAATTTGCAGATCATTAATGGACCTTGGCCAACTGATGGGCATTTATTTACTGTTAGAGATACACAAGGACTTTATGAAGTCCGTATGGACTTTCATAAAATGTGATAGCTTGGGTTACAGATATGATAGAAATAATCTGTCATTTAAAAAATCAAATTCATAAACATTGAGAACAACTACATTACAAACTTTGACATAATCTTGTGCTTTTTCAGATCATATGCTAAATGCTACTCTAAACAAAGAGCCTTAACCCTCTCCTGGGATTAGTAGAATTTAGTCCTCTTCAGCTCATTAGACTGTGTAGTCCTTTAAAATAGGAATCATGCTTATTTTCTCACTAGTCCCCATAACCTCTAGCACATAGCACAATGAATATATTAACTGCTCAGAATCATCACTCATTACCATACCATTTACAGATTGTTTCTATCAGACCTGCTGCATAAATTACTAAAGGTACTAGACTGGAAGTAAGGAAACCTGTGTTCTCATCCAACCTCTGACTGTATCCCAATGTGGTGGCATCTGAGCTGTGCCCTTTCACCTCTTTGAGGCTATTTCCACATCTATAACCTAAAGGATTTGGGCCAAATGGTCTCTAAAATCCCTTTTAACTCCATAGGTATATGTTCTAACCTAAGTTTCTAATATTTAAAAATAAAAAAGTTTAAAATCATAATATGAACTTCATAAAACAATGTATGAATATAGGCATATATACATATGCACATTACATACATATAAATATATAGGAGACAGTATGGTGCAGTAGAGAGAAAGCTGGCCTCCCAACGAAGAAGACTTCAAGTCCTTCCTCTGGCCTGAGGCAAGTCATTTAATCTCTCATTGCTCTGGACAACATTCTGAGGGTGTAAGTTGCAGAAAAGGCGCCAGCCTGCACTGGTTGAGGGAATTTCCTCATCTAGTGAGTTCCCTAAAAATCACAGGTAACAGTACCTATCCTGGTATTTCCTTATATTTATTCTTTCTCCTTAAAGACAGTAGACATATCTGCTATTTCTAGTTCCTCTATGATTAACTAGAATTGTGTTCTGTACACACAGTGGATGCCCAGTAAATAGATATCGCCTGGCTTACTGCACATCCGTTATTCTAGTGATGAAGAAATAGAAATAGCTGATGGGATCCCTGTCTGTGCTATACATCACCAAGATTCGGGCTCATGCTTTGAATGAGAGCCATTATACCATCAGTAAAAACTTTCCCCTTTCTTAATTTTTAGGAAAAGTTCAGAAGAATCAACTTCTTAGGACACTAGAATACCATGTACTTACATGCTGTCCCAACTATCCTAATGTAATGTCTCAAAATGCCACATATTACATGGCTTCAAATAAAGGACAAAACTGGAGATAGGTGTGTGTGTATTTCTTTTTTTCTTTTTTTGCTTTTTGGATAGGGCAGTTGGGATTAAGTGACTTGCCCAAGGTCACACGGAATGTGTATATTTCTTGAATGGACTCATTTTTAAATAGATATACTTCTCTGGGCATCAGTTCCCCATTTTTAAAAATGAGACTTCTAATATCTTTTCAGCTTGAAGTTTGTGATCCAGGACAGTGCTCATACTCCCTCTTCTTCTTCCTCCCCATCCGACCAAACTCCAGCAAGTTTGTAAACTACTTCATACTAAGTTGTTAGGAGCTGATAACAGGTTTAGGTGTCTCTTCTTCCAATGGTATTTGCATTTTAAATGGGGATAAGATGGTAGTAAATGGGAGATATTGCTTTATTTAAAAGTAATGAATTTCTAGTGTCTCAGAAAGTGAGAACTGTTTCCAAGATTGAGTACGGTCTATATGAGTTGCAAGGTTAAAATGTTGAGCCATCAGTTACACATGCCTATTGATTCGGTTGCTATGGCATGCTAAAGATTTCCTAAATAAAGTACAATATTTTTAAATTCATGAAAGGTCTCTCTCCTCTCATAAAAGGCACTTCTATCCAATTATATATTATTTATGGTGTCCTGCAGCAGACATATTGTTGCAAATTTATAGTGGAATAATTCAAGATAAGTAATTTAAAATTACAAAAAGTCTCTAGGGTGGGGGAGGGGGGAGGGAAGAAAAAAAGTTTACGTGATAATTTTGTTGTATGATTTGAAAGGAATAGCAAGTTGTGTATAGTAGGTTTGCAGTTTCATATACAGTCATCTTTTTATTATATTATATTAATGGAAATGCTTGTTTTGTTCCATAAATTTAAAATTAAATGTAAATTTTAAAAATTACTTTCCAAACTTCTTTAAAATCTTTCTGAAAAATTGGTGGCATATATAACAAATTCCTAAAAATGTACACATCATAATTTCGTCTTATCCACAGGTTAGCAAACTACGACCCATGGACCAAATGTAATCTGCTGCCTGTTTTTATATGATCCCATGAGCTAAGAATGATTTTTATATTATAAATAAAGTTTTATTATATTTAAAAATGTAAAAATCACTCGGCTCACTGGCATACAAAAATAGGTGGAGGGCCTGATTTGACTCTTGGGCCATTAGGTCTAATACATTCTATCCTTGCTAGTTTTCTCCTTTATATCAAAGATACTTGATTACATTGTTCCCAATATAGGCTTATGGGCAACAAGATAGAATTTTGGGACCAGTAGTTTTCCACGCTATTGGTAGCACTTTGATACACTAAGCAACATTAATAAAGTGCTTATGACTCTAATGCCAGTACCCAACACAATATACCAACCTAGGAGCTTCTCTCAACAGGACTTTTGAAAAAGAATCATCTTCTGCCTAACATCAGTTGAATTATGTCCACATGGCTATATATTAATGGGACCATATTCTATTTACATATAGGTGGCTACTTCTGTTGAAAATGCTATATAAACTAGCTATAGTTTTATCATTATTTGCCCTGAAAGATATCTTTCACATAATTACTATGAAAATTTCATTAGATTTCTTAGTTTTGTAACTCTTTTAAAAATCAAGGTCAATTTACATGTTTTTAAATCAATAAATATATTCAGTCACTACCCCCAAAATCTTACTTGTTTTTTGTTCACAGGAACAAAAGAATCAGAATACCCCAAGTTATGCAGAGAAACATCTATTCCCTGGATAAAATTTAAAAATAATTGCTACAGTTTTTCTACAGTTATAAACAGTACAAGTTTTGATGCTGCAAGGGAGTTTTGCAGAAAGGAAGGTAATTATTTAATGATGATAATAAGCTTTCTATGTTTTTCATAGCATCTCAATGAACAATATAATGTCCTTGGTTTGTTTCATTACTGTGTCTACAGGCAGCAAAAGCCAATTGAAAAACTATAGTCCATTAAGGATATAATTTTAAAATGTAATTCATTTGTCATTTGGGGAATAATTCATGAAAGTCATCTTTCAGCATGGAATTTTTTAATCTAAAATGACTTGTAGTTTTAGAGGTCAAACTTTCCCTTTTTATGTATTCAAACTATGATCTTTAAAGTTACCTAAAATCAATATTCAAAGCTTTTGAAAAGTATGGTATTACATTTTATACCTTTAAATAGATAATGTAGTTTGAATTCAGAAAATTTTTTTCAACTCCAAATTGTTCAACAGTATGATTTTTCAGGAGCACTAAATTAAGAAGCAGGAGAAAGATCACACTATTCAGTACCTGAAACAGTTATTTAGTTAGCCTATATTAAGCACCAACTGTGTGTCAAGGACTGTGCTAAACACTGAGCATATAGACAGTGATATGGATAGTCCTTTTGGAAAATGCCCTTATGTGTAAAACATTACTGATTGCTATTTGAATGTGTTTCTTCTACAGGAGCAAATCTTTTAACAATTAAGGATGAGGCTGAAAATGCTTATCTTCTAAAAGAGCTCTATGCATTTAGTTCTTCTATCCCAGTGGTCTGGTTGAATGCTCAGTTTGATAATAATGGTAAGTGAATGGAAGAGAAAAGAAAAGCAGTTAAATGGTAATACACCACCATTAGTCTAAGGATAATGGCTACTGGGAACTAGAAACTCTTTCCTTGTAGATAGGCTTTTCTAACTCTTCTCCATGACCTCTGACCCTTTTCAATGACCCAGTCAGAATAAGAATGTTTAGACAAGTTCATGGTATTACTTTTGAGTAGAAGGACATTTTGGTTGAACATTTTGAGATTATGTTTGCATCTCTGACCTATGAGATCCCTTCCAGACTCTGTGACTCTATGTAAAACACTTTTTCTGTTATAGTATAGGAGTGGCCACAAGAGTACTTCATATATACAATTTAATGTTGTTATAATACTTTGTAAAATCAAGGGAGCAATCCTATAAAACCAAATGCAGCTTAATATTTTCCATTCTAAATCCAGCTTGCTAAAACTAACATAATTTATTTTGCTTAATGTTCATTGAATGTTAGTTAACTATCCATTATTTTCCCATAGGTAGCACCATCACATGGTTTGATGGTAGTCCCATTGAGCATTCAAACTGGGGCATAAGGGAGCCAGAATCCAATCTTCTTAAGGCTGATCTTTGTTTTGCATTGAGGACCACAGATGGTGTGTGGAAGCTATTTCCTTGTGGAGAAAAAAATGGATTTATATGTAAGATGGCAACAGGTAGGTGTCCCTATAACCATGAAGTCCAAGTGCTTTCCTCTGTTTTTCTCCATTTCATCCTATGTATGTCAGGTTTGTTTACAGTTGTTTACATATTTTCTCCATCATTAGACTGAGTTCCTTGAGATTAGGGACTGTTTTTGACATTACTTGTCTTCCTACCTCTTAACACAGTACTTGGTACATAGTAGGTGCTCAATCAGTTCTTGTTTACATACTGACTGACTACCTTAGGTTCACTCCACCCTTTAGTTCAGCCTTCTCTTGAGTCTGCAGAGTTTTTAAATCTAAGCATTTCAGGGGTAATCAATCTACTGGCTAACCTTTTAAATAGTAGCTTAAGATACTGAGGTCTCGTTCACTACCAGACAAGTCAGAAAGCATTTTAACTGATGTGAGAAATCCTGTTCACCAACTGCCTTCCTCTCCTTACTGAGAATCATTACATATTGAAGAAAGGGGCACTACAGTGCATCCGTCATTGTTGTATAAGCAGTGGGCTTAGAGGATTATCAGCTGATCTTCAAGAAACCAATTTTCAAGTTGGGGACTTCAGGTTTAGAAGATAAAGCCTTTTTTTAAATTAAAATTTTATCTTTTAATTAATTAATAATTACTATAATTATTTAATTAATTAATAATAATTAACTATCTTTTTAATTAATAGAAATATGTTTTCTTTTCCTACCATCTCCACCCCACTGGGGGAAATAAAAAGATAAACAAATTCCTTATAATAAATATGCATAGGCAGGTAAAACAAATTCATTCATTGGCCGTGTTCAAAAATGCATATCTTATTCTGCATCCTGAATCCAACACTTCTCATCACTGGTCCATTGGAATCATGCGTGGTTATTGTGTTCATCAGAGTTCTTAAAGCTTTCAAAGGTCTTTGTCTTTAAAATGCTGTTTTTGTTATTGTATAGGTCATTCACCTGTCCTGCTCATTTCATATTTCATCAATTTATAAAAGTGTTCAAAACTTCATTTTTATCATATTGATACTATAGTTTACGTGGTATACTATAGTATCATACTATATATATATATATCATACTATAGATATACATCTTCTGGTTCTGCTCACTTCATTCTGAATCAGTCTCTGTCCTTATTTCTTATAGCACAATAGGATTCCATCATATTTATATATCACAATTTGTTCAACCATTCCTCAATGATGGGCATGCCCATAGTTTGCAGATTTTTTGCAAAAAAAAAGTGCTATGATATGTGTTGTATGTATGTGTATGTATAGATGATTGATATTATAGATATGTTTTTCTAACTCTTCTCCATGACCTCTGATCCTTTTTAATGACCCAGTGTTTAGATAAGTTCATGATATTACTTTTGAGTAGAAGAACATTTTGGTTGAACATTTTGAGATTATGTTTGCATCTCTGACCTATGAGATCCCTTCCAGACTGTGACTCAATTTAAAACACTTTTCTGTTATAGTATAGGAGCGGCCACAAGAATACTATATATATATACACACACACACATATACATATATATGTATACATACATACATATACATATTCTTGTATATATAGAACTGTTATTCATTGAAAAAAAGGTCATGGTATTTTCTAGATAGCAGTAATGTATCAGTATTTTAAATGATTTGATTTTTTAGAAATTTTAATCAACAACAAAAAAAGCTTATTTTCTTTCCCTCCCACTTCCACCTTTTCCTGTGGGGGAAAAATGTATAGTCCAGCACAACCTGAATTTCTTAAGAATAATTTCTGCCTCTCTCTATTTGATTTCAGATATTAATAATATGAATCCTGGAGAAGGTAAGTATGTAGCACCATTAAATATTTTTAGTTTTCAGGGAAGATAATCAGATAATATATACATACAGTAAATAATAATCATCAGATAGTAAAAACAAGAAATTAGAGTTTGCTAAAAGCTTCATACTGGTTTTATAGTATATATTTGTCTTTCAGTGTTCCTAAAAGTGTCCTTTTCACCCATCTTCTTTTAGCCCCCAACCACAGCCTCATCCCCCTTACCGTAGCAGTGATGCTAGTTGCCATCTTGGGCATTTCCACATTCTTCTACTGCCTCTACAAGCAGAATGGTGGTTTCTTCAGAAGACTCATCACTTGGGGTAGTGTTCCTTACACATCAACAAACTTGAGAAGGTTACCTGTAGAAGAAAGCATCCTTATTTCAGATCTGGAGAGAAATGATTAATAACTATATTGAAACCATAGGACCACAGTGACTGTATTCAACTTTTAAAAGAAATGGATATTAAGAAAGTCTACGTTATATTTCATTTTATAACCCTGATGTCACAGTAATACAAATTGCATTTAAAAAAAAAAACTAATCAAGCCCTGAGTAATGACTATTTGAATTACAACCAGCCTGGTTTTATTTTAGGTTTTTTGCCAAAAATGC
Organism: Petaurus breviceps papuanus; assembly: GCF_028583685.1. NCBI lineage: Eukaryota > Metazoa > Chordata > Mammalia > Diprotodontia > Petauridae > Petaurus > Petaurus breviceps. The sequence goes on along the minus strand of NW_027187419.1, from coordinate 85,630,532 downwards.
ATCTTTTTTTCTTTTTTAAAGAAAGGGGTATGTTGGCTGGGGGTTGGAGGGTACGCTTTAAGCAGAAGACCTGAGTTTGAATCCTGGCTTAGCCACTTACTGCTTATGTGGCTGTCTGGGCCTTATTACTAGATTAGACTGGATGAACACTAAGATCCTTTCCAGGTCTAAATCTAGGCTTCTGTGGCCTAGATCCTAATACTGCTCATCAATCAGACTTTTTTTTTTTTTACAAGCCAACCTTTTTAAAGGTACAATGTGACCTGAGACTACAAGATTGCATTTCTACTCAGTAAACTGAATTAAAAATTCCCCTGACTCCAAATCTTTCCACTACACCACAATAAGCCTTCATCTTCAAAATATAAGGATAGGTGACCATTACCTGTTTGTGACTTATAAGGATAATTGGCTTAAAATAACCAGATGGTAAATAAAGACCATTTAATAAAATGTCATGTGAAATTAAAGTTCTGTATTTCTAAGCGGTCTTAGTAAAAACTGCTAATGAATTAGTCTTCCAGTCAAGGGATATTGAAATAGAACTGTCACATATAATGACACTACTGATTAAATATGTCATTAGCCAAACATTTTTTGTAGTAAGATGAATTCACCAATTTCCCAATGCTCTGTAATTAGACATAGAGGGCTACATTTCTAAGTGTCTAGGCATATGGACAGTTAACGCAATCCTTCCTGCTGCCAGAATTTCTGAAATGAGCAAATTTATGAAATAAACAAGATACTGCAATTCTGTACTTTATATAGATGCATATATTTTCACTATGTGGACATATCCACATTTAAGTCTTATCTGAAATAAGCTTCATGAGTTATCAAATACAGCATGGAAAAACCTATTGAACAAACTTACTAAGAAACCATGGAAATATTAGTGACTGAAGTATCTTGTTAGAATCTTGATCTTCTTCAGCCTCAACTCTAGAGCTCTGTAGAGTAATGGATAGAATGTTAGGTTTGCTTCAGGAAGACCTGTGATTGAATTCAGCCTCTGATGAATCTTGGGCAATCACCCACTTAACTTAAATGGACCTCAGGCAACTCTCTAGGACTTAAGGAGGATGCCGTCTGCACTGGTTGACAGAATTCCCATACTTGGAATTCATAAACCAAAAATTAAGACTTTAGAGAATTATAAAGAAGTGGGTGATTTAAAGAGTCAGCCTATACATTCTGAAATGTTAGATTATTGAACATTACAGAGGTAGTAGCATTTAGTTTTTATATCCTATCTCACATAGCTAAAATGACAGATAAGTAGGTTGAAAACCTCTTTTCACGTGAGAAGATGAATTTGATAAAACACTAGTGTACTATTGGCGAAGTTCTATATTGAGTCAACCATTCTGGAACTATGCCCAAAGGGCTATAAAACCATCTTACCAAGCAATATCACTACTAGGTCTATATCCTAAAGAGATAAAAAACAAAAAAAGGAAAAGGACCCATATGTACAAAAATATTTGTAGCAGTTCTTTTAGTGGTGACAAAGAATTGGAAATTGAGGGTATGTCCATCAGTTGGGGAATGACTGAACAAGCTATATATGATTGTGATGGAATACTATTGTGCTTTAAAAAATGATGGACAAGATGCTCTCAGAAAAACATGGAAAGACTTCTATGAACTGATGCAAAGTGAAATGAGCAGAATCAGGAGTACATTGTACACAGTAACAGCACTATTGTATGATGATCTACTATGAATAACTTAGCTATTCTCAGCAATACAATGATCTGAGACAATTTTGTAGGACTTCGAATGAAAGATGCTGTCCATATCCAGAGACAGAACTGTGGTAGAGCCTGATTGCAGATCGATACATTTTCTTTATTTTTCTTGGGGTTTTTTTTGTCTGTGTTTTCTTTCACAGAATGACTTACATGGAAATAAGTTTTGCATGACTACAGAGTATAACCTATGTCAAATTGCTTGCCTTCTCAATCGGGGAGAAAGGGAGGGAGGGAATTTGGAACTCAAAATTTGAAGAAAAAATATGTTAAAATTATTTTTACACATAATTGGAAAAAATAAAATATTAAATTAGAGAAAGTGAATTTGACATTCTCAATCTCAGGTCAGCAGTGTGAATACGATTTCCCCTTAAACTTTGAACTCTCTGGCAGAAGGGGTCACTTAAACAACTAGAGAAGTTTTGTTACCACTCAGCTTTGGATAAACCCATTTCATATCAGTATTATTTATAATGAGTTCATAGTATTCTCCTGAGTGAATTGGAAAATGCAAATAACAGATATTGCTGTTGAACCACAGTATGACATACTAAGCATTTTTAAGCTTTTGCCAGGAATTTGATATTAAAATATTATTTGTGACATGTATTGGGTGGGCAGCATGTTGCACAGGAGACCATATGTCTCTCTTCTTATTCCTAGGTACTAAAGCAGAAGGGATATGGCAGTTCAATTTCATATCAGAAATTAAAAAGTGATTCTTTTTATTTGATCAAATGAGTTTGGTTTCTCCAGAGTGTAAAGAAATGGAGACATTTAGATGATCCAGAACAGCCATAATTACTGTACTCGATGTCCATATCTTTAATTGATGATTTGGTAGAGCAACTTAAAATACCAGGTTCATTCAGGCAATAGCATTAAAGTGAAGTAGTTTTCTGTGATGTCTCAAGGTTCTTTGAGTTCAGCTAACGTGCACAAACTTAGGGAGAAGGTAAATATTTTAAGACTAGTCTATTCTATATGTCTTGTGCTATAGGCGTCCCTTTCCTGAGTCATCGTCATTATTTCTTGTTGCATGAGGATTTTAAGAGATAAACCCAGTAAACGTTATATTTAACTACATCAGTTATATGAATGATATATGGATACTGTGTATTCTCTGAATGTGACTGTGCATATCATTTGCTCATATATAGCAAAGATCTAATGAATCCTAATTGGGAGAAAGAATTGAAACTAAAAAAAGCCCTCTTTAAGCCAGTGACCTTCTTTACTAAAAGCTAATTAACACAAGTACTGCTGCTTGCAGAGCACTTCTGCTGCAATTTAGATCAAATTAAGGGGAAAAAAATCATTGGAGTGGTGTTTTCTTCACACTCTGAAGTGCCTATGATGGACTGCAGTTAACTCATTTAATGCATCATCATCCATTTCTTGTAATTGCATGTAACAGCAACCTTGAACTTATTCTTTGTTTAAAAAAAAATACCCTACCTATGAAATGATGTTATCTTTTATTTGTTTGCCTGTGCTATTTGGAAATGAAAGCAGAAAGTTTTATTTAAAAGATAGAAAAGACTCCAAGATGCTGGTTTTCTTTTTCCCCCATTAAGGAAAAAATAATCTCTCTTTTCTCAACTATATAGAGGCAACATGAGATAATAGATAAAATGCCCAGTTTGCTTTAGCAAGATCCAGATTTCAGCTTCTGCTTCTTGCATTTGCTAGCTAGGTAATCCTGGGCAAGTCGGACAGCTTCCTAGGATTTATTTACATAGACAGGTTGTCATTTGTGTTGGTGGAAGTGTTGTGAGTTGGGATCCTGGTGTAACTGTGGAGACCTGAATTAACCCTGCCCCGCCCTCTCCCCTTCCCTCCCGCCCCTCCCATACTCCTACCATACCAGGTAGGACCATAGCAAGCAAGGAAGTTACAGTGTAGACCTGAAGCAATTTAGGTTAGCTTTGCTCCCACATAGATTGATTAGGAGCCTAGCTGTGGGCCCTTTGGACAAGAAATGTGAAGAAGGAGCTTTGGGGGCATTGGTGAAATGTACGTGAAATCCCCTGAAAGCTTCCTTAAATGCTGCTTTCTATCGCCTTGCCCCCAGCTTATATCTGTTTTTTTATCTTCCTGAACTGCTTTTAAACATCTTGGGAACTGTTTTCGTCTGAATGATACATTTCATCAGATGCTGGAACCACTACAAAGGGGCACAGAAGAGAATTCCCAAGCCTAGAGTTCCCCATGCCAATAAATCAGTTCTTTCCCAGGATCACATTTTATTTTTTCAGCAAACAAAAAAAAAAATCTTCTTTATTTAATTTAACACCCTCCCTGTGTTTTCTCCTCCCTGTCTCTACCCTAGTTCCTAAAATAGGTACAACATGAAATGGAAAAGAAGTACCTTAACCCAGACTGTATGGGTACTCTAGTTGTTTTTTTTTGGGGGGGGGGGGGATTGCTTTAGTGTTCTGTAAAAATAAAATAAAGCAAAATATTTGGGGAGGTGACTTTCTGGGGGTGGGTATATAGATGATTTGGCTTTTTTCCCCTTTTTAATGTAATTCCTTATATGACAGAAAGCAACAGGAAGGTGAGGATGACTCTGAAATAGTGCCCGTTCCATAAGGACTGTTGGCTCATTCTGTCCTTTCTGGCTCTCTGGGGGAAAGGGAGGCAGGGCAGGGAATTTTGGGACACGTAGATTTTAGCTTTAAGTGTTTTCCAACAAATGTATTGAATCAACTATGGAATTCTATTAAAGGTTTGATTTTTTTATTGTTGTTATTCTTTGGCACGCACACACACACACACACACACACTCCATACAATTCCTTCCTCTGAGTTTATCGCTTTCTGTTCTCTTCCCATTGTATGTGAGGTAGATTGAGTTTCTTGATATTTAAGTGAGAGATTTCACAGAACATTATTTTACACATTGGACTAACTAGTCAATCAAACATTCTGGACTTTCTCTCCCTTTTATTCATGCCACTTAAGTCTATTATGGGAACATGCTGTTACCTAATCAGTAGGCTCTTTCAGCACTTCTGGAAAACCTTCCCCTCCTCTCATCATCATTCATATTATCTCTCTTACCCTATGGAACATATTATCTTTCTTACCCTAGGGAACTTTTTTTCACATCCTCCCACCAATCCTTCATAGCTACTCAACGCACTGGAGGCCTTTTTCTAGGTCATTTAAAATGTTGTGAGACCCACCCAGTACAGTACTTGGACTATTCCACCTGTTTTCCCAAGCTCTAGCTTGGGAAATGGTCCACCTCCATTCCAGTCATATATGAACACAATGAATATAATCATGTCTTTAAAAATTCAAGGCAGAAATGTGGCATGGAGACAATGATACCATTCTATTCTCTTCCGCCTCAGTCCAATGCATTGCACAACACACACACACACACACACACACACTTGAGATGGAGGGCTCGACTGAATTCCCTTCTTTTTCAAGTCATATTTTTACTATTTCTCATTGCCTTTCATTCCATCATTTATTCATTCATTCAGTAAGCATTTATTAAACACCTGCTCTATGCAAAGCATTTCCCCAATTGGATTTTGGAAATCATACAGAGCATTTAATGACCCCAAACTTTTCTCTGAATCAAAAACCCATCCAGTTCTGTACAGCTATCAGTTATGGAGCACCACAGCTTGCCAAGGAATTGGAAATGAGTATCATATCACAAAGGGCAATGGAAAGACATATGGAATGTGTGAGCAGATGGCAACACATTGCAAATGAGGAGTTATGACAGAGAACCAGAATAGAAGATGTCCTTAAAGAAATGTATGAGCAAAAGATGAAGATGAGTTGGTCCTATGGCAAGAGTGAAGGTTAACTAATGTATAAACCTTTTGCTTCACCAGTATCCTTATGATATTAGAAAACAGTGGGGGAAGCCTTAGTATATTGGTGGGCTTCCTGTGATGAACTTAAAGAAGGACATAGATAAGAGCTGCACAGGATGGGTGATATCTTGCATCTGCACCATTGGAAAGAGTGTTCACATTAATAAGATTATACATGTGTGTGTATGTGCATTTGAATGTTTTGAATATTGAGTCTTCTGGTAATGCTAGCTATATGGCAAAGAGCCACAATCACCAAAGAGTCAAAATTATGGGTGACTTGAAGGACAGTGGAAAGCAGTATGATGAATATAAATGGGTTGTAGCACAATTCCACAAGGAATTAAGCTTAAGAACCACCCAAAATACATCTTCAAAGAATGATTGGTATGACCAATAAAGAACTGGTCCAATCAATAAAAAGAGCAAGAAATAACAGTCTAAGTGTGACATTGACACCCATAAAGTCAGAAGACCTAGAGGAAGGTCCCCAGAATTTTGAGTGGGCTCCCTGTGAAGAATTCATGATAGGAGAGAGGAAGCTGAACTAGGTGGCATTAGGGCACACAGGATCCTTCCTGAGGAGAGTCTATGGGTCTTCTACAAGGGCATGGTGCTACTCTGGAGTTACCATATGCCCTAAACTAATGATGAAGTCTATCTTCCTTAAATGGGTGGTTGGGTTGCTAATGGGTACATATGGAGAACTTCTGCAAGAAGGGTGAACAACAGACCTTTGTTCCAGGTGGGCATCACTTATACTATCATGCCCCACCCAGCTATTCCAGTGATGGCTGTGCAGAATAAGGGCTGCAGTGCAGAAGCTCATCTTCTTGGAGATCTAGAGGGGTTTGGTAGCTCACAACTTCATGATCATCACCCTTACTGGACTACAGTTATTAATCCATAATACAGTCAAGATGTACCTCCAGATCCTCCTGATCACCATTAGTGCGATGCCCAAAGCCCTGCAGACAAAGCTAGAACCATGAGGACTCCTTTGCTTATGGGAAAATTCTCTTCTTCATCATAGTGTGGTTGATGGCCCTCCCCAAAGAAGTATTCTGATTGGATTAAAGTAGCAAGTAAAAAAATGAAGAGACTAGCATTGGAAGTTTTTAAATATGTGAGGCTTTATTTTTTGGTGTTTTTTTTTTTCTTTTTGTAGAGGGGCGTGGGTGTCTGTGTCATCTTTCACACCATGACTAATACGGGAATATGTTTTTCATGCTTGCACATGTATAACCTATATCAAACTGTTTACCATGGGGTAGGGGTAGGGGAGAAGGAGGGAGAGAATTTAGAACTGAAAAATTTTTAAATGATATTAAAAATTGTCTTTCTACAACATTCTCTTGGTTCTGCTCATTTCTTATGCAAATCTGTCCGTGTTTTTTCTAAGATCATTAAGCTCATCATTTCTTATAGCACAGTAGTATTCTATCACAATCATAAACCACAACTTGTGCAGCTTCTCCCCAATTGATAGGTATCCCCACAATTTCCAGTTCTTTGCAACCCCAAAGAAAGCTACTATAAGTATTTCAGAACATATAGGTTCTTTTCCTTTTTCCCTAATTTATCTTTGGAAATAGGTCTAATAGTGGTATTACTGTGTCAAAATGTATATACTAAAAGAAATATTGTATTAATAGCAATTTTGATTGACTAAGTCATTTTGACTTATAAATACCCAGATTAACTACAAAGGACCTATGAAGGAAGACTATTTGCATCCAGAGAAAAAATTGATAAATAGAGGTATTTATAGAATGATTTTATTCCATATATATGTACATACAAAAATGAGTAGGGGAAGGAAGAAAAAAGTTAAGTGACAATGTTATATATTTTAAAAGTAGGAGATAAAAGATTTGCAGTTTCATATGCAATCATTTTTTTTATTCTACTATGTTACAGAAATTCTTGTTTTATTTCATAAATTTAAAAATGTAAGCAATATGAAAATAAAAGATAATAATAAAATGTATATAAAATTTGAAAAACCCTCAAAAATTGTCTCTACATGAAATTGGGAAAAAATAAAATATTATTTTTTTTTGATGTGAGGGAAAAACCTCTGTTCTCCAAATGTTTTCTTTGACTCAGCTTTCAGCAAGTTTGCTCCTCTCAGTATGACCACAAAAACATTGGTCCTGTTAGATACAAAAGTTTATCTTTATTAATTCCCTAGAGAAAAACATATTTTCTGATATTTTGATAATGTTTGCAATTTTTTACATTTGTGAAACTTAGTTTAATGCAATTCTCAGTTCAATATGACATCTCTCAATCTTTCAAGATATCTCAAAAACTATGGGCATTTTGCAAACTAAGGAAGCTTATCAAGCATAAAAAAAGAAATTATCTAACCTGCTCTTTGACTTACAAAAATATCCCATGATAATTTCAAAGGTGCATTGTATTAAATATAAGTTAGTAACACTGTTATATCAATTTTTACCTAGAATGTTAATGAAACCAAAATAGTTATAAATGTCGGTGCTGGACTTTACATAATCATGTCTGAAATATTTTGAACATTTATGCTACTAAATTAGCATCATTAGTATTTAGTAGTGTGCTACTAAAATTGGTTTGTTTAAATTTTAAATATTTAAAAATAAAGATATTGACAAACTTTTTAAAAAGAAACTTTTTTTTTTAAATGAGAGGACATAGATAGGAGTCAGCATGAACGGGTTTCTGTTAGTGCTGCTCAAGAGAATATGCACACTAAATGTGATCCTAGATTCACCAAAGTTTCGACCTTTGGGGCCAGCTAGGTGGTGCAGTAAATAGAGCATCAGCCCTGGAGTCAGGAGAACCAGAGTTGATATCTAACCTTACTAGTTGTGTGATCCTGGGCAAGTCATTTAACTCAGATTGCCTCCAGAGGGAAAGAAAAAAGTTCCAGCCCTTGTGATGCTTTGTGTTAGGTGCTGGGGTTTTATATGAAAAAGTAGACCTATCTAACAAGTCCTAAATAATCTCAGTGTCTATACAAACTTCTTGGAAGGTAATGTTTCACAGGATCTTATGGCAAGCACGAGATCCATTGATTTATATCAGACTCACGTCATGGATGTATGGAACAGGAATATCATTCCTACCGCTCCATGCTAGCGAGGGTGTTAGGATAGGGACTGAAAATGAGGCTCCACAGACTTTGCAAATTATATTAGGTTTTTTTTTTTTCCTGTAGCTGCTGCTAAGAATGTATAAAAGTCAGCAGTTGGCACTTTTTTTGATCCCTTTCAGTTTGATTCATGTCTTTTTACATTAGTTTACAAAAGTCCTCAGAAGTGTTCGTTTTTGTAGCATAAATGTTATAGTATAAATTCTTCTGGCTCTGTTTCCTTCACTTTGCATCAGATTAGGGGCAAATCTGAATGAGCTTCTCCAAATCTAGACTGTTGGGAAAAGCAGGGGCAAGAAAGATACAGAGACAGAGAAATCAGAAGGAAATGTTTCCATCAATAGATAACCAATTATTTTAGGCCTTTGTGGCAAAAAATTAGCATTAATTCACGGATGATATTCGTAGTATCAATCAACAAAAATTTAAAAAGCACCTGCTGTGATCTGGTCACTGTACCAGTTACCAGTACAGCTATACCACTGTACTAGGCAATGGTTTGCAAAGACAAAAATGAAATAGATAGTCCCTACTCTCATGAAGCTTCCCTTCTTATATGGGAAGTAACATGTAAATATAAATAAACTCAAAATAAATAAAGAGTAAATTCAAGGTAATTTTGAAGGGGTGAGATACAAGCAGCTAAAGGGATCAGGAAGGGCTTCATGTAGGAGACAGCACTTGAATTTACCTTTGAAGGAATCCAGGGATTCTAATCCAAAGATGAGGAAGGAAGTGACTTCTAGGCATGAAGGGCAATCTGTGAAAAGGCATGGAAATTAGAGATGTAAATTCTTAAAACACTGGAATTTAAATCAGATTGACTGGATCAGGATGCATGAAGGGTCTCACCAGACTGTACTCTTGAGTTTCCAGACTTCCTCTATCATGCCTTAGAAATCTCTTCACCCTGGAAGGTCTCTTCACCCCTGGACTTCCCACCCTGAAAGCAACCTTTGCCCCTGTAGCCTCTTCCTCTGCTTGGCTGGGTCCATTTTAAGCAGCATGCCCAGTCCAGTCATATCTTAATATAATGTCTGATATATAACAGCTACATGATAATATTCATATATTTTTAAAAAGCAATTGGGGTTAAGTAACTTGCTCAAGGTTACATGACCAGGTGTTTCTGGGTGGGTGCTAAGTGTCTGAGCCCGGATTCGATCCCCAAGTCATCCCGACACTGGGGCCGGTGCTCTTACTCGTTGTGCTACCTGGCCACCCTGATAATATTCATATTAAGTAATCAACTGATTAATACTTATATTTATGACTAGGAGTTTCTATTTATAGAATTTCTATTCAGTTTTACTCATTTTAACAAAGCTGTCTTCTCTGATATTGTGAATGGCATGTTTATAAGTGAGGAATAGTGAGTTCTCAATACATCAAGGGATATGTATACATTTTCTAAGATTCTTTAGGTGGAGACTAGAAACTAAAGTAATGAGAAAAATCCCTAAAGTGTATTTTGACCCTCTGTGATATAAAAAAGACAAAAGAATCATATAGGCATGACCCATGATCTGAGATTAAAATAGAAGGCAGTTCTAAATGAATGAGAGACCCTGAAAAATTCAGTTATTATAACATTATAGCAGATGACCTCAGTGAGGAAGAAAAGGGGAAGGCATTGAGAGAAACTGATGTGACCACACAGAGAACTCTCCAGTGAGCATAGTTCTAAAAGTAAGATAAAGTACAATAACAAGTACAGATATAGTCTGTACACAAGTACAATAATCAAGTACAGTACAATAAAAAACAAGTACAATAATAAACAAATACAATAATCAAGTACAGAAGAGTAGCCCAAGCTCATAAGAGGGTTAGGAAAACTAAAGTCTGATGTGATGCTTAGAGAAAAAATGTGAGGGACAACCAGAAAGGGCTTTTTTTTTTAGGTACATGCAGAATAATAAGGAAAGAATGAGAACACATTTACAACATATGGTTCCTGTGAATAATATGAAAGAAAAATGGAACTAATCCATTTTTACTTTACTTCTCTCTCTTCTCAGTCAAGGAAAATTATCACCCCAGGAAAGTTAAAAACAATCATGGTTAGTTAGAAATTGAACCCCAAGATAGGTGAGGAGATTGCAATCAATTATAAATGAGGGGAGGTGAAATTAAGAAGGGGGTTACAGGATTCTAAAAGGAGAACCCTGAAAGAACTGTGTAGAATACTTGACAAATAATTGAAACAAGATCATTGAAATAGTTGTCACTGAAAAGGGTTACTTGTTAAAGTAACAAGTAAACTTGTCATAGTGTTTGAACTATGGAGGAATACTGGTGGGGGGGGATTTGCTGAATATTATTCCTAGGCATATGACCATAATGAAAACTACTAAGACTACTATAGTTATTACTAAGAACTGGGTTTTAATAACTAATGGGATGTAGTGTCTCAGACAAAATCTTTTACTCCTATATGGTCAAATTTTGAAAATATACAGGCTTTGTAAAATGACCTATCTTCTGGAGAAGATTCGGAGCTGGAAGGAGTCCAGCAGTGAAAAGCAAGAAACTGGAAACAAAATTACCTCCAGTTTAGAATCTAATTGTTTAAAATATCCAGGCAGAGGGGAAGGCACTTCCTACATGCAAAGTGCTTTTTACCGCTAACTTTATTCATCATTCCTCCCAACAACCATAGGATGCTAAAATAGTGTCTACTATGTTGCAGCTATTAGATTATCTCCCTCTTTGGCAGTTCTAATTCTCCAGCTTTCAGTTTCATTTTGGAATAAGGCTTTTCCAAGGTGATGGCATAAGACTCTCATTAAGTACGTGTTTAGTCTGCTCTAGCCCTTAAAAGCAAGCAACAGGAATCGTTCCTGAGCAAGCTGTTTCCAGGCAAAAATCAGAGGTGGACACTGTCAAAAAAAAAAACGACATCACCACCACAAGATGATAGCCAACATATTAAATTTTGCTTTCATCACTGAACTCAACTGTAACCCTCATTATTATTCTGAATTACACTATAAAATGCTACCCTTTATAGGTTTCTCCAAACATGACATTACTAAGTTATCAAGCATACTTAATAAAGCTTTAGAATTTTATTTATAATGCACTATATAGTTTATCCTTGAGAAAGCTTCACTAAAAGGTATCCATGGTTTTAAAGGCAGGCAGATAAAAATTGACCTGCTTTCTCTCTCTCTCTCTCTCTCTCTCTCTCTCTCTCTCTCTCTCTCTCTCTCTCTCTCTCTCTCTCTCTCTCTCTCTCTCTCTCCCTCTCTCTCTCTCTCTCTCTCTCTCTCTCTCTCTCTCTCTCTCTCTCTCTCTCTCTCTCTCTCTCTCTCTCTCTCTCTCTCTCTCTCTCTCTCTCTCTCTCTCTCTCTCTCTCTCTCTCTCTCTCTCTCTCTCTCTCTCTCTGTCTCTCTCTCTCTCTCTCTCACTCTCTCTGTCTCTCTCTCTCTCTCCCCTCACTCCAAAAGCAAAGGCAACACAGAGGTTGCTATTTCAGCACTTTGTTGACACTGCTGTCAGCAGGACGTTTAAAAAGCTTGACACTTTTTATGTCCCATCAAATATCAAACCTTAATTCAAAGTAGAAGGGTAATCCACAGGGTCAGTCTCCCCATACCCATGTGAGGTTTTTTTTTTTGAAAGGGTCACATTCAATTCAGGTAATTGTACAGATAAAAGAGATGCAGATACCACTCAGTGCCTCCTGTCGGTCACACTGCCACTCTGGGGCATGCAATGGCAGGTAAATGCCCAAGCAATCTTTCCTTAACAAGTTAGGCAGCCATCCTCAATAACAAAAGGCAAAGTTGGTGAATACCAACACTCTGGGAGGCCACCAATGACATTGTGATCTTCATCTAAAAGAGAAACAACTAATCCAGGGGTGGGGAACCTGCGGTCTGGAGGCCAGATGTGGCCCTCTAGGTCCTCAAGTGCAGCCCTTTGACTGAATTCAAGAGGGCCACATGTGGCTTCAAGGCCACAGGTTCCCCACCCCTGAACTAACCCCTAGAGAAAATTAATTAGCTGCCCCAAATTTCAATACATTCTTGGTCAGTCAATCAATAACTATTAAGCACCTATTATGTGCCAGACATTGTGTTCAGCACTGAGGATACAAAGGAAGGTAAGACAGAGGCACACAGCTCTAGTGGAAGACCCGACATGTAAACATCGGAAATAATCAACCTAGAGAAGGCATTCGTATAAAAGAGGATCAGGAAAAGCTTCCTGTAGAAGATGAGATTTTAGGTGGAACTTGACAGAAGCCAGGGAAGCCAGAAGCCAGAGATGAGGAAGGAGAGTCGTCCATGTCTGCAGGACAGCCAGCGAGAACACCCACAGATGGGAGATGATGTGGCTTGTCTGAGGAAAGCAAGAAGGGGGCTATTTCTGAAGGCTTAGAACACCAAACAGAACATTTCATATCTTATCCTTGAGGTGATAGGAAACCATTGGAGTTTATTGAATAGGAGGAGTGACATGATCAGAAGTGTGGTTGAGGAGTCATTACAAAAGCTGAGAACATATTCTGAGCACCCCAATCTAAGTCATACACCATGTTGCCTGCCTGGATATTCTAATGTATTTGTGACCTCCTAGATGGTGATATTGATTCATAAAATGCAGATTAAATCATAGGGCAGTTACTTAGTATAGTGCATATAATGCTGAGCACGGGCTTGGAAACTTATAAGCCATGTGACCCTAAGTACATCATTTTACCTCTCTCTCTCTCTCTCAGTTTCTTCATCTTTAAAATAGGGATAAAATGATAACACCAATCTTACAGGTTGTGGTAAGGATGTATAAAGTACAAACTGTAAAACACTATGGAAATTTCCGTTGTTATCATTAATATTAATATTATCTTTCTTCCCCCTATTTTACATGAAGATCAAATGTTTGTTAACTATGGCAGTTTCTTTTGGTCTCCTCATTATGACAATTGATTTATATCAGTTAAACTTATTTTTGAAATTACGATACATGCCTAAGAACATCAGTGACTATGAGTTTATGTGCTGACTCTCCCATGTATACAAAACTTTTTTGTGAGAGTTATCTATATGTGCAAATCTAGGGGATTCCTCAGTGAGAGTATTAGTAGTCATAAGCAGCCTTTCACAAGTAGTATTTTACAAAATCAATCTTTACCATTTCACAATTGACTTAAAGACACAGATAGCATAAGATCCCACTGTGTTTATTGCTGTTGATTATGAAAAAACATTTGATTCAGGAAAATAAGGTACTACCCAAAAAGCTCTTTTCCAATAAGATTAATCCTACCCTTGGTAAAATTAAGAATCTGCCACCAGTGCCAATTTGATACTTCATTCACACCCTTCTCTACTAAGGGGCCACTCTTAGCCCTTGTGCATTGTCTGAACTGGGTTCATTGCTGGGGGAGCTTGACCTCTATTGTAAGAGAATAGGCTAAGTTTTCTCCAATTCTTATGCTTATTTCACTCCCTACCTAGGTGCCATGAAAACCCTAAATGAAATCATAAAGAATCAGGCTCAACTAAAACTACTGAACAACAACAACAAAAACCTAAGTGCCATGGGGACGATTCACTTAAAGTTTATGTCTTGTCTAAGTTCTTCTCAAAGCAAAGAGTAGAAAGCTATTTAGCATACAATGCAAATCAGGGATGGGACAGGTACTTATTTCATATGTATAAAAGCATTCATTTCATACATATAAAAATAGTAACCAGTATAAATTAACAAAAAGATTTAAGTTAGTGGCAATAAGAACTTCTCTTGGAAAAACTCTCTTGGGAAGTTGGTATTAAAACATCATCTAAACATGATGCTTGCATAAAGTGCTTCCCTCTGTGATTGAGGGAGAAGTTCCAAGTTGAAGACAGAGTCCTTGTGGATAGCAAGTTCCCTCTGAATATACCTGTTTGAAGATAATAGTAATTGTTTATCAAGCCTCAGAATACTAACAATATAAGAGATCTGTATCATCCAACTAGTTTAGCTTGACCATCTACACAGAAAAAATACTAAGCAGATGAGGGCTCATAATACTTTGGGATGAACACTATAGAGTTTCTCCATCAAATATATTTATCTTGGACAGATAATACAAAGCTGGACCCAGTGTTGAAAAAAGAAGAAGGCAAGCAGGTTTGTCTTTAGGAAATTACTAAGTTCTCTCAAGAACCCTAAGCTTCCCCATGAAAGAAAAGCTGTATCATTTTAAACATCAAGATTGTACTAGCTCCTCTTTCCCATTGTTCATTCCATCCAACACAATCCTTCTTTATAACCTGACTAATGTCTAATGTGAAAGTATCTTCAGATCCTATACCTGATTGTATGCTGCCATGGGGGGGGGGGGGGGGGAGGGGAGGGGAGGGAAGGGAAGAAAATTTAATTCTCAAAGAACTGTGGAACTGAATCTTGTAAACTAAAAGTAAGCAAACAAATTAATAAAGACAAAAAAAAGATAAGATCTCAAAAAAAATTCTACTATCATTGACGTATGGTAACAAGACATGGAATACAAAAATTTCCAAAGAATTAAAAATGAACATCACACAAAAGGCAATGGAGATGTGAATAATGGGTGTGATCAGGTTGCAACACATGACCAAACAGGAATAAAAGATGTCATCAAGAAACTGTGTGATAGGAAAAAAAGATGAGTTATTTATGTGATAAGAGTAAAGGATGACAGGAAGATAGCCAGTCTGCTCCACTGTCACCATATCAAGAGCATGTTGCATGGACCTCCAGTGGTGAACTTCTGTAAAAGAGTCTCCCAGACTGGGCAGTCATGGATAGGAACTTCCACAATGACAAGACCACAGATCCACACGTGAGTATTTGAGCATTTAGTGGAGGTCCTGCCTATACAATACTGACACAAAGGAGAGGCAGGAAATTCCCAAGGTTTGAGAAGCTATTGATTGCCCTTTATCAACTATTCGTAAGATGTTCAGCACATATGCCTGCGCAGAGAGTCCCCATTATGTTCTCAGATCTGCAAGAGTAGATTCCATCAAGGGATGTCCAACTTATTGTGACAATTGCCTGAGTCAAAATGCCATTGTTTCCCTCCATGCCTCTGCCCAGATTTTCCCCATGCCTAGAATGCCCTCTTTCCTGCCACTTGCTGTAGGAAGGTTTTCCTTATCCCCCCCCCCTCCGTTTGTGTTCTCTTTCTTCAAATAATATTGTATTTATTTACCTGCATCCATATTGTATATTCCCAAAGAATGTAAATTTCTTGAGATCGGGGGCTATTTTTATTTTTGTCCTCATTTCCCCAGAGCCGTCAAAGTGCCTTGCACCTGGGAAGCTCTTCAGATGCTCATTGAATGGAATAAATTATGAAAGTAAAACTGGTACCCACTAGCAGCCCATAAGACCACTGTCGTGCATTGACTGACAAATGAAATGACTAGGAAATAATGCATTTTGGTCATAAGCTATGTACTGCATACCTCATGAAATAATGCTTAACTTCTTAGTTTTCTAGATGCAGACTGTGTGTCGCTTTTAGAAGGATGACTGCATTTGAACACTTTAAAACAGCTGGGGAAATGGAGTTTGTTTGTTAACTCTCAATGGAACAGATTGAATTTGAAGTGTGTATTAGAAACATGCTGGCAAGTATCAGTGGTGATACAAATGTTCTCCCAAGATATTTATGCAGAAAAGCTCCAATCGCACTTTACTGGGATTTATATATTTGCCAGTGGTGCTATTCTCCATGATCTTCCATATTGGTATCTCCCAGCTTCCTCCCCCTGACATAAACCCCCACACAGGATAGATTATAAAATAGTATCATTGCATACCTGTGGAGTCATCACCATCTTAAAGGTGAGCTCTAGTAACCAGGTAAAGATGTTTATCACCTTGTGAGTACTATTAAGACAATGTCCACTGGAATATCAGCGAGCTTGGTGTAGAAGGACAAATGGGGATAATAATATTTAGACTCCCAGATCTTGGGATTGTATTGAAGATAATGAAATAATGGACATGGACATGGGATATGTGATATGGGATCACTGGACAGAGATAATGGAAGAATAGTTATCTAACAATACCCAAACAACCAATAGACTCAAGACAGAAAATCAGAATAGCTGACCTGGTCGTTCTACAGGGTTTTCTGCTTTCAGTTTCACCAAGTATCTTCCAACCTCAGGGGTACTGACAAAGTGGCCGTTTTGGAAATTTTTGTCTTCAAAAGATTTTGAAATATGCACAACTATAATTTGTAGAAGCACTGGCCTAGGTCCCAGTGCTCCAAAGAAAGTCTCCAAATTTTAGTGAGTATAATCACTACAATCATATGATTGGTACTTTGCCTTTCCATTCAAATTGGATACCACAGAGAGGTCTTTAATGCATCTTTCAAAAATAAAGTGAAGGTCTGCTATCTGTTGCAATTAAACCGGCCAGCTCTGAAAAACAGAGAGCTTTGGAATTATTGAGATAGTCATAGAGGCTCATCTTGTAATTGCCTCAGTCCCTCTTTCCAGATGGGTTTCAGTGAAAGCTATAGATGAATATGTCTGGGATAAGCAGCAAGAACTCAGAAAATAAAAAGAAAAAAGAGAGCAGAAATGAGAATAGGTAAAGATTACTTTAATATAAGTTGGTGAGTCACTGTATTAGGATATTAACTCAGACCTATATGGAAAGCTTTCAATGCCTTTTAAAATATCAAAACAAAAATATGCAAACCACTTATATTCATTTCATGGCCAATCAATTCAGTTTGAAATAGTTTGCCAAACAGTAATGAGATTTTCTCTAACAACCAGATACTTAAATCAGTAGACACTAAATTACAGGGTACAAAAAAAATCAATTCTGCATCCCAGGTGATTATTTGCTTAAAACAATCATGTATTCAGTTAATTCAGTCCTTAACACATGCCTGCCAATAGCAGATATCTCTGTTTTGTGATTGTCCCAATGGGTCTCAATATCTCCAGATTGAAAAGTGAGCGATAGAAATTATTTCTTCCTTTTTAATTTTGTTCTCAGGGGTGGAGTTCCTCTCCTATAATCTGACATATGATATGCTGTTTCAGCCAGGCCTTGGGTCAAAAAATAGAGGGGGGAGAGAGTGGGGGAAGAAACATAGAATTAAAGAGATTAGTAGAGGGACTTTCAAGTCATCTAATCCAACCCTCAGATTAGGGAACTAAGGCCCATAGAAAGGAAGAGATTTGCCCAAAGTCATACAGTCAATTTGTGACCAAGCCACTGAGACTAGAATCCAGGTCTCCTGATTCCCAGGACACTGCTGTCTCCACCATAGCATGCCACATCCTTTGAAAGTCTGACTTTAATACCCGTGCATTTCCATAATCATTGACAATACTCACCTAGAAATTCCTGAAAGCCTAGCAAAACTTAACACATCTCCTCATATGTGATAGACGTGGGTGGCGCACCCTCTTCAATGGTTTGGTTTTTTTTTTTTGGAGGGGATGAGGGGACCCACGAGGGTAGGACTCTATATACCGAAAGAATTCCAAGAAGACAAATCAGGAGATAGCAGAGGGTTTTTATGGCATCCCACTGACCTTTTCCTCCAAGGTCTAGGATTTTAGTAGTACAGATTTACAAATTCGAGGATAAAAGTAGCAATATTATAAAGCAATAGTTATCACAACTCACTGGCGTTTAATTTTGTAAAATGTACAAAGTTTTTCAGTTGAATATTTCAGAAAAGCAGGACTTAGAAGCAAATCCGCACAATAACCCGATGTTCGATACATCACAGCGCCCGCCCGCACGCCTGAGGAAGGATCGTTTTCTAGGAAAAGAACTGCTACGTAAAAATCATAATCAAGAACTCAGCGGAGTTCCTGTCCACGGGAGTGGGAGACTTGTGGGTGATGGCAAGATCAGGAGTCTGGTCATTCCTGTGCATGACTGAGGGGCAGTGGGGGAATTGGTCGTGAGATCTGAGTAGATTGAGGAACTGGGAAGTTAGGCTATTTGAGGAAATTTAAATATGTATATTTAAGTCTCCTAAAAGGAGGGAAGGAGTTTGGTTGAAAAAGGAAGACAGTAAGTCAGGCACTGAACTAATTAAGAAAGGAAGAAAAATGTTCTGGGGATTGGTAGTTAATAGCTACATGAATATAATGTCATTTGTGTCTGACTCTTTGTGACCCCCCATTTGGAGTTTTCTTGGCAAAGATACTAGAGTGATTTGCTATTTCCTTCTCCAGCTCATTTTAGAGATGATGAAACTGAGGCAAACAGGGTTAAGTGACTTGTCCAGGGTAACACAGTTAATAAACGTCTAAGGCCAAATTTGAACTCAGGTCCTCCTGATACCATGGCACACATTCTATCTACTGCACCATCTAGCTGCCCACTATTTCCCAGAATCCCCAAAAGGAAAAGAGAATCTGTTTCTCCTCCCTATTATCCCACCCCTGCCCCCAGGACTATTACACAAAAAAAGCTAGGAGCAAAATATGCACTGCCTAATTGGAATAGTTGAACTAAGGCATAGGAGTATAATGAAATACCATTCCACCATAAAAGAATGACAAAAATAAAAAATCCAGAGAAAACTTGCACCAAATGCTGTAGAAAAACAAAAGGATCACAAGAAAAAAAATGTGTATGAACACAATAAATACAAAACTACAAAGCAGCAAAATTCAACTGAAACATAGTAGACATTGTAATCATACCATCAAAGTTAAAGGATAGAATCTTTCTGCAAATTATAAGTAAATGACATAAATGGAAAGTGATATATACTATCGGTTGTAATCACATGGTTTTGCTTAACTGTTTTCAGGGAATTTCCTTGAAGGGATGAGTGTATGGGTTTTTGTTGGTAAGTATCTGTTGTTTTGAAATGAAATGCGTCAAAGAAAAAAAGTGAAATAAGGTAATATAGTCTTCACCCAAACCCTTTAAATTTACCCCCAAAATACTTTGCTTACTTAGAACAAACTTCTTAAGGATTAATCACTAATTTGGTTTTGGTCTGCATAGGCAAAGTACAATTTGAAATAAAACAGAATTTGAGACAGGCTCCTGACTTAAAAAAAAAAAAAAACTTTCCAGAGGCTCACATGCCACCCAGTGCATTTTTATTGCACCCAATGTACGTTTATTAACTGTTACCCTGGACAAGTCACTTAACCCTATTTGCCTCAGTTTCATCATCTCTAAAATGAGCTGGAGAAGGAAACAGCAAATCACTCCAGTATCTTTGTCAAGAAATGCCTGGCTGTCTCTTTATTTTGCAATTAACAAAACCTAACTGGACCCTGTCTGAAAATTTTTCATGTAGATGACCTGAGACATGGGGTATGTGTGACTGTATAGTGTTAGTTTCATAGCATAGAAATCCCCTATATAATATTATCGATCACCCTGCTGAGTTTTATTTTACATTAAAACTAAATCTTCCTCTCTTCAACTTCCCCCAGTTTTTCCTAGTTTTGCCCTCCGTGGTCAAACAATAAGCTTAATACTTTTTCAATATGACAGTCCTTCCAGTACTCAAAGAAATTCATCATGGCTCCTCCTCGCACAAGACTGTTCTTTTCCTGGCTAAGCATCACCAGATTCCTCAGATGGCAAGATTTTGAGCCTTCTCACTAATCTAATGACTTTTCTCTGGACACTTTCCAGTTTAGCAAAGCTTTCCTAAAATGTGCTATCAAACACAAGACTACAGGTGTGGTCTGATGAGTGGAAGAGAAGGGCAGGACTATTACCTTCCTTGTTCTTAGCACCATGCTTCTTTAAATGAAACCTAAGACAGAGGCAGCTAGGTGGTACAGTGGATAGAATGTTGGCCCTGGAGTCAGGAGGACCTGAATCCAGCCTCAGATACTTAACAAGGTGTGACCCTGGGCAAGTCATTTAACCCCATTTGCCTCAGTTTCCTCATCTGTAAAATGATCTGGAGAAGGAAATGGCCAACCACTCCAGTATCTTTGCCAAGAAAACCCTAATGGGGTCACAAAGAGTTAGACATGACTAATCGACAAAACAACAAGATTGAGTTAGCTTTTTTGGTGTATATGTCATATTGTTCATTCATATCAGGTTTGTAGTCTACTAAAAATCTCAATTCTCTTCTTTGTGAATTGTTTCTTGTCCTATTTCTCCTGCCTTGCACTTAGGCAGTTGATTTGGGAATATTAAGTGTTGGATTTTACATTTATTTCTTAATTCATTCTACAAGCCAGTGAAGGTGGAGCCTGGTCTTCTTGTCCACCATTTTAGTTATCATTCCCAGTTTTATGTCATTGACACATTTGATGAGCATGCCTTCTGCGAGTTCATTCAAATCACCGATGATAGGTTGAGAAGGAGAACGAGGCCAGGAAGAAAGCCCAGTGGCACCCCACAAGAATCCAGGATCACAGAGGTAGTAAATGACAGCTCCCTAACTCAAACCCAAGCTTTCTGATTCTGGGATTCTTCCCACTTCACCATGTTGTTTTACCATTGCCATACTGAAGCATTAATTATGTTATTCACAACCATCATCACATCTACCTAAATTATCACAGCCAGTAGAAAAGCTGATCAGGACTTTTATAGAGAGAACTAAACCTACCTCGCTACTGTTAGCATACATTTCCCAAGCTAATTGACAGCTGATCCCTTGAAAGGACATTCCAAGTTTCATTTCAGAGGCAGCTAGGAAGGACAGATTGATGTTACCTTGCTAATACAGCATTATTTTGTTAATGAAGGTCTGCCTTGATTTCCATAATAAATGCATTTCTGCAAAGCTATTTGCTCATCTATTTTTAACCAATTCAATTAAATTTAAAAGTTCTAGAGCAGGAGCTCTTAACCTCTTGTGGTTCCATGGGTAAATTTCCAGAAGGGTCCATGAACTGGGATAGAAAAAAAGTTACATCTTTAATTTCATTAACTTCTAACTGAAATTTAGCATTTGCTTTGATTATGAATGGAGGATTATGAATGTAGTATTAGCAGTACTTGTGAGTTTCTTATTAATAGAAAAAAAACAGAGATATTCATATCACATTACAGTCATTGCAGATATGTCAAAACATTGTTTGTGTTCATTACTACTTTAAAATTATTGTAGTTGTTATACCTACTGCTAGACATATTAGTAAATAGCAAATTTGTTTTTAGTGTTTTGATAATTATATTTCAATATAATTGGTTTCTTTTGTAGTGCTAGGTATTTTATTTTATACTTAAAAACATTATTCTGAATGAGCCTGTAGGCTTCAGCAGGCTGCCAAAGGGCTCCAAGACCTAAAAAGGTTAAGAACTCTTAGTATAGAGGTGTTTTCTCTGTAAATTCATCATGGCAGAAAGCTTAGCATAAAGTGGAAAATGATTGTGTAATACTACATCCTGCCACTCTCGACCTCCAATTGAATCTGCTTTAAATGTTTTGTTAATGATCTGAGTTTTCTTAAGAGAGAATATATGTACCCTTTAACTTTCAGAAAGTGGTGGGTGGATCTTGGGCCCTCTATGGAATAGTTTTCTACTTCTTCAGAGCTTGTTATGAATGGAACTAAACATTTGTCTAAAAATATGTCCACTAGTGGGCAGAATTGCCCGAGAAGAATATAATATTGCTTATGTTAATAATAGCTGTCTCCAGTTCTCAGAGAAAAAGATTAAAATCATATGCTAAGAATATTTCACAACGGTAAAAATATGAGACATCTCAAAGGTGTGATACCACACGAATATAACTATAATCATTTGCAATTATAAAATTAGAATTTGCTTCTACTGATCCCTTTATCTAAAATGTTGTTGAATTGTTTCAGTCATGACCAACTTTCTTTCTCTGATCCCCATTTGGGGTTTTCTTGGCGGGAGATACTAGTGTGGTTAGCCATTTCCTTCTTCAGCTCATTTGATAGATGAGGAACTGAAGCAAACAAGGTTAAGTGATTTGCCGAGGGTCACACAGCTAGTAAGTGTTTGAGTTCAAATTTGAACTCAGATGCTCCTGGCTGACACTCTGTCTATGTACCACCTCAGCTGCCTTTTGTCTAAACCTGCCTTTTTTCTCTACCTCTAAGGCAAGAAAGTGTAACCTTTTGTTGGTCCGTGGATTGCCTTTGGCAATCTGGTAAAACCTAGTACTCTTCAAAATGCTTGTAAGTGCATAAAGTAAAATATGTAGGACTGCAAAGGAAACAAATTATATTGAAAAACGATGTCATTTTTCCCATCCAAGTTTACAGACCACTACCACCACCCCAACATCTACCCACGGACCTCTTGAGGGTTCACAGGCCTCAGGTTAAGAGCCCCTACTCTAAGGCTTTTCTCCAGATCTACGGCTTCTGTGAGGACTACCCAGTATACTATACTACAGCCAGCTCTTCCCAATCCTCTCTGGCACTTTTGTTTGTAACACACCCTGTTCAATTTGATGTTTTTTCCACGCTACCTCCAGTCTCCAATTGTTCCGTTATTGTTAAATGTGTGTTGATCTTGGATCTCCCAAGGATCCCTGAATGGAAGGATCATGTAATATAACTTTTTTTTTTATACCTTCCAAGCACCTAGAGCAGTTCTGGATATAGAGCAGGTACTCAGCAAGCATTGCTAAAATGTGTCCCTCCAGCAAAAAAAGACCAAAATGAAGATGATTGCTAGGTTCAGCTTAAGACCTAGTGTAGAAGCGGGAACTTGAGCTATGCCTGGAAGAAAAGAGTGGGAAAGCTGTGTAAGAGAAATGGCAAGAAGGCCAGCTTGGCTTGGCCACCAGGTGAGCAGAAGGGAAGAATGTGCAATAAAGCTGCAAAGGTCCCAACCTAGTTGCAAAGCAATAAAACGGCAATTAGTTTGGGACCTAATTGAGAAGGCCTTTAAACGCCAAACAAAGGAGTTCATAATTTGGTCCTATTCATACTAGAGAATAGGAGTTCATTGAGTACGGGAGTGATGCTGCTAGACCTATACTTGTGTGGATGACAGATTGGATAGGACGGGAGACTTCAGGCGGCAAAACCAAGTCAAATCTAGAAGCATTTATCAAGCAGAAAGTGCCAAGTACTAGAAATACAAAGAAAAGCAAAAGTAGTCTCTTCCTTCAAGAATTTCTCAATCTAACAGAGACAACATACAAATAATGACATACTTATAAGATAAGATGAGGACAAAGTCACATCAGAAGAAAAGCACTAGCATTAAGAGGAACTGGGAGCAGCTTCTTGCAGAAGGTGGGATTTAACTGACATGAAGAAAACCAGGGAAGCCAGGAGGTCAAGATGAGAGGAGAGACAATTCCTGGCATGAGGGACAGCCTGTGAAAAAGGATGAAGTTGGGAAGATGGAATGTCGTATGTGAGGAGCCAGAGTCACTGGATGGCAGTGTACCTGGAGAAGGGTAAGTTTTAAGAAGACTGAAAATATAGGAAGGAGCCAGGAAATAAAGGGTTTTTAAAAACTGGGGCGGCCAGGTAGCACAGCGAGTAAGAGCACCGGCTCCAGTGTTGAGAAGACCTGGAGATCGAATCCCGGGCTCAGACACTTAGCACCCACCTAGAAACACCTGGCTGTGTAACCTTGAGCAAGTTACTTAACCCCAATTGCTTAGGGGCGGCCAGGTGGCTCAGCAAGTAAGAGCACCGGCTCCAGTGTCGGGATGACCTGGATCAAATCCGGGCTCAGATACTCAGCACCATACCCAGAAATAACTGGCCGTGTAACCTTGAGCAAGTTACTTACCCCGATTGCTTTAAAAAAAAAAAAAGGGGGTTTTAAAAACCAAACAGAAGATTTTATACTTGACCAGTTAGGAGGCTCTTATAAGAATCCAGGAAAGAGGTGATAAGAGCCTGAAATATAATAGTGGCTGTATGAATGGGCATAAAAGAATGGATGCCAGACATCCAAGGGTCCATTCCTTCATCTGAGACTATCCCCCTGGGATGATGGGGTAGGGGGGCAGCTCCTCATTGGCTCTTTCCAGCTGTGGAATATTTAAGATCATTCCTGTAATACAAAGCAAGTAAAGCAGCTCTAATTCATTCAAATGAATCTTCATATCCAAAATGAAAAATAAAGAAATAGTAACCACCAAAGACTATCAGCATTTCCTAAAGAATTTTTAATTTTTCTTAAAAAAAATGGCACAATGAGAAAGCCCAAAAGACCTAGAAACCACCTCATCCAGCCAAACATTCAATTTCTTTGCCTAGAAAAGAAATAATATATATCTAAGAATAACACTGGTATAGAATATAAATATATTTCTAAAATCTTATGGAGGATATGGAAGACTATGAGCAATACTACCTTATAAGACAGTGAGAATCAATCAATAAATATTTATTAAGTACTTACTATGTGACAGGAACTGTGTACACAACAGATGCTAGGGCTACCAAAGTGAAATTTTCCTTATCTTCAAGGAATTTCTATTCTACTTGGAGGAAATGGAGAAAAAGAAAGGCTTACAAAAAGCTTGGTGAGAGGCCAATCAGCTCATTCAGAGGGTATTTAAAGGATAAAACTGGAAAGAGGATAAGAAACTTGAAAAGGACCAGAAAATGAGTTGACCTGGTCATATAGCAATAATGAGAGGTCACAAAGGAAGGATAGCTGCCCATTAGACAGGGCTCCATTAGTACCTATGCAATATCAAGAGATACAAAAGAAGGTCCCTAGAACAGTGAGGGGCTCTCCTGGGGAAGATTTATAGAAGAACATGGATAAGAGCTGCAAAGGATAAGGTGGTGTGTGTTGTATGGGTTAAAAATCTGTATATTTAGAAGGTTGGATGGTTTGAAATTTGTAAAATTTCCATTAATGACATCACAAAACTATTGTATCATAGAAGTATATTTTTAACACGTATGACAGTTTTCATCATTTCTGAATGTCAGGAAAAATAGTGTGTGGAAGCAAAAAGTGGGAGAATACAAAGTTCTTAAAGGCGAGAATGATTTTTCATTTTTCTTTATATGCTCAGCATATAAAGTGCCTTGCATATAATAGGTGCATAATAAATACTTTTTGGATTGGAAAGAAATTAGTTAACTCTAGTATGTGTGAGTAGCAGGATTTCTTGAAGACTTGGCACAACAGATAGAGCACTGGGACCAGAGTCAGGAAGACTCATCTTCATGAGTTCAAATCCAGCCTCAGATACTTAGTAGCTGTGTGATCCTGGGCAAGTCACTTAACTCTCTTCTTTCCTTCCTTCCTTCCTTCCTTCCTTCCTTCCTTCCTTCCTTCCTTCCTTCCTTCCTTCCTTCCTTCCTTCCTTCTTTCCTTCTTCCTTCCTTCCTTCCTTCCTTCCTCCCTCTCTCCCTCCCTTTCTCTCTCCCTCCCTTTCTCCCTCCCTTCCTCTGCTTTTCTATAGACATTTGGGTCTGTCATCTGTGTGCCTTTACACTGACTGTGTCCCTTGCCTGGAATGCATTCCTTCCTGTAATGTTAATGGGATTTAAGATCTTCCCACTCATTAATAGGTCTTATGTGGAGCCCATTGAGGGAAGCTTGCTTAGGGGAGTCTTGCTTATAGGAAGGCTTTCACACCTTTTGTTCATTTCTAATTAGACACTGAGTCATGAGGGTTGTGATGCCCTCTGGCTCTGAAAAGGGTATATATGTTATATATATATATAAAACATTTTGCTTTGGGGCTCACTCACTGGACGAGTATTCTTGTGACTTGACCAGATGAGACTCTGGGTAGCTATTAAGGAGGCCTCTGACTTGGAAAAACCCAAATGTTAGTGCTTCTGTCTCTGCTAACTGTGTATGTATTGCCTTGGTCAGACAGTTGGATGTGTCTGTTGATCTGTGCTAATTTCTCAGACAGTTAGATTGGAATAGATGAACAGTGCACTTCTTTCTACATTGGAGACAAGAGTAGTTCTTGAGCTCTGGGAATTGGATTTCTGGAAATTAGCGCCACACTTTTGATAGCAGTTCAGGCAATTATAGACTTCAGGATATACACAAATGAAATTTAGGATGAAATAATAGCAATTCTTTAAATGTTATTGCATTTTCTGTTTCTGTAACTTCACATATGAAGTAAGTATGCTCCGGCCTTACTCTGCGAGACTGAGGCCTACTACAACTCCCCCTCAGAGTTCTAGGAGTAACTTAAAGAGATTTGAGGTGTGTCTTTTCTCAAATACCATTGACTGGTGATTTTATCCAACAGGGTTTCCTCTACTGTTCCGTCTTAGTGAGTGAATAACTAGTATTTTAGTTCCATTTAACCATGATTGAGTTGACATTAAAAAGCTTTTACAAAGCAATATTTACCTAAATTATATAACAAGGAAAAAGTACAAACATTTCCTTCCAGAAATTTAGTTTTCTCTACCCTACCTCAGAGAGTTAGCTTTTTTTCAGTGACTACTTTGTGCAAAGAACTGTAATAGAAGCTGGAGATTTTTTAAAAAGGCAAAATGAAAACCAGTCAGCAGTGCATAGAACTTTGAAGTTGAGGTCAGGAAGACCTGAATTCAAATCCAGCCACAGACATTTACTAGCTGAGTGGTCCTGGACAAGTCACTTAACCTCTGTCTGCCTCAGTTTTCTCATCTGAAAGATAGGAATAAAAATGCCTCTTGCCTCCCAAGGTTGTTGTGAGGATAAAATGAAATAATACTTGTAAAGTAATTTACATACCTTAAAGCATTATATAAATGCTACTTTTTATCCTCAAGGACCCTGCATTCTACCAAGGCTAAGTAACCTGTGAATGGATGAGTATAGACATCAACATCTGAAGAGGGAGAGAAAAATGGCAATCAGGGAGTCAGAAAAGGCACCTGAACTGAGCCTTTAAGGAAGGTAGGGATCCTAAGACGCAGAGGTGAGGAGGGTGTATGTTCCAGGCTTGAGGGTAAACCTAAGAAAATGTTCAGAGAAGAGGTGGGGAGGAGGGGGGAAGGAGGGAAAGAACAAGTAGGCTAGTATGGCTAGAGCACAGAGTACATAAAGAGACCTAATAAGCAATAAACCTGGAAAAGTAGGCTGCTGCTAGATTGGGAAGGGCACTAAATGTCATAAGGAGTTTCTATTTTATTCTAAAGGCAATAGAAAGTCGTTCACTTAATGAAGTTGAAGAAGCATCTTCAGATATGAAGGTTGGGCTATAATATAGTAATCTACTGAGTAATGTATTATTATTCTGCTCTTCTAAAGATAAAAATAAGGTAAGAAAACAAAACTCCAGAACCAGGCCTTCTTGGTGAGTACACTGCTGGGGTAAATCAAATATAAGGGCCTTAGCAATGTCTCCTTAACTTTTCATTAACTTGCTCCCAGGGTGGTGTTCGCCCACCTATGGTGCAAGAACCTATTATGGCTATTTATGAGGTAGCCAGTCTACACCTTTATTTATGGTGTTGTTCTGGTTTTCATTTCTGAATTGTTAAACCTCTATCTTTCACTCTGTAAATTGCAGCAAACATTCTGGTAGGTGATATATCGATTAAAGTATTGTGCTCTAACAAAATTAAAATGCTCAGAAAAATTCATTTACACTCAATAATTACTTCTCTTAACTCACACAAAGAAGTCAAGATTAAAATAGTTTCTCTGTCAAGCAGCCAAATGGTGTATGAAATCAAAAAGTACTGAAAACTCAGAAGCAATTAAGGGGGGGAAAGTGACTGTTTTATATAGGTGAATAAATATCTTCTCCCCCCAAATTAGCTGTGGTACTCTCACAAAGGAACACAGTAGTCTAAAGAATCTAAAATAAGAAAATAAGAAAAAATTACAATGTCTTTTTCCAGGACAGGAAAACATTGAGTCATCCCAATTTTCTGATTTTCACACTTAAGCTAGAGTCCTTTGTTATTTTGAACTGATGCTGTTCTAAAGGGAAAAAAATGGTAATGGGAAAAAAGCCATTGGTGTGACCAGAAGTCCTTTTAGTAATGGGCACATGGCTCACCTGTGCTTTGGTTTCTTGCTAGAGTTGGGTTTGGAAAAGCGATTCTCTATAGAAGGCAAACACATTTTACTAAGAAAGACACTCCACTGTCCAGTCCACTACTCTAGCCTCTAGGTATTCCCAGAATACCCAAATAGTTCACACAATTGGATACTATGAAGCAATCCACTTCACTCTCAAGATCCTCTTTGGTTTAGCATATATGTGATCTTCAGTCAGAGCAAGGGCCAAGTGAAGGAAATAAGATCATTCTCCTCCACTTTCCTTGTTCCTGGTCTTTTAATGTTTATTGAAGGAAAAAAAAAATCCCAACTTAAGTGTCTAGAATGTTCCAGGTGGTTTGCTAAACACTGAGAATGCAAAGACAAACACTCCCTGCCCTCAAAGACTATGCATTCTAATGAGGGAGACAGAAAGTGCTTTTTGGTGTATGTGTAATATATACAAAAAGAATGTCAAGGTCATCTTGGAAGAGAATCATCTGGAAGCTAGGGAATTCAGAAACAGCTTTAAGTAGAAGGCAGTGCCTGATCTGAGTCTTCAAGTAAAAGTGGGATTCTAAGAGGGGGGGAGTGAGGAAGTATACAGACAACCACACTGGCATACCCAGGATGGCTGCTTGCACAGGTTCTTAGATCTTCTTTACTAGGAAAGATAGCGGTTTAAGGGGTCAACAATCTTTTTAATTACATTCACTAGTTCAGGGGAAAAGTCAGAACCCTGAACTACAGAGAAAATGCAAGCAGATAAATAAAGATCAACAAACAGGATCTCCAACTGTCTGACCAAGGCAATACATACATAGTTAGCAGAGACAGAAGCACTAACATTTGGGTTTTTCGAAGCCAGAGGGCTCCTTAATAGCTACCCAGAGTCTCATCTGGTCAAATCACAAGAATACTCTTCCAATGAGTGAGCCCCAAAGCAAAATGCTAAACTCAGAGTATATATACCCTTTTTAGAGCCAGAGGGCATCACAACCCTCATGATTCAGTGTCTAATTAGAAATGAACAAAAGGTGTGAAAGCCTTCCTACAAGCAAGACTCCCCTAAGCAAGCTTCTCTCAATGGGCTCCACTTTAATGAGTGGCCTATTAATGAATGGGAAGATCTTAAATCCCATTAACAATACAAGAAGGAATGAATTTCAGACAGGGGATACAGTCAGTGTAAAGGCACACAGATGACAGACCCAAATGTCTATAGAAAAGCAAATAGAGGAAGGGAGGGAGAAAGGGAGGGAGGGAGAAAGGGAGGGAGAGAGGGAGGGAGGAAGGAAGGAAGGAAGGAAGGAAGGAAGGAAGGAAGGAAGGAAGGAAGGAGATAAACCCTAGAAGTATCACCTAAAATAAAAAAGTCATATGTTCAAATATTTTTATAGCATAATTATTTGTAATTGCAAAAAAAATTAGAAGCAACTTTATTGACCAATACATAGGAAATGGTTATAAAGTATGTTCCATGATTACTAAAAGTTACAGAAACACTTAAATAGCACTTTAAGATTTGCAAAGCACTTTGTACATATTATTCCATCTGATTTAATCCTCACAACAATTCTTAGGGTAGACGCTATTATTATCCCCATTTTACAGGAAAGGAAACTAAGAATGAGAGGTGTATGTGACTTAAGAGAAAGGGTCACAATTAATAGGCGTCTGAGGCAATGTGACGAGCAATATTTCCCAGGACTCTTGAACGCAGGCTGGGCTAATTTGTTGTAGGGCCTTTCCCCATGCATCTTAGGTTAGTTCTTCTTGAAAGGTAATGAAACTCTCCTTGAGACTTAATTGGCCCAGGGAATTGACTCAGGATGTTGATGTAGCTACCTGTTCACCTGAGTACAAAAGGCTGTGAGGAATTCCACCTCTTGCTGAGGCCTCTGACTGTGGACAAACAGCATAACTAAGAATAGGAAGCTGCTTGCTCAACTGAATTAGTGTGGTGTCCTCCCTAAATAGTCTTGTTGAATGTCCTTCCATTGCCATCTTTAAGCAAACTTCCTTTTGTAAACTATTGAATAACTTACTAACTCATTTCAATATCAGACTTAAACTACCAAGAGAGTGGCCCAAGGCAATTCCAGGTCACTATGGACAGGATCTGAATACAATTCTATCCAATGCATCCTCTGACTGCCTCTGGAGACTCAGAGGAAATGACTGACAAGTTGTTATGGATACCATGTGTCTTAAAATTGAAGCATAGTGCCATTTAGGGTTACTATGGACACTAAAGATGGACATCTGCTGGTCAGGATGGAAATCTTTCAGCATTTTCCTCTTCAACCTCTCAGGGAATTAGCCCGGCCTTTAGATTGATGCAACAAGATAACTATTATCTCTTGGAGGGCTATATTGGGGGTGATCTTGCCCTGCAGGAGAATAGTTCAGAGGTCAATTTAGACACTAGATGACCTGCCTACCCCAAAGACATAGGCACAGAAGCTACTCCTGCAACAACAGCTAGTGTGCCAGAGCAATTTTAATTGGTTATGCTCACATTCAACAATAAGCTCATAAGTCATCTTTTTTGTAAAGTAATAACTAGGGTAGGTGAATCCCAAGACATATACTGGCTGGTATTTAACACCACAGTCTCTCACCCCTGCCAAGGCTGGCAGAGGAGAATATAAGGGGGAGGTAAACCTCCTTTACTTTCCAAGGGGGTCCCAGCAGCTTTCAGAAAGGTGCTATTTCTGTAAGGTGGAGTGACCTAGTCAGATGACCTTTCTTGAAAAATGAGACATTAAACAGAAAATTATGGTTTGAGTTATAGGAAGCCTCCAGGGGAATGAAATTCTATTAACAGTTTGTTTTTGCCATCAACCCTCGTAGGTTTTCTACCTTTCCAGGCTAAAGCAACTTGGGGAACTCACTGTGCTCTTAGCTTCCAGAATCATATTTACTCTTTAAAAAAAAAAAGAAAGAAATTTATTTAAACAACAAGATGTTTTGACTTAAAAGGAAAACTATCTAGGATCAATTTCTTTATAGTAATTTATCCCTACTGAGAAACACAGATTGCCCTACATGTAACAGCTACTTACAACGAAGTTATAAAATCATTCTTGGTTTTACAATGATACAAGAAAAACATTGAAATTATCCAATCAAACAAGGTCTGCAAGGATTTTTTTGGGGTTTTTTTTGTTGTTGTTATTGTAAAACCATTAAAGTAAAATAACAGCGCAATATAAAGATAAAAGCTGAATGAGCATGCTACTAATGGAAAAAAGGGATATTTTCACAGAAGCAGTTTGTTTTTTCCCCTCCCCATCTTCATTTGATGTTGATCAAAACATACCACTGGCCATTAGTTTAAAAAACAAAAACAAAACAAAGCAAAACCATGACACATAACCAGTTACTTTATGTACAATACAGGAATGGGGGAAGGAACTCAAAGAAGAGAGGCGTGATTATACTGCAGAAGTCTGGATGTGGATGAACCAAATCGTGGTTTTCTAGTTGTGAATGTACTGTTTTCCTTGGCAGCACATCTCTGGAATAGAGATGCAGGTTCTTTTTTTAATAAACACCTCTTGTCTGCTACTGGAATACATCAATTTTATCTTCAGCCTCCATTTCCAACTGTGCAGGTGTGTCTGTTTCATTGATTAATTGCCCATCAAATTGGAATCTGATCTGCCTCATTGACAAACTCTGTCATTCACAATAGGCTTTCATTAGTTTACTAAGTGGTGTGTGCCTCTTTATCTTATATTGCACCACCAAATCATCTTGCCCTCCTACCCTCAAATTTATGTAGCAGTTGTTTTCAGTTTTGACTCCTTCCTTTGACTTTTTGTGGGCCATGGAGAGTCTGGGGGGTCTCACCAGGCCAAGACTTCACAAAAGAAGCATCAGAGTGATCCGTTTCAAGGGATAGCAGGAAAAGGGGTGGTGGTGTAGACAGCCAGCAGAGGCAGGAGGAGAAAAATGAGGAGGAAGATGGTGGTAATGGTGAGGAAGAGGAGGAGGAAAAAGAGAAGGAAGAGGAGGAAGATGGTGATAATGGTGAGTAAGAGGAGAATGAGGAGAAGACAGCTGCTGGAGGTAATTTGCATTCCCTCTCCCCCTCCATACAGTTACCAGGGTAACTTGTAAAGTTATAAAGCCATTTAAAGCCTCAGGGGAGAACAGTCAGATCTTCTGTGGCCTGGAGGGGCAGGCAGTTCCGGAACCTTTGCTTGGAGAACCTGCAGGGCAGCAAGTGACACTATAATTATTGGAACCAAGAGCTGTTATGGGCAAGAGACAAGAAATCTCATTCTAGTTACACTTGGGGGAAGGAGGGATTGAGGAGGTCACAGTATGCCATAGAGCAGCAGCAAGTAAAGAATGCTGAGGAAAAGAAGAAAGGAAGGGGAGGAGCAGTAAAAGCATAGCCCAGGCCAAGATCCATGAAGAAAGCCATGTCCAGCTCAAATCCATTAGTCTAATCAATGGCAACCAATAGGCAGGGGCCTGCTCTAAGTGAATCCAGGAGCTAAAAGTCCGAAGCTCAGAATCAGAACTTCCGAATGAGAGCAGACCTCAGCACCCCTCGAGTTCAGCCTATATCTGGGAAAAGAAGTCCCACTACAACACACTTGAAAAGTGGTCATCCAGCTTCTGTTTGAAGAGCTCCAATGCAGGAGGGTGGGGAAGATGGCGGCCTCCCAACCCACTTTCATATCTAATCATTAGGAAGGTTTTCCTGACATCAAGCAGAATTCGCTTCTTTGACTCTTACCAAATTCTCCCAGTTCTGCCCTCTGGGACAAAACATAACAAATAGAATCCCTCTTCCATCTGAGAGCTCTTCATATATTTGAAGAAAGTTAGAAATGTCCTCCCTGAGTCTTTCTTTTTCCATGCTCATCCCTAGTCCCTTCAGTTCTTGCATGTAGAAAAATTAAAGATTCTCCACTATTTCTAGCTTAGCAATGTCCTTCCTAAACTTTGGTGCCCAGTACTGATCACAGAACTCCAGATGTGGGGCTGATCAGAGTGAAGTACAGTAAACTCTCACTTACTTATTCCTGGAAGGGAGGCCTCTCTAAATGCAGCCCAGCACTGCCATAGCATTCTTTATTGAATGCCATTATCACACTATTGATTCATACTGAGCTTGCAGTTCACTAAAGCCCCCAGATTGTTTTCAGACAAACTGTTCTCTAACCTTGCCTCCCTCATATTGTACCTAAGAAGGTAATTTTTAGATAAGGTCTATATGTTGAAAGTGACAAAAACCCTATAGACAGGAGAAATCTTGAAGCTTACAGAGACACCTCTCATTCAAGGAACTAAGCCAAGACAGAAAAGTTATAATTAGGGTGAGGCAGTCAGAGCTTTTTCTCAGGGAGAAGAAATTAAAGGGTACAAAATCTAAAATAATCACTTTAGATAATTATGAAATCTTCGAGTTTGTTACAATTTGGTAACTATCACAATTTGACAACCTTCACAGAAGGTCTAATAACTACACTTCAATAGTGTAAAAACAGTGGAGTTTAGTTCCTAGTTAACAAGAGTAATTGGATAAAGTAAGAAGTTACCAGAGAAAAGGCTTCTTCATTACTCTGATGACACCTGTTCCAGGTTAACTCCTCTTGGTGACTCTACTCTACCCAACATGAGACTCATGGTGTCCCAGGGTCTCCTCCCTTGGGGCTGCTGTCCCCAACCACTTAACCCAAGAGAGCTTCCCTTGGTGAAGATGTATGCTAATCACATTCCTTCCCCAATCACTTGTATCCCTAAGTAAATCCTATTCAAGATTTACAAAGCACTTTCTTCACAATACTGTGAGATGGGTCTAGTCATTTCTATGGCTTGCACTGTCTTTTAAAAAATGATAATGTTTCTTCTAAACAATATTAATACCTTACTTTTGTATAATAATAACTCATATTTTTATAAGGCACTTTAGGGTTTACAAATCACTTTCTTCCATAAAAACATGGTGAGTTAAGTGGTATAGGTATTATTATTTTTTATTTCTTCTCTTTATTGAAATCATAGGATTTGGATTTGGAAGGAAACAACCTTAGAAACAACCCGGTTCAAAACATTCCCGTTCATAAATCCCTTCTATGAAATTTTTCCAAAGTGCTCATCCATCTGCTTACAGCCTTCTAGTGAGAAGGAAATTACTTACTCCTAGGGCAGTCTTTCCACTTTTTAATAAAACTATTTTAGGAAGATATTTTTCATTTCTGTTTTCCTTATATGAAGCTAAAATACGTGATTTCCACTAATTGCATCTGCTAAGCTCTGTGGAACCACACATTAAAAGACTACTCCCTCTTCCAAATTCTTATCCTGAGGAAGAAGTGGCTCTTTTTCTTCACTTGTGACTTTGATGCTATTCTATTGGTATTATTATTAGCCCCATTTCACAAATGAAGAAACCAATACTCAAAAAGATTAAACAAATTGTCCAAGGTAACATTTGATGGAGTCAAGATTTTCTCTAATTACATGACAAGTGTTTTTCTACCACTTCACCACCATTTGGTTGAAACAATCAAAGACAACCTTGTCATTATATTCTTTGAGGGCAGTGGTTCAAATTCCTACTTTGTGTAATGGGAATGTAAATTTTTTTTTTTAAAGCAATGGGGTTAAGTAACTTGCTCAAGGTTACACGGCCAGTTATTTCTGGGTGTGGTGCTGAGTATCTGAGCCCAGATTTGATCCAGGTCATCCCGACACTGGAGCCGGTGGTGCTCTTACTCGCTGAGCCACCTGGCTGCCCCTAAGCAATTGGGGTTAAGTAACTTGCTGAAGGTTACACGGCCAGGTGTTTCTGGGTGGTTGCTAAGTGTCTGAGCCCAGGATTCGATCTCCAGGTCATTCCGACACTGGAGCTGGGCTGCGAATGTAAATTTTAAAGATCTTCCCTGCCCCTAGGCTAAAGTGCACCTGGAGCCTGGGCTGGGAGGCTTGTTTTTCAGTAGATACTTTTTGATTGGCCAGTGGGTCAATAAGGTTGTTACATTCTCTGAGCCAGGAGAAGGCTATATAAGCCCTGATGTGTAGCTTTATTTGGGGGCTCACTTTGAGAAGTGTTCTGTGATTTGATATGGATTCTGGGAAGCCATTGTCCAGATCCCCCCAGCTTTGCAAAACCCAGATGTTGAAACCCAGCTGTTGTTTGGTATGGATGTAATGGTTGGACAGTTTGGAAAACTGTCTACTTGATCTGTTTCTCTGTCTTGATAATTCTCTGTCTGTATATTCTGAAGTTCAGGATGCTGACCTTTTTCCCCTGAACTAGGTGAACGATACATATCTGACTGATTAAAGTGAGCTTGTTAACCCATTTTGAGTTGCTTTCCTTTATCAAAGCAGATCCAAGAACCTGTGTTGGCAGCAAACCCTGGGGACACTTGGGGTGCTTGCTGCTACACTTTGTTACTTCCCAATTCTGATCTTGGGCAAACAAGTTTCAATTAAATCATCTATAAAATTGTAATATCAATAACTTACACTATCTTCCTCACAGAGCTATTATGCGAAAGGTATTCTGCAAATCTTAAAAGTACTATATAAATGTCAGTTGCTGCTATCAATCTTCAAGTGTTAGAATGAGAGAACAAGTTATTCATTATCCCATGGTCTTCCATGAAACAAATCTCCAAGGTTGCAAACAAGGTGCTTCCCTATATTGGTGATGACCCTACTAACTTTCTAGAAACGAGTCCTCCCTTTTATATGTCAGGAAAAACTACTGAAATTTAATAACAATATCAGTGATAGAGACTAGGCCTGTGATTTCACTGGTATAGGGAACTCATGGGAAAAGGAATTCCCTATGCCAATACAAGTGGTTGTTTCCTTTTCAAAAGAAAAAAAAAGGTGATGTAGTAGGTGGAACAGTGGATAGAGTGCCAGGTCTGAAGTCAGGAAGCCTTCTTGTCAGGCAGTGTTGCACCAATGCGATATTTACAGCACCCACGATCACAATAAAGACCATAACTATAAGTATCGCATGATGTTCAATCACAAAATATACCAGATTCTACATGTAGAGAACAGAACTGAAACATTTATGTTGACACCAATCCCTAAACCAGTAAGCTGATTCCATCATAGTACCAAAGATATTAAGAAGCCATAATAACACTAAGAACCACAGCACCCTTCAGCCTTCCCACAAACCAATACAAGATCAATATTTACTCACCAGCCTTTCTGACTCCTTGCCTGAGGTCCACCTCTCTCCCCCACCATCTCTCTAGCTCTGACCAGCTTTTTGTGGGTTCTGCCTCCCTCCACAAACTCCTCCCACCACATTTGTGGTGGATGGGGCTCCAAATCTTGGGGTAAGGGGCAAATGCCTCTTCTCCAAAGCTACTTCAAGCTGAAATTGGACATAGAGCTGTCCCTGCCCCAAGAGGTCCCATTCAAGAGTTCAGTCTTTAGCTGTCATCCAGGGCTTGGTCAATGCCAGGTCCAGGAGGTCCCATTCAAAAGGTCAGTTTTTTAGCTGTCATATGGAACTTGAGTCTATGCGAGGTCCAGAGGTGGCACATCACAGTCATGGACAGGGGTGACATCCAGCTTAAGCAATCAGGCATCTGCAGGTGGAGGGTACCAATCCTGCAGAAAACAAATCTTGCAAAGAAGTTTAACAGACAGAAAGTCAAAAAGAAACAAATACAGGGTCAGCCATGCCTCTGGAGTCCATGAACTCACTATAATAGCCTCATTCTCAGCAGAATATATGACACTGTCCTCCTTGCTCTATTCCAATGCCTTGATACACCGCCACAAGTTCAACACACTGACCACTTCCACCTATCCCAGCACTTTCTTTAATCTGAGTCCCCCTGAAGGTGTGATAAACTTGGATACAACGGTTCAGGAGCATTTGTAGGGGCAGTTCTCACTTCTCTATTCCATCTAACATCAAGCCCATTTTCTTGATAAATTTTGTATAGTTCATTAGTTGGAATATCATCAATTTTTCTAAAATCAACCCCTGCTCTCAGTAGAGCTAAACAGTTCTTTTCTTGACAATCTATTCTGACTTTTAATCCACTGGCCATTTACTTTTCTCTCACAAAGAAATTTTTCTTTTTCCCATTCTCCTAAGTGACTCAGCTGTGAAATCTTATCCAGCACCTCTGAAAGAGGGTTCCCTATTTCACCAATAAATAGAGTTAGAAGTAGGTGCTTATAAGCAGGAGGAGCTGTCTTCACCATGATATTTCTATGAGGAACTGCTAAGGGGATTTCATGGTACTTATCTGCATCTCCAACCATGATTGCAGTTTTCATTACTTTTTCTTTCAACTTTCTCATACAGTCTCTAAGTGAGTACCAGGGTCTGTCTCCACTAGGCTACATAGAATCAGCGGGATACATTCTATTGCATCCAGCAGCAGCTAAAGCTAACAGACTGGTCGTGTTGTTACCTCCTGCCAAATGAAAGTCTCTAAAAGCTTGCTGAACCAAAGGATTCTGGCAAATACTTAAAAATTTCCAGCAGTCCTCTTTATCACTATCCCAGCAGCTCCTTCGTCAGTGATTCTTACCATCCAAGACACTAAGGATTCTCCCATTCTTTGGGTGAGTCTGGTCAAAATATCAGTAATCTCCTTTTGAGTGAAATCCTTGACTACTGCTTGTCTTCCCTGACTCCCCTGCTTTCTTCTCAGCATGGGGCCTGCTTCTGCCTCTGTAAAAGCTTCCCCATGAAACAATGTATCATTCTGTATTGTATCACTTGCTCCCAATGCACTCGCTTGGGAGTTGTCATAGCAACTAGCCTCAGACTCTACCAAAGCTGCATGAACTTTCCTCCTGTTACTTTTTTTCTCCTTTTTCTGAGCCAAATTGACAACAGCCCTCTCTGCTTTCAGAGAGTCTCCAGTACTGTCTCCTTCAGCCTGAGACGCAGCTTGCTATTCTAAAGGAGGCTTTGAATTCTGGCACTCAGCCAATTCTTGTAACAGCTTGTT
Organism: Petaurus breviceps papuanus; assembly: GCF_028583685.1. Taxonomy (NCBI): domain Eukaryota; kingdom Metazoa; phylum Chordata; class Mammalia; order Diprotodontia; family Petauridae; genus Petaurus; species Petaurus breviceps. The sequence continues at coordinate 85,591,936 of NW_027187419.1, read as the reverse complement.
TCTGCTTTTACACACAATACAGTAGCCTGTTAGCAAAACCCAGCCACTTCTACTGGCGTAGTGAACAAGGGGAGTGAACTGGTATCAGGAGGACCCGAGTTCAAATGCAGCCTCAGACACTTAACACTTACTAGCCATGTGACCTTAATCCCAATTACCCTGCCTTCCCCCCTCCAAAAAGCAAAAAATCAAACAAACAAACAAAAAGACTTCTTGATTTCCCAAGTTGAAATCTAACCTGAGATACTACTAGCTATGTGACTTTAGGCAAGTCATTTAACCCTATTTGTTTCAGTTTCCTCATCAATAAAATGAACAGAAGAAGGAACTGGCAAACCACTCTGGTATCTTTGCTAATAAAACTTCAATGGCGTCACAAAGAGTCAAACATGACTTAAAAATGACTCAATATTTGCATAAAGTCATAAGTCTAATAAGCACAGAACTGGGATTTGGACCCAAATCTAGGATGCTTTTCATTCATAAAGGTTGGTATCCATCCTCATCTCCTCCCCTCCCCCCCATTAAACACAAAAGACTCAGTCATTTTGATTAAATCAATCAATCAAAAATAAATTAGTCATGAATAGTCCATAGTTGATATGAGAGAACTGGGGATTTGAGTCATTGACTAGTGACAGGATAACACATAAAAAATATCTGGTGATTATTTGAAGAATATCAAGTTATAACTCTTGGTGGACATATAAAAATGATAAGCTAGTTTGGAGTCAATAAAATTGAAAAAAAAAACCTGCCAAATTTAGGAGCTAAGAGTTCCAGGCCCCTTTGAGGGAACTATATTCTTTCCCCTCCTGCCTCCCTACTGATCGCGCTACCTAAGAGGCTGGACAAGTGAGGTACAACATGTCTGGTTGGGAACAGAGACACGCCAATAGCAAGAACAGCCAGAAGACAACTGAGAAAAGTCTATTTCATTCTGTCAGTGACAGAATTGGCCAACCTTGTAATGCAACCTTGTAAAATCTGAAAAACTGGAAGACCTGAAGGTCCCATCAGCATCCACCTAAGACACACAAGGACAAGCTAGACATGCCACAGAAAGATAGCTATAGGACTCTATGAAGGCATCCCCCTTTGGAGCCCAGCAGAGAGACACACTTCAGGTGAATTTTGTGAGTGCTTCATGAAGAGATAAGAAGGCTTCCCATAACTAGGAGATGGACAGCTAGGTGATACAGGGCGCCAGACTTGGAGTCAGGAAGATCTGGCCTCAGACACTTATTAGCTGTCTGACCCTGGGCAAGTCACTTAACCCTGTTTGCCTCAGTTTCCTAATCTGTAAAATGAGCTAGAGAAGAAAATGGCAAACCACTCCAGTATCTTTCTTTGCCAAGTAAACCTGAAAAGGTCTCATGAAGAGTCAGACACCATTGAAACAACTGAACAGCCACGAGTAGGAGAAATAGGTTACCCTCTTGCCAGATGGTCTTCCCTGCACTGTGCCTCACTACCTTTATACTGTAAGTTTGCCTTGGTTATACAAGAAGAGCTTATATCTCCATTGTGGGGCAATGGGATAGTTACTCTAACTCTCCTTTGAGAGAAATAATTATTAATAAGCAATGATTTGGGGAAACCTAGAGTTTCCTCCTTTTTCTTTCATACTAATTTTTTTAAAGTTTAGTATCTTGAAGGATGTTTCTGATAAAGAAAGTGGACTTTTTTCATTCAGATTCTACCCAGGCAGAGTAGCTATTGTGTTCTGCTCAGGCTTGGGTGGGGCACAAGGTCTTTGAATAGATTGCCCAAGGTTAGTGGGGATCTGAATAGAGAGAAAGTCTCCCGTCCAAGGGTAACATGTTATTATTCTTAGTTCCTTATTGTAATAATCCATTCTCTCATTAATTGTTAACCAATCAGGGTTGATTTTCACCCTGGGGAACACCTACTCTTCAAAGGGTCATGATTGTCTTTTGGTCTAAGAGAGACAGTCAAAGGACCATTCTTTTATTCATAAAAATATTGAGCTCATTAATAAAATGAATAAATCATCCAGAAACTATGTCTCTTGAACCTTTTTATTCTCCATACCTTCCTCTACTTCCTTAATAAATACCCTTTCTAAAAGTAAATTACCAGACTGAAAATCAATAGGAAGCATAGCAGTTGTGACTCATGGAGGACAGGCTAGAAACCCTCAGCAATCCTTAGGGTTATATCTAGTACCTGGAGAAATGATTTACAGCTCTCCAGGAACCCATCCTGCCAATGCAAATGCAGGTTGAGGAACATAATTCCTCTGTGCGTTTATACCCTTTAGCAGGTATCCAGCTCAGCCCCCAACTTCTACGAAGGTTGGCCTTCAAACAATTCCAGAAAAAATGTCTATTCTTTTGGACTCTGTCAAAGAATCCATTGCCATAACCTGGATATTCTTTTTTCCACTTGGAAATTACTCTCATAGAGGTTTTCAATGAGCTCATCAGTGAGATAGTAGGTAAACACATTTTTATCTTAAAAGTTTTTTATTTTTACTTGTTATTATGTCAAGGGAGACTACTGCTGGTGTGAAATACAGGAGATATTTCTATGTCCAAGGTGTGCTTCCAATATCCTTTCTTCTGCTTTCAAGCCAAGGACCTTTTTACAGATGCCTCTCACTATAAACTGCTGCCCTATTTTTTTTTTCTGGACTTCTCTCACCTAGTTATCCCTGAATAAAGGAACTCAGGTTTCTCATTTCTTCTCTGAACTGTTCTTTCTCAAATAGGCACACAATGTTTACTTGGTTTTTCTGAGTGTTCCTTTCTTTTGTTTCCTAGTAAATAAAGGTTGTGATGAAGTTATGAGATTTTAAAGCCTGTGGGCACCCTCTCACCCTCAAAATTATTTTGGTCTTACTTGTATAGGAATTTTATCATCAAAATACCAAAATAAGATCCCCAAAGGACATGGACTAATTTTTTTTTTCTTTTTGGTCTTTGTATCTTCTTTGGTACTCAGTAGGATTCAATAAATGCTTGTTGACTTGAGTTGTTACCTCTGGACTTCACATAAAATATAATTAGAGGTAGGATTAGTATTTCTTGGTTTCCTCATTCCCTGATTATTTTTTTAATGGAGGAATTCTTTTCCTTTGGCTTTCCCAAAAACATGGTTGGTAGGTAGGGATGGGGGACAGTGGTGACTGTATAGAGATCATCACTTTAAGAAAGGAATTAAGGAGTTTGTTTATAGGATCAAAGAGTCAGAGCTGGAAGAGACCTTCCATCAAATCTACCTCCCTTGTTTTATAGATGAAGCACTATAGCGTAGAGAAGCTAGTTATTTTTTTCCCTCTCAATGTCAAAAAGGTAGTAGATATTGGAGAAGAGCCCAGGCCTTCTAAAAGTTCAGTATGTTCTCCACTGTGCCAACTACCTCCTCCACTTGTACATGTCAAGGAGAAATCAGTCTCCATGGCAGCATGCTTTATCAACTTCATGTGAGAAATTCATCTTTGCTGGCTTTAATTATGTGCCTTTAAGAGGTTAATCACACCCTACTTCTCAGAAATTTCCCTGAAATAGGCTTGAGAAGGGTTTCCTCTACTTGTCTACCCTTTCACTTCCCCCTTCTACATCTTTGTGGAAAGAACCCTGGTCCTGGAATCAGGAAAGCTCTGGGCGTAAATCCTGACCATGATATTTGATACTATATGACAGATTCCAAGTATCTGTCATATAGTCTCTCTGATGTTCAGTTTCCTCCTCTGTAAAAATGAAAGTGATAATACTTGTCCTGTCTATGTCATGGGATTGTCGTGAGATAAACAATTTATAAGACTTAAAATGCTATATAAATGTGAGCTATTGTTATTATCTTCTTTAAAGGTAATTTACCACTCCCTGAAATTCTGATCTTTGCTCTTATATCTCAGTGACCTTATCTACTTTTTTAAATACCTGCCCAACCTACTTTCCAAGACTGATCTGAGAATAAGATTAAATGGAGGTAGCATAAGAAAATGAAAGGAACCCCAGAGGGTTAGAGTCCAGGTAAGAAGAGACCTGGATTCTTGTTCTGATTCTGACCTAAATTTGTTGTCATGCCTTGCGTGAATCATTTAAGCTCTCTGGGCCTCAGTTTCCCCAAGTGTGGAGTAAAAGCTGAACCAATTATCTCTAAGGTTCCTTTCAGCTCTAAAATTTAATGAGTCTGTATAAAGTTGTTGGAAAAGGGCAGAAAATCAGAGAAACCAGATCAACAAATATTTTTCAAGTATCTACAGTGCAAGACTGTGCTAATTTCTGTGGAAGAGAGCATAGAAAAGATGTGTAAGGCATACTCTTAACACTTATGAAAGTTGAAAATCCAGTAACAGAATTATGAATTTATTCTATTTATTCTACTTTATTTTCTTTTTGCAAACAGCTTGTGACATTGAGATATCCTTATTGTCTAACAACATCTTCCAAGAAATCATAAATCAACAAGAATTTATTACACATACCCTCTTCCAGATACTGTATGAGGCACAGGGAATACAAATACAAAGGAAAAATACAAAGAAAAAAAATTCCTTCTCTCAAGGAGTTCATATTTTAATGGTAGAAACAACTAGTACATGCATAAGCGTACACAAAATAAATATAAAGGGAATAAATCCAAGGTAGTTAAATGTAAGATAGTTTTTTAAAAGATTATTTTTCACATGAAAATCAGCCTTCAAACTTTCCCACTGTGCCACTCACATGCTGCCACTGAGAAAGCAAGAAAAAAAGCAAGCCCCTGCTGTAAATGCACAGAGTTAAGCAAAGCAAATTGTCCACACATTAAAAAAAATATATTATGTCTCAATCTGCACTGTGATACCAAGAATGGAGGAAGCATGTTTTTGTCATGAGTCCTTTAGAACCTTAGTTGGTCATGAATTACATTGATCAGTTCTCACTGTACATCAGGGTTCATTAGTCTTTTAAAGTTGTTAGTCTTTTCATCGTGTTTACATTCTTCTCCTGGTTCTAGTCACTTCACTGTGTATCAGTTCATACAGGTCTTTGTTGTCTTTTCTGAAACCACCCATTTCATCACTGTGACAGCACAATAGTATTCCATCATATTCACATATATTTTGTTTAGCCTTTCCCCGATTGAGAAAGATTCCCCTCAGTTTTCAATTCTTTGCAACCACAAAAAGAGCTACTACAAATACTTTTTTACGTATGGGTCCTTTTTCTCTTTCTGTGATCTCTCAGGAGTATAGATTGCAGGTCTAGTATTACTGGGTCAAAGGGTATGTGCTGTATAATTGCTTTGGAAGCATAATCTCAGATTGCTTTCCAGAGTGGCTGGGACAGTTCACAGCAACACCAACACAGCATTAATGTAACTGCTTTCTCAAAGCCCTTCTAGCATTTCTGATTTTCCATTTTTTGTTAACTTTGGCAATCTGATGGGTACAAGATGAACACTCAGAGGTTTTTTAATTTGTATTCCTCTAATCATGGTTTTGACAGTTTCTTTTTTCCATATGGCAATATTATCTTGGGCTTCTTCCTTTGAAAACTGTCTGTTAATTTCCATTGTTGTTGTTTAGTCATTCAATCATATCCTACTCTTTGTGACCCTGTGGACCCTACTGTCATGGGGCTTTCTTGGCAAAGATATTGGAGTGGCTTGCCATTTACTTCTCCAGTGGATAAAAGCAAACAACAGGTAAGTGACTTGCCCAGGGACGCACAGCTAGTAAATGTCTGAGACTTGATTTGAATTTTAATCCCCTACGTATCTTGTAAAGGAGATCATCAGCCCCCAAAATGCTGCAAAGATTTTTTTGTTGTTTTTTCCCTCAATTACTGGCTTCTTTTCTAATCTTAGCTGTACTAGTTTAATTTGTGCAAAAACTATTTTATGTAATCTTGATTTCCATCTTACCTCCTGTGATCCTCTCTATCTCTTGTTTGATAATGAATTCTTCCTTTATATCCATAGATCTGATAGGTAATTTCTTCCTTGCTGCTCTGATTTGTTTATGATGTCATCTTTTATGTGGATGTTACCTACCCATCTGAAACTCATCATGGTGTATGGTGTGGGATGCTGATATATGTCTAGTTTCTGACAGACTGCTCTTCAGTTTTCTCAACAACTTTTGTTGAATAATGAGTTCTTCCCAAACAGCTGAGTATTAAATGGAAGGCTACTTGCTCACTTATTCCTTTATAGTGTGTACCTAATCTGTTCCACTGACCAAACTTTCCATTTCTTAAGGAGAGCCAAATTGTTTTGATGATTACTCTTTTGTAGCATAGGTTGAGATCTGGTACTTCCAAACCCTCTTTCTTCTCATTTAAAAAAATATATATTTTCCTTAAGATTCTTGGCTTTTTGTTCTTTCAGATAAATTTTATTACTTCTCACACTATAAAGTAATTCTTTGGTATGGAACTGAATAAGTAAATAAGTGGTTCTTAACATTTTTGTTCCATGAGCTCCTTTCAATAACAGCAAAATGTCTTGTCAATCCCAGAGTAATGTAATATATTGCTCATAATATTCTTTTAGATTAACTCACTTAGTGCTTATAATAATTTCAATGATAACATTTGCTCCTGAAAGCTACAAATTAGAATGTATGTCATATAATTATAAAAATTTTACTCTATCTATAATTATGAAAAATATAAATATAAAATAAAAAATTCTGATAATAGATAATTAGAAATATTTTACAAGGGACATTCAATAATAATTCAGATAAGTAATCCAGCAAGATCTCACAAGCTCATCTGTAAGACTTCATACTAAATTTATTTCTCACGCAAAATTTGTTGAATATAAAAAAATTTTTGATAAAATAAATTACAACTTGGAAGATGTTTAATATAATATGATGATGATATATGGAGAGTTCTCGCTTTACATAAATTCACATTAAACAAATTTGACTTTATGTAAAGAATTCTGAAAGAAATTCACATTCCAAAAAAATACCTATGTTAACTTTAATGTATAGTACTGGGTTCTCTCTCTCCACTCCTGCCCCTCTGTGCTCTTTGACCTCCCACCCCACCACCAAAAAGTCCCAACTCTCCAAGTGAAAGCAGAAGGACACATGTGTGGAGAAACTGCCATTGCCTGATAGGGGGCTTGGCTTGAGAGCTCAGGCACTGAGAGAAGAGCCTTGCCTAGCTCCACCCACCTGTCAGTATGCCCTGACTGGCTTCTGCCAATCTGGTTCCCATTCTCCATACTCCTCCCCCTATCTCACTTCCAAATGTTGCCTTTCTGGTCCCCGTATCCCACTCCTCCCCATTCTTCCTTAGGTTCAGTCAGGCCTCCAAGTGGCTCCTGCTCTCAATTCTTTGTCCATAGCTCCCATGTGTCCTTGGCCCCATCTCTCCACTGTCACTCACCCCCATTCATGCCTTTCTCCCTCCCTCCCTTCCTTCCTACAACCACAGGTGAATTCACATTACTTAAAAATTGCTTTACATAAAGATCTGTGGAACCATCCACTTATATAAAGCAAAATGCTCTATATATAGGCATACCTCAGAAATATTGACGGTTTGGTTCCTGACCACCACAATAAAGTAAATGTTGCAATAAGTCAAATCACATGAATTCTTTGGTTTCCCAGTGTATATCAAAGTTATGTTTATCCTATACTGTAGTATATTTATTAAGCATTCAATAGTATTCTTTCCCTCTCTCTCATATCATGTCTCTGTCACAATTTTATAATTCTCACAATATTTCAAACATTTTTATTATTATTAGATCTGTTATCATCATCTCTAAGCAATGCAATTTTCAGAGAATTTGCAAGGACACATGCTTCCCTCCTAATCTAGAAAGATGGTGATTGTAGGTGTGAAAATATCTGACATATTTTGTCAAATACAGCCAATGTTTTGGCTTCTTATAATCACACAGATTATACTTCTTTGTTACAAGTGGTGCAGTTCTATGGGGATAGCAAATGCCATTAGGAAGTAGCATTTTAAAAACCATCAATAAAAGATTTATTTGAAATAGAAAATAAAAAATTATCAACTACCTAAATGCTGAGAATATATCTTATATGTTGATATTTTTGCCATAGTTTAATTTATAGGATGGTCCTTGATCCATTGGAACTATATCAACATATCTACTTCTAGACTTTACACAGTTCCAATTGAAACTGTTGGCAATTAAGAAATTCAAATCAATTAAGTTTCACTGGATATGTCTATTGAATTAATACCTATTCTGCACAAATGAGCAATGCTAGATGCATACCAGGCAACTGGAGGGTAACTGAGAAGTATAAAATATTGTTTTTCAAGGAGTTTTAAGTATTATTGGAGAGATACAGACATATGAAACCATTAAACAAGTGTAATGGGAATGTAAATTTTTAAGATCTTCCCTTCCCCTAGGCTTAAGTGCACCTGGAGCCTGTGGTGGGAGGCTTGTTTCTCAGGAGATACTTTGTGATTGGGCAGTGGGTCAAGAAGGTTGTTACATTCTCTGAGCCAGGAGAAGGCTATATAAACCCTGATTTGAAGCTTTGTTTTGGGGCTCACTTTGAAAAATGTTGTGTGATTTGACCAGATGAGATTCTGGGCAGCCGTCAATCCCCCTGGTTTTGAAAAGATGTTGATGTTCCCTCTCTAGAAGCTGTGATTTGGTATGGATGTAATGGTTGGACAGTTTGGAGGCCTGTCTGTTGAAATGTTCTCGTAACTTATGCTTGTAACATCTATATACTCTGAAGTTTTCCCCCTGAACTAGGTAAACGATATATGTTTGATTGATTAAAGTAAGCTTGTTAAGCCATTTTGAGTTGCTTTCCATTAACAAAGCAGATCTAAGAACCTGTGTTGGCAGCAACCTTGGGGACGCTGGGGTGCTTGCTGCTACAACAAGAAAAACCATTATACAAGAAAATAAATGATCAAGTAACAAATATTTGATTAGAGACAAATGCTGTACATGAGAAAGTAGGGACAGGTGTGGTTTATAATCCTTAATGTTTTGTGGCTGTTCAGTCGTTTCAGTCAAGTCTGACTCTTCATGATGCTATTTGGAGTTTTCTTGGCAAAGATACTGAATTACTTTGCCTTTTCCAGTTCATTTTACAGATGAGGAATTGAGGCAAACAGGGTTAAATGACTTGCCCAGGGTCACACAGCTAGGAAGTGTCTGAGGCCAGATTCAAACTCATGAAGATGAGTGTTCCTGACTCCTGGCCCAACACTGTATCCATTTCACCGTCTAGCTGTACAATAAGAGTCCTTAGAGTATGATTTATGAAGCATGTGTGATTATTTGCTTGATTTGGTTCTTAAAAGATTAGTGGAAGTTGGATAGCAGAGATAAAGAGGAATTCAATTCCAGATTGGGGAAGAAAAATGCTATTAGCAGTCTCAGGAAGTCTACTGGACTGAGATAGTGACCAAATTATTGGCATGGCTGGAACCCCGGTCATTGAGTCAGCCACATACAACCACACATGAAAGCATAACAAACAAGCCTGTACAGGTATTACTGCTGAGGACTTTTTCAGCTTCTCAGTGGTTCCACCTATCCCAGTAGCAGCACAGACAAGGGTCAACACACAAAAACAAGCATATGAGTCTACCCTTCTCTGGTTATCAACTTTTTGCACGTGTTTCAAGTACTTTGATTATAAATTTAGTTAAATACCCTGGCAAATTTGCAGCTCCATTAATTGGTCAACTTGTTAGATTACACATTAAAGAGAAAGACTGGAGGAATGGCTAAAATGTTAGACTAGAATTCAAGAAGGCTTTACTAGCTGGGTGACCCAGCGGTGGGGAACCTGTGGCCTTGAGACTACATTGTCCATAGAAGACTCAAGTGCGACCTTTTGAATCCAAATTGACTGAATCCAATTTGACTGATTCAGTCAAAGAACCGCACTTGAGGACTTAGATGACCACATGTGGCTTTGAGGCCACACATTCCCCACCCCTGACTGTGACCCAAAGCAAGTTATCAAACCTCTATGATATTCAACTTCATCATTTGTGAAATAGGGATGATAGATTATGATATCTTCTTTAGGGATTGTTTTGAGTCTCAAATGAAATAATGTATGTAAAGTGATTTGCAAATATGAAAGCTTAACATAAATATCAATCATTGTTAATAGTAGTATTTCAAAATCAGTTTAATTTTTTTCCCTGGTAGAGAATTGAGTGAATGCAGCAGGTGATAGAGGTGTGCTATAACATTCACACCAGAAGAACTTCCTGAAAATCCGCAGAAAAGACAATAGACCCCTTCCTTCGATCTGATGGTGTATACTATGGCTTGTTAGCTGGGGTTGCCCCTCGTTCCATATCCACTAGACATTGTTATTGTTGTTCGCAGACCCACCCTTTCCTTATGGACAATGAAGTCAAAAAGTAACAGAGAATCCTTGGATTTTGATATTGGGCAGCTCCTGGCAGCCATTCTAACCTCAGACATCAAGGTCCGGTGTAGTCAAGGGAGGGCAAGGATATGGTCGGCAATTATATTTCAGTTCTGGCTTAGTTGAGTGCCAAGACCTTCACTTGTTTTTTTCTTCCCTACAGCAAATGTGACATTCCTGGAATGGAGAAGCCATCACGTGTGTGAAGTTTAATTTCTTTTTTTTCCTAATAGAGAACAGAACCCATGCAAAAGGTGACAGAAGTGTCCAAATGCCAATTAGCCTCAGGTTTGGACTTTGATGCTGAGAATTACATAAGCCCTTATTCATATTTACTTTGCATTCAGGACAGACACAAATTCTAACAGATCAGTTAATGCCATCCACTGGGACTAGTCACAGAGCATTTAGGCCCTGAAATTATTCATGGGGTAGGTGCCAATTTTCAAAGAATTTGTTCTAGACTATTCTCCAGAGGGTCCCCACCATCATTGTTAAATCATCAGTGCCACCCTATTATTGGTACTGTTGTAGAAGCTGACCTTTCCAACCCTCATGCATATCTTAGTCACTCTTTTGGCATCCGGATTTGAGTGATCCCTTTGTAGAAAAGAGAAATGCTCCTATTGCAGCCTTCTTTACATAGCCCCCATTTATAGAAACCTTAATACTGGTTTATAAGGCGTATTTTATTCCAGAGGTCACTTACCATGGTGGAAAAGAATTCCATGGTAAGAGACTAGGAGTTGCTAGCAGTCAAAGCTCATCCAGAAATAAGACATAATCCCATGGGGAGAGCTCAGCACACCATGGTAAATCTTATAGATCACCAAAACTTGGTATATTTCAATGAGGCCTTGGTACTTTACAGATGACACACTCATTGGGTTTTCCTAGATCTAAAATTTTTTTTCCTGAAAGTAGGTTATAGCTCAGGTTCCACAAATATGTTTGCTAATATTTTATATCAGTTTGATGAGTCAAAGAAGCCAGTGAGATGTTGGTAGCTACACTGGCTGCCAACCATGACATGTAGCTCACACTAGAGCCAAAGAAGCATTCAAATAGGCACCAGCCACTATCACAACACTAGGCTGAGCTTCATTGTGGTAATCAGCTCTATCTTCTCTCTAGTAGACCTTTCTGAGAATCAGCAGAACGGGTAGGAGGCCTCTATGTATTAGTAATTGTGGTTCTGATTCTAGTTTAGTTGAGTGCCAACATCTTTCCTTGTCTCCCCTTTCCCCCACAGAAAGTATGTTTAGGTGATGGCAAAGGTGACTGTATAAAGTAAAGAATCCATCATGTCTGAAAAGACAGGAATTTTACTAAAGTGGATAAGAAATGCCCATTTATCTCAATCAGGAGAATACTAGAGACCATATCACCACGGCAAAGTTCTCCATTATGCATGACACAAAGAAAACTTTCTTCTCTAAGTACATGACAGAGACTATTGGTCAGCAACATCCTCTAATTCCTACATAGCTTGTAACCCTATCTGCTCCACACCCTGGGACTTCCTCCATGAAATTCTATCTGTTCCCCAGGGACTGCTCCCTCCCTTGTAATGTGAATAGGCCTGACCGTTGCCTACCATATTTTTATTAAACCTGTATAATGCTAGCAAAAAAAAAAAAAAGTGACAGGGACTGAATTTACTATGCATGCATAGCCTAAGTCCAACTTCTCTTCCAGATACAGAAGTTTATAATTCAGTAAGTTGTACCTCATTCTGCTCCCACTCCCATGAGACTTTTAAGTCTGGCTCCTTTTTTGCCTCTCCCCAAACATCATTCAACCATCTGTCCTAGATGCCCTGCTATGTTGTTGTATACTCTCATAATAATATCATTGGCATCATTAACAAACTCCTATATATGACTGTACCAAGCCCCAGCTGAATGAAGGGCAAGGCAACAGTCTTATGGTGCTTGGTTACTGTTGGTTATCTTGATCGGAGATTTTCATTCCTATGGTTTTCTTGTGGTTATGTCCTCTTCCTTTTAATGTTTGGAAACTCCATTATGTCAACCCAAGGAGTAAACAATCCCTGTTCCTCTTCTCTTGTATATCTGCTTGAGAGAATGTGCTTAGAATAATATATTCTTTAAATCCGACTAGAAGAATTATAGCAAATACCACCAAAGGATCCTCTCCTTTAAGTTTTGGTATCCTAAATAACTCTTTCATCATGACTTCATATCATGCCTTTATAGTTTTAACCTTTGGCTATCACAACAATTGGTAAGGAATCAAATGAATCCCTGGACTACACTCTCTGAAACCTTGCTTAACCAAGGAAATTGTAAGTAGGCTAGAGGAATTCATTGTCTAAGGGTTCCTAAATTCATGGAGGCAACAGGGGTGCCTCATGCACCTAATGGACCAACCCATGGAGAGGAAATGAGACCTAACAATGTGATACTCTGGAACTGGTGGCAACCTTCCATAAACAATGTCCCACCAAGTCTTGGTCTCAAGGTTCAAGGCAGTATTCTAGGGGAAGGGATGACATTCATCTTGATGGTCTGGCTGGTCTGTATGACTGAGGAGGTAGCATAGCTTATTCTAGCCACAAATATGTCAGTGGGTCTAAATAAGTTGGAAGCAGAAAAAACAAACTTACCTGATATAAAAGACCACAACTTTGGTGAAACAAATTGTTAAACATATGGTTTGCTAATGTATTTGTAGCCTTCTCCTGATCCAGGACTGACTTCTAATTTTTGAATCTCTGAATTCTTCCTCTGACTTACTGCTGATCTTGATTTCTTGGTGCTACAGAGAAACATTGGTTCTGAGTCAGCCCATACTTCCATGGACCCTTATTTCAAACTCTTCACTTTTTTCCTTATGAGGGAAAAAAATCTATACTGTTCTAGTGATTGCCTTATAATTATATTGTTCACCGGCAGAGTATATGACACAAGGAAGCAAATGTCAGTTTGACGGGCTTTGGTTCCACTAAGTTCCTCCTTTGAGAATTTAAGCCTTGGCCACAAAATGTCCTTGACATCTAAAGCTTCCAGATCTTTGAGAAGGTACTTCAGCATGCAAGTACCCCTGTCATTAATTGCAATATGTCTGCTCATCTATATCTACTGTCTCTTTCTTATCCTTGATATTTTCAGTTCACGATATTGCTTGTTCCCTGCAAGTTACAACCACTGATTCATTCCTCACTTATCACTTTGATTATATGTGTATGTTTTACTTTTCTCGACCTGTATGTATTCCTTCTCTTCTTGAATGTACTATACAAGTCATTGTGAGGATTTATTTATACTAATGTCCCTTTTTAAAGTAATTAGGCGATTTGCATAAACAAAGATTTATGTTTTTCCTGTTGATCTAAAATTTCTAAATCTAAATGTTAATCAGTTTAAATTTTAATTATACAGGCTCAATAAATATATGCCCTTTAAAAAATTAAAAGGAACAAACTGTGCTCTTGTGGATTTGTAAGTTCAGCCTGTCAAGATGCATTACTGGAAAAGTAAAAAAAAAAAATACAATTTAAATTCACAATGCATTTATAACATGTGAAAGACAAACATGTGACCACAGGAGATAGCTCAGTATGAATTCCAGAAATGAAGACTTCTGTAAATCTGGCTTCCTTGCTCCACCTCAAGACAAATATTTCAAATAAAATTAAAGAACAATGACAACAAAAAAAGAGGAGAATAGAAAGCTATTATTTGGGAGGGTTAAAAATCTTGGCGAAAAGTAAAAACAATACTGAAGAAATAAGTAAGCAAAAAAAGAACCCTTAATACAATGAGTAAATACTATGGAATTTTTTAAAAAGCTAAGAGAAATTTAGGAATGAAAAAACAAAATGATATAAACAAATTTACCTCTGAACATAGTAGAGAACTTCTGTACTGGTTTAGAATCATAATAAAATATATAAAATATTTTCCATCTATAATACTAGAAATAAGGTCATCAAAAGACTTCAAGAAAATAAACACAATAACTGAAACACAGAAAACATGTTCCAGGAAAACATACAAGAAAGATGCCAAGAAAGATTAGAAACAGGGTCAAGTCTAAATCTATAGAGCTACTCTAAATTTAACTTGACCAGAAATTTAATTCCTAACTTCCAGAATCAAGGAGGGAATCTTACAAGTAATCAGAAGGAAACAATTTATTTATCAACTAGTGTTAATTCTTATTGTTCAAGACTACTCAACAAGGACAATAAATACAAGGCTGGAACACAGATTACATACAACAGTGAGGAAATTCAACTTATATTCCAAAAATTTGTTTGTCCTTAAAAACTGAGTTCATGTCACCATGAAAACATAGTATTTTTCAGGAATATCAGAAAATTTAATTCTTTACTGATAAGAAACTTAGAACTGAGTAGAGCCTGCCTTTGACATGGAAGTTGACAAAGCAACTGAAATTTAAACAAAGGTACCTAGAATTGAAGACAAGTGAGAAGCAAAGGGTAATACAAATACATCCTACAAGTGAGTATAAAATATATTGCAGTTGTTAAATCACATCTAAAATTAGAGTTATTGAAAATTAGTCTATGAATTTGAGGGAAGAATCAGGGTAAAATGGAATAAAAGTCAATCTTATGAAATATTTATTGGAAAGTGGGAGAGTAAAATCTAAATAATATTTTTTTAAATGACATTGCAAGTGAAGGTTAAGCAAACAAGGAGGTAGGAAGTAAGATAGAAGAAAAAGATGGCTTCTTGAACTACCTACTTGTATGGGCTATGTAGGGAAGTATAAACAATTTTTTAAAAGATTTTACCAATACAAGTAGAGTCCCAGGATCTGTTTCAGAAGGTGGAGGAGGAATTGAGAAAAGTTTAATCTACATTTGATGTGGGTGGAAGATAGCTATGATGAATTTAGGAAGTTATATTGAATTGCTACAAAAACTAAAGCAAAAACCAAAGTAGTTAGTACAGAACTTAATAGTGATTTTAAAAAATTGAAGAGGAGAATATGCCAGGATCTAATTGATGAACAAGCAAATGACAGTTATAAGTTTGAATGCTAATGGATTGAATTAACTAATAAAAAGCAAATGATTACAAAATAGCTAAGAAAAAAATCCAACATTTTGTTATTTTACAAGAAACACATCTAAAGAATAAAGATTCACAAAAATTCAAAGTGAAGGAGTGGAATAAATTGAATGCTCAAAAAGAAGAGGAGGAATGAGTTGAACATTACTTCAAAGTTTTGAGACTCAATGACTCAGAGAATAGCACTGCCATCATTAATGGAAATGGGGAAATTATAAAAAGTAAAAGGTTTGGGGAGGTGTTGATGAGTTAACTTTTGGACTTGCTAATTTTGAGTTAATGGAATATCCCAATAGAATTGCTCATTCGGTGGAAATAAGCTACTTGGAGATCAGGTGAGAAGTTTCAGAGACAGATGTAGTTTTGAAAGTCATTTGCATAGAAGTAATAATTGAAATCATGAAAGTAGATGAGATCTCCTAGGTAGAGAGTACAGAGAAAGAAAAATCAGAGAACCAACCATTCATGTATGAAGAAGATCTACAATTTAGAACACAATAGGAAAGGTGACAGAGAAAGATCACAAGAGCCAAAAAATAAGAAACTAATAGTGCTTGGGATATAGTACATGCTTCAGAAATGCTTTTTAACTAATCAACTGACTGGGAAAGTGGAAGCCAAGGAGGAAATAGTTCTAGAAGGAGAAGGTGATCAACAAAATCAAATTGTCAGGTGTAGTACACTGTACCTGATATGAGGATTTTTTTAGTATTTTGGTTAGTTTTGCCAACTCTTTTTTTTCTTTCTTTTTAAATTTTTTATTATAAGGGGTAGCTCACTGGGTGAGACAAAGAGAGGGATACTGTGGAAAATGTTAAAAATAAAATATTTCAGTTTAAGTGTATTTTTAAAAGAATAAACCAAGTTACATTTTGGAAAAAAAAAACACATAGGGATTTTCAAATTAAAAAATCAAAGTACAAACACTGAAGAGAATAATGACTGAGAAAGCCATGTTAACATTGACAATTGGGGGGGGGGGGAGGAGGGAGAAAGGGCAATCCTTGAGACTACAGTTTCTGTAAGAGCAAGAATAGACTAGTGGCTTCAAACTCAAATAGAAATGGGGACACTAATCCATACCTAACAATCCCTGTGGAGCACATATTGACTTAGTCTTGAAATATGATATTACCTATGTTTCATTGTGTTTTAATTTATTTTGATGAATATTTCCCAATTACATTTTAATCTGGTTCCTGCTAACTCAGGAGTCTTGTGAGTTACATGTAGCCCTTGGGCCACATGTTTGAACACCTCTGGTATAGACCATTTATTCAAAAGGTTTAGCACTGAAACAAAGGAGAGAAATACAACGGTAACTAGAGGGGATAGCAGGGTCAAGGAAACTTTTTTCAAAATCGCAGAGGTGGGAAGGAGGGAAAGGGAAAAAAGCATTTATTAAGTACTTGCTATGTTCCAGGCACTGTGCTCAGTGCTTTTACAAATAAGATCTCATTTGATCTTCCATTTAATCCTGGGAAGTAAGTACTATTATTATCCCCATTTTGCAATTGAAAAAACTGAGGCAGAAAGAGGTTAGGCAATTTGCCCAGTGTCACTTTTAGCACTTTATCCACTGCACCACTTAGCTGCCCCAAAGGGCAAAATAGAAGACATGTATATTCGTTTTTCTCTCTCTTTTTTTTAAGCAATTGGGGTTAAGTAATTTGCTCAAGGTTACATAGCCAGTTATTTCTGGGTGTGGTTCTAAGTATCTGAGCCCGGATTGGATCCCCCAGGTCATCCCAACACTGGGGCCAGTGCTCTTACTTCATGAGCCACATGGCTGCCCCGAAGCAATTGGGGTTAAGTAACTTGCTCAAGGTTACATGGCCAGGTGTTTCTGGGTGGATGCTAAGTGTCTGAACCCAGATTCTATCCCCCAGATTATCCCAACTCTGGGGCAGGTACTCTTACTCGCTGTGCTACCTGGCCGCCCCAACTTTTCTTAATGCATATAAAAAGCACTAAATATATTTTTTTAAATAAATGAATGTTTGAAGACAGAAGAAAAGGGATTTAATTCATGGAGAGGAAGAGGCTGGAAATACTAGAAAGAAAGGGAATATTGTAAAATATTTTGTAAAAGATGGGGAATATTTTACATTATTGAGAACATTTTACAATATTATAAAAGAAGGGAAAAGGAGCACAGGTGGAATGGTGAGGTTTAGAGAAAGCAGTGCATTGCCTGGAACTAGAGGAGAAGATGAGAGGAAAGTCCTAGATGCAGACATATGTTGCGTAAAGGTGAGAGATGATTAATGAGCTCACAGCAAATGGACTTCTCGAAAGTTTGTTTAGAGTCATTTTACATGTATTGCAGGAGGTGGAAGCAGGAGCAGCCTGGAAGTCCTGTTTCTACTCTACCATCTTGGCTCTGTCCCCAGCAAATGAATTTCTTATACAATAAAGTTCTGTGCATTATGGTGAGGTCGTTCAAGCTGGGGGTGGGGGCTTTAGGGAGAGAGAAGGTTAGGAATGTCCACTGTGGAGAGAGTATTGTAGAGAGTCAACAAGAAATTAATAAATACGAAATACTTCAATAATCAAGTCTTTTGCTTCCCCTTAATGCTAAGATAGTAAAACCAAAACCAAAACCAACAAAAAACCTTCATGTTGCCGTACCATATATATATATGTATATATATATTTCACACTATTTGTCTGCATCTCAGCAGAAGCATGGCATAGTGGGCAGAGAGATGGTCTCTGACTCAGGAAGAGCTGAGATCAAGATCTGCCTCTGGTAAGTGCTGTCTATGTAACTCTAAGCAAGTCATTTAACCTATCAATGCCACCAGGAATTTCTCTAAGACTCTAAGTTGCAAAAATATTTGCTCGTTTGCTTTGGCTCCTCACCAGAAGTTCCCTATACCAATGAAGTCTCAGGTCTGCCAAAAACAAACCAACAACATTTTAATACTACCCATGGCACAGATACCATGGGAACCTGAGAGCTATTGCCACAGTAACCATAATCAGGCACTACTGAGCAGAGCCAAAGCTTAAAGTGACCTAAAACATTCCCATTTTCAGGGTCTACTTAAAGTCAAAAAATCACAAGATCATAATCTTCATTTCTGGAAATAGAACATTTGATCTTTTCTGTATCTCTCTAAAGACAAAAGTCTGGAAGATAATTGTATGGAAGAACAAACCAGATTAGTTTCCCTGAGGAGCAACTACCTCTGGGAACTTCATTATTTATTACCCAAACTGTTGTTTTCTTTGTCTTCACTTACAGTACCTATGGATTCAAGGGTTTCTACTGTACATAAAAACAATTTCAATATCACAATTCAAGACTCTCCTGTAAACTATACTGCACATGTATGTCTGTTAGTCTAAGACATTATCCAACAAAATATTTCTCCCCCAAAACTCAAATCATAAAATTTTAAAAGACAAAAAAATGTCATTCAAATGAAAAGATTTACCTAAGGAATTTCCTGTTGCCTTGAGTTCCTGACTTCATCTTCCCAACCACATGCATTTCTTCATGAAACAAACAGTAGTAAATCAGAATGATTTGATAGAAAGGGCATGTAGCCAAAAAATGTGGGATGGAATACTATCTTTTCTACTTACCAGCTGTGGGACTTTGTGTATAGCTTAACTATGTTGGACTTCGGTTTCTTCATCTGTAAAAGGAGTGTTTTGGACTACATGATTTCTGAACAAATCCATGATCCTCTGGTCACAGTCATCCATGCAACATTCTAATACTCTCTGATCTGTCATCTTTCCTTAATATCCTCAAGCCTAACCCCCAAATTGGGCTCCTTTTTCTAATTTTCAGAAACAAATATCTTGTCCCAAGGTCATAAAATTGATCTTCTGGTGGGGAAGTTGGACAGGAGGAGTTCATAACATTGATTCAAATGTATTTCAGAAAGTCTCTCAGATATTTTCAATCTCTTTACTTTCAAACATCCTAGGGCCTCAGTTTCCCAACTATAAATGAGAGGGTTTAAGTAAGTAACTTCCAAAGTCCCTTTCAGCCCTGAAACTCAAGGGTTATTTTTTTTTTTAACAAGGGTCAAACTGCTCTAGTGGCCATTTTAGTGACATTTATCAGGACTCCTTTTGAATCACTACCCAGTTGCTGTTTCATGTTCACCAAAACATTTTTAAAAGAATACTTCCCTTTATGCCAATTCACTTTATATAATGATTACTTTTTTGTTTGTTTGTTTTTATTAGTTAGCTTGTAATTTTGCCTTTAAAGTAGACATACTTTTGGCTCTACCACAGTGATTATAATTCTCAAGTGGTCACTTCTTCCTATAAATAAATGCAGGTTCTCATTATCCTGGTATAGTGGGATTATTAAGAAATTATTCTTGGACTAAAGCCTTTACCCATGCTTCATGGGTCAACACTTAACACAACAGGAATTATCCAACGGTACCATCATTACAACTCAAATGCATGTTAGTCTGGCTTTATGCTATAGCATTCTTTACAGACATATCCTCCAACCACCATTTTTCCTTTAGCACATGTTTGCCAAATTCAAAAACTGATAAGTTAAATAAAGTTTTCATCCTGGCTATTTCCTCAAGTTACAGCTCTTATGCATAGATTGATCCACATTAAACAAGCTCTCTTTGAAGGGTGCTCAACCTAATCAAAGATAGAAAGATTCACCAGAATCATCAGAGTTATAAAAAAAAATTTTTTTTTTGAGTGAGTGGGGAAATCACTACATCTAGAGTTAGAAGACCTGGGTTCAAGTTCAGGCTCTGCCATTTACTAACTGTATGGCCTTAAGGAAGTCACAATTTGTGAATGTCTTTGTTTTCTTGTCTGTAAAATGCTAATAACAGTTAAAACCCTCTCAGAGCACTATTTATGACAGCAAAAACTAGAAACAAAGTAGATGCCCACAAATTGGTGAATGTCTAAACAAGTTGTAGTATGTGAATATAATAAAGGATTATTGTGCTAAAAAAACAAATATGATGAATATAGAAAAGTATAGAAAGATTTACATAATTTGATGCAGAGTAAAGTAAGAAGAACGAACAAAACAATATGCACAGGGAGTTTGTGGTTGTTCAATTGAGTCCCACTCTCTGTGACACCATTTGGGGTTTTCTTGGCAAAGATACTACTGTGGTTTGCCATTTCCTTCTTTAGTTCATTTACCTCATTTACATTGAGGCAGAAAGGGTTAGGTGACTTGACCAGGGCCTCACATTTAGTATCTGAGGCCAGACTTGAACTCAGGAAGATGAGTCTTCCAGACTCCAGGCTTGATACTATCCACTGTACCACCTAGATGTTGTCATGTACAATGCAACTGATGAGAAGAATCAAAAGGTTTTGTACAAATAAAATAAATGTAGCCAAGATCAGAAGAAAAGCAGAAAATTGGGGGAAAACATTTTTTGTAGACAGTTTATCAGATAAAGGTTGCATATCTAAAATATATAAAGAACTTTGTCAAATCCATAAGAATATGAGTCATTCCCCAATTAATAAATTGTCAAAGGATATAAACAGGCAATTTTCTGAAGAAGAAATCAAAACAATTTATAGTCACATGAAAAAATGCTCTAAATTATTATTGATTAGAGATATGCAAATTTAAAAGACCTTGAGATATCATTTTACACCTACCAGATTGGCTAAAATGATAGAAGGGTGAAGTGACAAATGTTAGAGAGGATGTGGAAAAATTGGAATATTAATTCATTACTGGTGGAATTGTAAATTGATCCAATCATTTTGGAGAGCAATCTGTAATTATGCCCAAAGAGTTATTAAACTACCTATACACTTTGATCAAGCAATACCACTACTTAGTCTATTTCCAATGATGATTAGGGAAAAAGAAAAAGAACCTATGTGTTCTAAAATGTTTATGGCAGTTCTCTGTGGTGGCAAAGAACTGGAAATTGCAGGGAGGCCGATCAATTGGGAAATGCCTAAACAAGTCATGATATATGATTGACTTGAACCACTACTGTGCTGTTAAGAAATGACGAGCTTATAGCACAGCGAGTAAGAGCACTGGCCCCAGTGTCTGGATGACCTGGGGAATCAAATCTGGGCTCAGACACTTAGCACCCCACCCAGAAATAAATGGCCGTGTAACCTTGAGCAAGTTACTTAACCCCAATTGCTTTAAAAAAAAAATGATGAGCTCAATGATTTTAGAAAAACATGAAAAGACTTGCAAGAAATAATGAAGAACAAAATAAGTAAAACCAAGGCAACATTGTATATAGTAACAGTATTGTTGTTTTAAGAATGACTTTGAGCTAATAAGTTATTTTGACTATTCTAAATACCCAAATGAGCTATAAAGGACATATGAAGAAAGATGCTATCTGCATCCAGAGAAAGAACTGATTAATAGAAATATGTCTAGAATAATTTTACATATGTATACCTATTTGCGTATAATGATAGCCATCTTCAGGGTGAGGGAGGGGGGAGGGAAGGAAAAAAATAAATTTACATGATAATTTTGTTGTATATGTGAAAGGAATAGCAATTTGTACATAGCAGATTTACAGTTTCATATGCAACTGTCTTTTTTTTTTTTTACTATGTTATGGAAATTTTTTTTTTAAGCAATCAGGGTTAAGTAACTTGCTCAAGGTTACATGGCCAGGTGTTTCTGGGTGGGTGCTAAGTGTCTGAGCCCGGATTTGATCCAGGTCATCCTGACACTGGAGCCAGTGCTCTTACTCGCTTTGCTACCTGGTTGCCCCGGAAATATTTGTTTTATTCCATAAATTAGAAATGTTTTTAAAAAGCAAATGTTGCAAAATTACAAACAACAAGCATGACCCTAAAGAAGAGATATGGGGGAAGGAGGAAGATGGCTGGCAAGAAGAACGTTCTGTCGTCGCTGGCGGTTTATGCAGAGGATTCGGAGCCCGAGTCGGACAGCGAGGCTGGAGTGGAAACGGCTGGGAGCGCGACCGCAGCGGAGGAAAAAGGTGGCTTAGTGTCTGAAGCCTATGGAGATGATGATTTTTCTCGACTTGAGGGAGATGAAGATGGTTATGAGGAAGAGGACGAAGAAAACAGCAGACAGTCGGAAGATGACGATTCAGAGACTGAAAAACCTGAGGCTGATGACCTAAAGGAGTTTTCAGAACTGGAAAAGCAAGATCCCCAGGAGCTGGTTGCCTCCTTCTCTGAGAGAGTCAGGAACATGTCTCCTGATGAGATTAAAATCCCACCAGAGCCACCTGGCAGATGCTCAAATCACCTCCAGGACAAGATACAGAAATTATATGAGCGGAAGATAAAGGAAGGGATGGATATGAACTACATTATCCAGAGGAAGAAGGAATTTAGGAATCCCAGCATCTATGAGAAACTTATCCAGTACTGTTCAATTGATGAGCTTGGCACCAATTATCCCAAGGATATGTTTGACCCCCATGGATGGTCTGAGGACTCGTACTATGAGGCTTTAGCCAAAGCACAGAAGATTGAAATGGACAAATTGGAAAAGGCCAAAAAGGAGAGAACAAAAATTGAGTTTGTGACAGGCACCAAGAAGGGCACCACAACCAATGCCACTGCCACTACGACCACCACAGCCAGCACTGCAGCTACAGACGCTCAGAAGAGAAAGAGTAAGTGGGATTCTGCGATCCCAGTAACGACGATAGCCCAGCCTGCCATCCTCACCACCACAGCCACCCTGCCAGCTGTTGTCACGGTGACAACCAGTGCTAGTGGCTCCAAGACCACGGTCATCTCAGCCGTAGGCACCATTGTGAAGAAAGCCAAGCAGTGAGGGGCCTGGCACAGGGTGGGCATGCTTCTTATTGAAGGACAGGAAATGCTGCCCCAGGACCTTGCCGAGACTTTGACCCCGAGATGTGGAATGCCCCCTTGGACATGGCAACCCATGCAGTCACTGGACTAAGGCTTTCCAAAGAGCTTCCCATCAACTAGGGATGGGTCTTGCCAACCCTCACAAAACATTCTCTTTCTAGTCCTAGTGAGAGAGAATCTGTTGCCCAGTCATCCAGAAGGACCCTTGTTGCCGATCAGGGTAGCACAGACTGCTTGCAGCCATGTTAATTTGGCATCCATCACTCTATTAAAAGTGCTATATCAATATAAAAAAAAGAAGAGATATGAGAAGATGCTCCTATCCCATTCTTTTGTAGAGGTAGAAGTTTGATAGGTGTGGAACACTCAACATATTTTAGACTTTTTCAATGTATTGAATGATTTTGCTGATTTCCTTTCTCTTCCCCCTATTTTCTTTTTTCTTTTCCCTTTAAAAATATTTTTTGTTATGTGGAATGTCTCTATGGGAAGAAGGAGGCAAATACTGGAATAAATTTAGTGATGTAAAAAAAGAGATGTCAATAAAAATTTATTTTAAAATAATAATTTCTATCAAAGGGATGCCCATCAATTGGGGAATGTCTAAGCAAACTGTGGCCATATAATTGTAATGAAATATTATTGTGCTATAAGAAATGACAAGCAAGATGATTTCAGAAAAACCAGGAAACACTTACATGAACTGATGCAAAGTGAAGTGAACAGAACCAGGAAAACATTGTACATAGTAACAGCAATATTCTTCAGTGTAAAACTGTGAATGATTAGCTACTATCTACAATACAATGGACCAAGACAATCCCACAAGTCTAATGATGAAACATACTATCATCTGGCAGAGAAAGAACTGATATAGTTCAAATATGGACTGAAGCATGCTATTTTTCACTTTCTTTCACTCTTTTTCTTTTATTCAAGTCTTCTGGTACAAAATGACTACTATGGACATGTTTTACATAATTGCACATGAATAACCTATATCTATTTGCTTACCATCTCAGGGAAGATAAAGGAGAGAAAAGGAGGGAGACAGGGTGAGAAGGATAGAATTCAGAACTTAAAACTTTAAAAAAACAAATGTTACAAAATTAATTGGGGGGAAATAAAATAAAGATAAAAATAATAATTGCTTCTCTACCTATATCAAAAAATTGTTGTGAGTTTCAAATGAGATAACAGTCATATAAATATTTTGTAAACTACAAAGTGTGTTATACAAATGTAAAGGATCACTATATGGAATTTATCAAAGCATCTCTAAACTGATTTTTAAAGATATTTTTAGTCAATTAACCATTCAACAAATATTTTATTAAACACATACTATGTACTAGACACTTTTTTTGTACTATAAAAAATGTCTTTTATTAAGCAATCATTCTTTCTGTAAACATTTATTGTACAAATGCCCTGCCAATGGAGCCAAGCCTAAACCAATTAAGGGATTAATATAAAAAAGTAAATGACACAGTGCTTACTCTTGGTCTAGTTGGAAGGATAAAACACAAACTCTTGGAAATTTGACTAATAAATATTTTATACCCGAAATACCTGACGGTTGATTGCCACAGACAGGTACATGCTAATGTAGCTAAGAGGAGGGAAAAATCACTGTGAAATCAGTCAGAAAAGGCTTCCCAGAAAAAAAAAAAGTAGGACTTAAGCTGAGCCTCTTAGCTTGAATAGAATTTGGAAAATCAAAGAGAAGACATGAAGACCTTGATGAAGTAAGAATAATGTAAACAAAATTATGAAGATAGGCATGTATATGGTGTAATAGCTAACTCACGTTTCTATTTTCTTTTCTGGTTTGCAAAAACTTTCCTTGCCACAACCCTGTGAAGTAGGAAGTGCACATGTTATTAGCTATAGTTTTTGGAGGAGAAAACTGAGACAGAGTTAAATTGCTTGCCTTGGGATATAATAGCAAGGCCTATGGTCTAATGAGGCAACTGGTGGTTCAGTGCATAGAAGGCTGTGCCAGGAGTCAGGAAGATCTAAATCCAGCCTCAGACATTTCCTAATTGTGTGACCCTGGGCAATCACTTAACCTCTGCTTGCCTGACAAAAGGATCCGATGGAGAAGGAAAGGGCAAACCACTCCAGTATTTTTGTCAAGAAAACCCCATGAACAGTTGGTTCACAGGGTCACAAGAAGTCAGGCACAACTGATCAACTGAACAAAATGGTCCTAATGAAATTTTCCCATTCAAGGAGGAGAAGCAAAACAATGGGTCAAGGAGCTCCCATCACTTCCTTTAAAGAATTATCTCCATGACCTCAACTATGTTCACTTGGAACTAGTTCAGTGCTATTCGATACAATCAAATAAGTGAACAATAGACATTTTTCTCTTGCAAGGTGAATCACTAAGTCAATGACATTCAAAACCTGAATATCAGGAACAAAGTGATGTTATAAGAAATAAAGAAAGCATATTTATGGTCCCAAGAAGTTTATACAGTAATTTCTACAGTTTACCATTAAGGCAGGTATAGTTTATTTTCAAACTAACATCAACATCTTCAGGTTTAGAATTGTAGTGTAATATGACAGTCATTTAGATTATCCATTAAAATCATTCAAATTTTTCTAAAGCAAAAGTTCTTAACCTGCTGTCCACAAGCACAGTCTGGGATCCATAGATAGATTTCAGAGAGTCTAGGAGGGGAAAATATTACATCTTTATTTTTACTAACCTCTATTTGGAAACTTAGCATTTCCTTCAGTTATTAATATATTAAACACACACTATGTGTTCAAAAGTAATATTTTGAAGAGGCTCCTTAGGCTTCATCAGACTACCAAAGAGATCCACAACACAAAAATAGGTAAAGAACCCTTCTTCTAAAAGCTTCCAGGTTTTTGCTTCTTTTCTTCCTAGTATGTGACATTCAAAATTAGCAATAATAAAATAAAATAATTGCATTATAGGTTTTTTAGGCAGAAAATAATGGTAAAAATTCATTGTATAAATAAACTCCAGGAAGAAGGCTGAGATGTCTAGGGGTCAAATCCCATAATGTGTCATGGTTTACATGTTAAGGCAGTTGAAAAAATGTGACTTTTTCTTCTTTCCTTCCTTTCTTTCCCTTCCTTCCTTCCTTCCTTCCTCCCTCCCTCCTTCTCTTCATTCCTTCCTTCCTTTCTTTTACTTCCTTCATTTCTTTCTTTTTCTTTCTTTTTCCCTTCCTTCCTTTTTTTCTTTATTCCTTTCTTTCTTCCTTCTTCCCTTCCTTCCTTCCTTGCTTCCTTCCTTCCTTCCTTCCTTCCTTCCTTCCTTCCTTCCTTCCTTCCTTCCTTCCTTCCTTCCTTCCTTCCACCCTTTCTTTCTGTTTCCTTCCTTGTTGACTAGTATTGTTGTAAGGTTTATACCTAGTAGCAGGGGACAGGACAATGTGAGTTCAAAGCACTTTCTGTCCCAGGGGAATTCAGGAACTGTCTCAGGGCCTCTTGGTTCCAAGGTCACTCTGTACTCATTGGAGATAAGGAAGTGCTGAGGGCCACAGTCCATTTGCCTGCTCACAAGGATGTCTCCTACAAGACAGGACAGCTCACTTGTTGAGCAGCAGCTGACCTGACTGGTTTGGCCCCCCTTCCATTGGTTCACTGTCCCCGTGCACAAGGAGATCATGCTTGAATCATGCTCACTTTTAGGTATATTATGAGCTGGTTTTTTTTCCAATGCAAGCATGACAATTAAACTACAAGTTAATTCTCACTCTCCTCTCTGGTCTCTTCATTCCCTCCTGAGAACACAACCTGAGACTGGCTCTTCGGTAAACAAAGAGGCAATTAACATAGAAGGAAATGTCCAAATTTATTGGAGAGCTGTAAGAAGAATGGGCATCAAGAATGAAGAAGTTTTGCCACTACTTATCATCGAAGGGAGATTAAACTTGTGATATTCTTTATCCCTCATGGCTCTCCATTACCTGCCCAACCTTTTTAATCTTGATATTGAGTATATATGATATCTTAGCCTCTGTTTAATAAATCCAACATTGTTTAATTCAGAAGGGAAAGCATTTCAAGCAAGGCAATACTAAAGATAACACAAAATAATAATCTCAACAAATTGTAACAAAACCAGAATTCCATTTTTCTGGGGTTTTCTCCCTATGTTGAGTTCCAGGAGAGGAAGATTTAAGTGGCATTGATAATAGACGTGAAGATTCCTTTCTTTAGCTTTGACAAACGGTTTAGTATCATGCTGCATGGTTTGAATATATAAATCCTATTGCTAATACAATTGATTGATAGACATTTATTAAGCACCTACTATGTGCCAGGTACTGGGGATTCAAAGAAAAAGCAAAAGACAGTCCTCACCCTCAAGGAGCTTACAATCCAAAGCAAGCTGCATCACAGGATCAACAGAAAATAGTGAGAAGGAAGGCCCTGGAACCAAAAGGGATTTGTTAAGAGGAATGAACTCGTTCGGCAAGTATTTAGGCTTGGGTTATTCTGTATAGTTATGAGAGCGGTTCCCTGGACTTAAGAGGGTGGGGTAAGGTGAAGTTGCAATTGGGAAGAAAAATGGGCTTGTTCTCTCACTGGCGTAGCTGTCATTAGTGTCACTTCGGTGCGATGTTGGTATCACTTGTCAGGATTCCATGTCTCCCATTTGTATTATTTATGTTTCTTTGTACTCTAGGGATCTGATAACAAGAAGGGAGTGTCCTACGGTCCGCCCTGGGAGGACACTAGCATGTTGATGATAAGTATTAATAGCTAAAGTATCAGTGCTGTGATTATTTTTAAACATTGTACAAGTACCCAGTTTTACATTTTGGTTTTATTCCAACTATTCTTAGTTTTTATGAACAACTTTGTTTTCTTTTTTCTTTTACATTTTCAAAAATTTTGAACACACGAACGCACACGTTTCCATTGGCATTGTTAACTGGTTGCTATCTGTTGAAGATGTGGATGAGAGAGGGCTTTATTAATTGGCTCTATAGCTAGAATTTGTGTTCTCTTTTAAAAGGTTGGAGTCTGATGAGAGACAATGCTGTAAAGGAATTAATTCTGGTTTAACTCTTGAAGAAGGCAAACTAATTTCATCAGAGTGTAACTGAAGAGAGAATGGTCAAAGAAAGTAGGCCAAGACTGACTCAGACCTTTTTAAAAACATTACCAGTTCTGTACAGAACAGAGTAAGAAGATTGGATATAACATGAATCTCCCTTTGTGGTATTTGGTTTAAAAAATGTATATATTTTCAAATATGTGTGTGTATGCATATACACATATAATGTATGTTTGTTATTCATATTTTTTTCAATCGTGTCTTACTCTTCACGGTTGTATTGACAAAGATACTGCAATGGTTTACTATTTTCTTCTCCAATTCATTTTGTAGATGAGGAAACTGAGACATTACAGTGTTAAGTGACTTGCTCAGGGTCACACAGCTAGCAAGTGTCTAAGGCCAGATTTGAACTCACAAATAGGAGTCTTGCTGACTCCATATCCAGGACTCTATCCACTGTGCCACCTAGCTGACCAATTTAAATATATAAATATTATACATATATTTATATATAGAAATTTAAAATATGCATTAACATATAAGTATGCTACATTTATATATTTTTAAAAATATATATTTAAAACAGATACATTTGTATATGTGTACATAAATTCAATACACTTTCAAAACTGTCATTGTCCGTGCTTCCTTCCAAACCTCCTTCTGTTTTCTTCTTTATATATATATTTTTTAAAGCAATCAGGGTTAAGTAACTTGCTCAAGATTACACGGCCAGTTATTTCTGGGTGTGGTGCTGAGTATCTGAGCCCGGATTTGATCCCCAGGTCATCCTGACACTGGAGCCGGTGCTCTTACTCGCTGAGCCACCTGGCTGTCCCTTTTCTTCTTTATATTTAAAAATGTTTCATTGGCCCTTTTGTGTTGCTAAACTATTACTAAACTACTTGGAAACACCAGCAATTAAAAAACAAACATAAACAAACAAAATTTATGACAAATAAGCATGGTCAGAAGAAACAAATTCACATGGTGGACATGTCAAAAAAAAATATGGTTCTTTCTGTACTTTGAGTTCATAACTCTTTGTCCAGAGGTGGGTGTTTCATCATAGATCCTCTGGAATCATGGTTGAACATTGCATTCATCAGAGTTCCTAAGTCTTTCAAAGCTATTTTTCTTTACTATGTTGTTATCCTGGTTCTGGTCACTTCGTTCTGTATCAGTTCATACTGCCCAGGATTCTCTGAAATTCTCTTTTGTCATTTCTTACTGTGCAATAATATACCATTATATCCCATACTACAGTTTTTCAGTTATACCCCATTGGGTAACACCTTAAATTCTAGTTCTTTGATTTGCTTTTTTGTTACTTTTAAAAAGAAACTCCCCAGGATTAGGATTTTCTTTTTACTCACAACTCTTCCTCCCCACTATTATCTTCCCCTACCCCATCTTCACTTGGGTTTCTGATGAGTTTGATGCACCTCTGTCTGCACCAAACTCTGCCTGTGTGTGGACCTTCCTTTGTCCATTTGTCTATACACCATGGGGTCTGGTTCTTATACTGAGTTCTTCTTCTGTTATATCCCCATGTGGAAATACTGAGAAACCTGCATCCAGAAAGTTTTGATGATGTGGAATGGAACTGCCTTGGAAAGACCATGGAACATGAATTAGACATTCTATAATCAGCTAGGTGGTACGATAGAGAGAGAGAGTGCAGGACCTGGAGTCAGGAAAACTCATCTTTCTGAATGCACATCTGGCCTTAGACACTTACTAGCTTTGTGACTCTGGGTAAATCACTTAACCCCATTTGCCTCAATTTCCCTATCTGTAAAAAGATCTGGAGAAGGAAACAGCAAAGCACTCCAGTATCTTTGCCCAGAAAACCCCAAATGGGGTTGCAAAGAGTTAGACATAACTGAAATAATTGAACAACTACTTCCATTCCATTAAAGATCTTTTTTTTTTCTTTTTGTAGGATTATATTCAATTTTGCAGGGTAACTTATTCTTAGTTGTTAGTCTATACCTTTTGCCTTTTGGAATACTGAATTACAATATCGTTTCTCATTTTAGTACTTTTACTTCTTGTTTCTGGATACTTGCAGTATTTTTACTTTGATGTAGGAACTATGGAAATAGGATATTGGCTATGTCATTCCTGGGCCTTTTCCCTTTCAGGATTTCTTTTAGGAGGTGACCAGTGGATTTTTTCTGAATTCTCTTTACCTTTTGGCTCTAATATAATCGGACAGTTTTCATTTACATGTTCTTGAAATGCAGTGTCCAGCTTTTTTTTAATCATAATTTTTAGGGATTCAGTTAATTGATTCTTAAAATATCTCACCTTTGCTTGTTTCCCAAGTCTTTGCCCTGTTCTTGGTATCAGATATCATATTTTCTTCTGTTTTCAATCTTAAAATTTTGTTAAAATATTTCTTGCTACATCATTGAGTCATTGATTTCTATTCATTATTCTAGCTTTCAGGGAGTCTGTTACTTGGGTAAGGTTTAAGGACCAAACCTTAAACCCATTTCACTCTGGAGCTCATAGATTGGACCATAGTAAGTCCCTACCCAAGCTCCACTTAATATTTTGGGCCCTCCTGGCTTAGAGTGAATGTCAACAGTAACTGTTTCTCTTTTGACCAGCAACCCTGAGGCTCTTCTCCTCCCAGGCTGATCAGGTTGGTTTTTTTTTTTTACTTAAAGGGGCCATCTCTTGACTCACTTCTTTAAGAGGCCTATTCACTGAATGGGCCTTACCTCACTCAAAATGAGAACTTGAAAAGGCCTCAGCCTAAAAGGGTTAGGGTCTCTCATTGCATCCTGGGCCATCTTCAGTAGTCCTGATGGATATCTGGTCACTGGACCCTGATGGCTCTGGAGGAGGAGGTACGACTGGTGACCTTGCACTGCCCTCCCTCACTCAAATCAAAGTCAACTGCAAGTCATGTCATCATTTCCCCGATGTCATGGTCCTCTTTGAAAACGAAGGACAAACACGACAACACCACAACCTATTTGGATAAGGTTGACTACTGTCTCTGCTAAGCTTTTTATCAATCCTTCCTTCCAGAGTTATGGCATTTTTTAAAATCTCTTGCTTCATTTCTTCTAGTTATTTTGTAATGTTAATGGGATTTAAGATTTTCCTGGCCTTCTGTGGAGCCCATTAAGGCAAGCTTGCTTAGGGGAAGCTTGCTTGTAGGAAGGCTTTCACTAATTTTTGCTAATTTCTAATTAGGCACTGAGTCACAAAAACTGTGATGCCTTCTGGCTCTGAGGAGTGTATTGAAGGCTCTTGTGATTCCCTGGTCAAGATTCTGAGTGGCCATATATTCAGAGCCCCCTGCCTGCTCAGATGTAAAGGCATTCTCAATCCAGGGATGTATGTAAAGTGTATAGTTGATTCAGGCAGTCAGCCCGGCCTTTTGGTCTTTATTTCTCTGCTTGTATTTTCTCTGAAGTTCAGGGTGCTGACTTTTTCTCTGTACTAGTGAATGTAATTAAAAAAGATTGTTGACCCCTTAAACAGCTATCTTTCCTAGTAAAGCAGATCTAAAAACTTGTGCTAGCAGCCATCCTGGGTACGCCAGTATGGTTGCTACTACAGTATATAAGTAGTCTTTCTGGAAAAAGCTATTTTTCACATTAAGTTTCTGCTTTCAGTTGTTATAAAATTACTCTCCTTTTGGGAGATCTCCAGACTTGTGATAATTTTTGAAAATGCCTGGTATCTCCCTTAGTTTACACGTCTCAGTAGGTTTAGTTCCTGAATTGGGATGTTGTGCCAGGCCCAGCGTCCACCTCCTACTGTACCTTTGGGGCATGTGGTTGGCCCTGCTTTGTCTCACTGAGGGTTGCCTGGCTTCCCACACTTACCTTTCCTTCCGAGAGTTAGCATGGCATACCCCATCTCCCCACAAGATCTTGGAGATTCATAGTTTTAGATATTTAGGGCCTTCTATGACACTTCAGAACAGGGTCTAGAAACCTATTTATGCAGGAAGGTAGGGATCTGTTTGCCTACATTGCTTTTGCTGGAGGTAATTTACTGTAGTTTTCATCGGATTTCTTGATCATTATTCAATCTAGTGTAAATTTCAGATTTTTGCTGCAAAAGGGGAGCTGGGCAGCCTATTTCCATTCTGGGACCCAACTTGGCCAATGCAACTGTCTTGCTTTTGAGATATGCTCATATCATAATGTTCTTGAAAGTGGCACTGATTATTAACTTGTTCAAATGAGTTTCTAGAAGGACTGAATTAAGTTAGGACCCTTAAACTACTAGAAGTTTTCCTTGATAACCTTAGATCTTTGGTTGGGAAGGAAATTGTTCAAGTGGGAAATCTTATATCCTAATGTATAAATTTATAAAGTCCATGTAGTTGTTAGTCATCATTAATCTGAAACTTTAGAATCCCAAAGGCAATTTTCTAATTACTTTGTTCATAGTATACATGAACTTCTGTTAAAATATAAGGTCATATCATTTTTATTTCAAGGCTGACAATTCATGAAGCTTTTCTAGCTCAGATAAAAAAGCTAGTAGAAAACTTTAAGCTGACATGAGTCAGAATAAATCTAATTTCCAACTTTCCAAAGTTTCTTGTACTTTTTGCTAAAATGGAATTTCTAACCCAGCAAGCTACACACATTTCTGTCCCAATAAGATGGTTCAGGATTACAGCATCTATGAGAGTAGAAATGAAAAGCATTAGAAATCTCCCTACCTCAGGTAGTGCTCTCATGTTGGGCAGGAAGTGGGGGTGGTGGTGCTTTATTGCATTAGAAAGTTAACTCAAACTTAAGGAAATAACTCGTGATACAAATACCAGTGCCAGCAACAGCAAAGAATATTAAAAGCCTCAGGCCAGACAAGATATTTTATATGAGTAATATATAAGCAGTTGCTAGTAAGATTATTATTAACTCAATCAGGCAAGCATGAAACTACTAACGTAAAAGTAATAATGACAAAAATAAATCACATATTACCAGAGCTCTCTTCTGAAATAAGACAAAGAACTTCTGAGATCTCAGCCTGAGATGAAGGTACTTAGGACCTCAGGTAAGTAAAGTCAGCATAGGGATTGAATGAACTCCTAAACCCCTCTATCTCCATATCTGTAATAGCAGAGCTACTTTGGTTTATCAGAAGTAGTCTTACTAAAAAACAAACAGACAAACAAACAAAAACAACTCTAGAAATTCTGGCTGATTGCGAATATTCAGATTCTTTAATTCTCAATCTAACACTACATAGTGAACTTAATTGAGAGAAAGTTCACTGTAGAATTCAGCATATAACATAATAATATAAACTCATTGCATACCTTTTATAATTTGAAAATTTATCTTTTTAAATGTGTTATTTTGGGGAGTTGTCATGACTTAAATATATTTTGTCAATGTCACCATTCCCAGGTACAAGAGAGAAAAGCTATCTTTTTGTTATCGTCATTCCAAACCCGATTTCTTGGTTTACATATCAAAAGAGAAAAGTGGGGTAGGGAGGAATTAAACAAAGTAATTTTACTAAAATTGTGCTCCAATTCCAATTAAATAATTTAAGTGCTTTTTATTTAAAAGTTCTCATTTATTTTTAAACTGACTCCAATTTTATTGGGGGATGAATAGATTTGCCATATTTAAACATTTGTTTGTTGCTGTTCAGTTGTTTTAGTCATATCTGACTCTTTGTGACCTCATTTGGGGTTTTCTTGGCAAAAATCCTGGAGTGTTGCCATTTCCTTCTCCAGCTCATTTTATGTATGAGGAAAATGAGACGAAGAGGGTCGAGTGACCTGCCCAAGATCACCTAGCTAATAAGTGTCCGAGACCACATTTAATTCAGAAGTATGAGTCTTCTTGACTCCAGGCCTGGCACTCTATGTACTGTGCCAACTAGCTGTCCTATTTAAACATATATACACATAAAAAGGTAAGAAAAATAAACATTTTTTTCTAGCATTCACTCATTTATGCAATGAAAATAGGAACCTAATGCAATAGTTGGCTAAATTTTTGAGGATCCATTCCTGATCTTTCAACTTTCTCTTCTAAGGAGAAGAGGGAGCCTTTATCTCTAAGACTCTTTGAGAATTCTAATTTATTGATTTTGGGAAACCACTTGCTATTTCTTCCTCCCAGGCTTTGAAATGACCAAAAAGAGGAGAGGGGGCCATTGCTGGAGTCCTTTTTGGAGAAACAGAAGTGCTTAATAGCCTCATTTCATTTCCTGAGTGCCTGTCAATATGCATACCAATGTGATTTGTGGTTAATAAACACTTTGCTGTTCCATCTCTGCTGGACCTATGAGATCAATGGACAAATGCCTAACTTCCTCAGACACTTACTTAGCTGTAAGCAAGTCACTTAACCCTTTTTGCTTCAGTTTCCTCATCAGTAAAATGAGCCGAAGAAGGAAATAGCAAACCATTCCAGTATCTTTGCCAAGAAAATCCCAAATGGGGTCACAAAGTGTCAGACATGACTAAAAACCAACTAAACAACAAATATCCTATTTCCTCTAGTTCAAGTGCTATTAGCTGAATGGCTAATTTTGCACATTCAGGGCAATTCAAAACTAGACTCAAATCCAATGAGGTTTTGCATTATTAAAGCCAACAAGAATCCCTTCTTTTTTCTTTTGGCTAGTGGTAGCGTTCAGCTCCATTATCCATGCCACAAAAGCAGCAGTTGGGTGGGGTGGAGACTAGTCTTTTCATCAAGAATGCTTAGAAATACTCTATTTCATCCCGGGCTCAGGCACTTAGCATCCACCCAGAAACACCTGGCTGCGTAACCTTGAGCAAGTTACTTAACCCCAATTGCTTAGGGGCAGCCAGGTGGCTCAGAGAATGAGAGCACTGGCTCCAGTGTCGGGATGAACTGGGGATCAAATCTGGGCTCAGATACTTAGCACCACACCCAGAAATAACTGGTTGTGTAACTTTGAGCAAGTTACTTAACCCTGATTGCTTTAAAAAAAATATTTCATTAAAGGTTTGTTTCCCCTTAGGATGATTCTCAGTTTGACAGGGTAAGTTATTCTTGGCTGAAGACCTATGTTCTTTGCCTTCTGGAATATTGTATTTCAAGCTTTCTACTCTATTCAGCAGTGGCTGCTAAATCCTATGTGATCCTGTCTTCTTCCTTAGTACTTGAATTTTTTCTGGTTATTTACAGGATTTTTTCCTTTGATCTGGAGGCTCTGGATTTTTTTACTAATGTTTCTGGGAGTTTTCATTTGGGAGTTTCATTCCGGAGGTAACAGGTAGTCTGTTTCTATTTTGCCCTTTGTTTTTAAGAGATCTGCATAGTTTTCTTTAAAGACTCATTGAAATATGATGGCTTAGATCTTTTTTTTTTAAATGATGTTCAGGTAATCCAATGATTTATAACTTTTTTCTTTTCAATCTGTTTTCTAGCTTAGTTGCTTTTTCCATATGATAACTTACATTTTCTATTTTTTTAGTCATTTGGCTTTGTTTTACTATTTCTTGTCTCATGGAGTCATTGGCTTCTATTTGGTTCATTCTAATTTTGGGATAGTTTGTTTCTTGGGTAAGGTTTGGATCTCTTATCCCAAGGTATTTATTCTCTTTCCAATTCTTTCTTCTGTGTTCCATTTCTTTTCCATTTTTTTCCCTCTAGCACTTTCATGTCATTTATTTAAAAAAAAATCTTTTTCCAAACTCTTGCTTCATCTCTTCCAAAAATTCTAGTTGAATTTGTGCCCAACTTGTGTTTTCCTTTGAGGCTTTGCTTACAGATATTTTGGAGTCAATCTCTTTTTCAGCATTTGTGTTATAAACATCCATGTCACTGTAATAGTTCTTTATAGTGATATGTTTTTTTGTTTGTTTATTCTTCCACTTATTTTCTGACTTCAGATTTTATGTTAGGGCCAGGCCATGTGCACTGCTGCAGGAAAGGTCTGGGCTAGTGCTATTGCTGATTTCTTGGGGGCATTGAGTGTTGTTATTTCAGGATCTCAGGGATAGCTCAGACTTGAAACTTTCAAGCTTTCTATACTCAAAGTGTCTGATCCAAGGCAAAATCTGATTGCTGCTCCCCTAGTCAGAACTCTACAAGGTTCTGACCTGGATGTGGGTCTGAACAACAGTAGAGCTTCTGGACTCAGCCCCTTTCAGGCAACCAATAGGCTCCCCTTTGGTTTAGGATACCTGTTCTAGTCATTTATCTTCAGGTTTCATACTGGGTTGGAGGTTGCAAGTAAAGACCCTCTCTGCTACCGGGTCTCTGAGTTACATTGCTGCTGCTTGCTTCTGTCCTTGCTCTTTTCTCAGTGCACTATCTAGGACCTGTAACTACTCCTTACCCTGGAACACCATCACTTGGCTCAGGTCCCTTTCTTCATCTGCCCTGAATCTATGGTCCAGAACTGAGTAGTGGGTGACAAAGTTGCCAGGTGACACCCATTCTCATTGCAATATCCTGAGAACTCCTTGCCTTATGGGCATATCACCATAAAGAACTATTAAGGTGACATGGATGCTTATAACACAAATGCTGAAAAAGAGATTGACTCCAAAATATCTGTAAGCAAATACTCTCCATGAGTATTGGTATGCTTTGCACAGAATCTCTTGTCCAGACCCCTTTCCAATGTCCACAGACCTCTGTGTGTATGTATGAATCTATCTGTTTATTGTCTGTCTGTCTTATGTCTAGATTATATCTAGGTAAGAAATGATGAGTGCCTGAACTAAGGTTATAAGTAGAGAGATTGGGTCAAAATTTGAGAGATATTACAAAGGTAAAAATAGCAAGATTTGGCATCTGATTAAGTATGTGCAGTACGCTTCAGACTCAGTAGACAGGTTAACATTTGCACAGAGCTTTTTGTTCAATATTTCATTTTTCAGAGTATTTTATGTCTAGGAGATAGGCCTGCAGGTAAGAACTAATATGTATGTACATATCTACATGTTCTGGCAACCAATATCAATGCATTTACCTTCAAAAGGAAAGGTGACGCTTGCAGTTAGAAAAATCCTAACTAAAAAACATATTCTTACAGAAAGAGTCATATCAACCATAAACCAGAGATTATGAAATGAAGTGATATAGAATTAAGCTGTGAAAGGATCTAGGGATCAAAAGGGGTAGGAGTTAAAAGGAAGGGCATTATAAGCATAAGGAACAGCTTTGTAAAGACACAGTATTGGGAAATAGAATGTCATATACAGAGTTCTTTTTGTTGGGATTCAGTCAGTTTGTCTGAAAAACAGAGTGGATGAAGAGGAGAAATGGAAAATAAATATTTAAATAAAGTTTTAAATTTGTATTCAAAAGAGATTTTAAAATCTTTTTAAGTAAAGATTTAAATAAGTCTTCAAATATTAAAAATAAATCTTAAAGGTATATTAGATCTAGGTTATAAAGGACTTTAAATACCAGACAGAGGAACTTATATTTTATCTTAGAAGCAATAAGACTTCTTGAACAGGAGAGCGATGAGGTCAGATTTATGCTTTAGAAAAATAAATTTTTTTATTTTAATAAAATAAAAGTGGAGGGTGGTGGGTGGCTTAGAGAGAAGAGAGACTAGAAACAGGAAGAACATTTAGGAGGATATTACAATGGTCCACATGAGAAGCAATGGGAGCCTGACATAGGGTGTTGATCATGTGAATGGAGAGGAGACAGATATAAGAGATGTTATAGAGGTAGAATTAATAAGACTTGGCAACCAATTAGATATATTGGATGAGAGAGTGAGTCAATGTGAAGACTCAAAGGTTGTGAACCTGGTATCCTATAGAGATGGTAAGAAGAGACAATATATGATATTTAAGTATATGTATGTGTAAGTGAATATATGTATGGGTGAATGTGTGTATATGTATATCTTTGTGTGTATGTCTATATATGTGTTTATATATATATGTTTGTGTATATATGTGAACATACACACATACACATACTATATGTAAGTATGTGTGTGTATATGTAATATATATGTATATCCTCATTTAATTATAGCCTTCTGGGGAATGAAGGGGGGGGGAAGAACAAAGTAAAAAGTACACAAAAGAGAACAAAAGAAAACTTATAAGAAAATAAAAAAAAGATGAACAGTTCTCAACATAATGTGTTATATTTATTATATAGGCTTTCTTGAAATGGAAATTTATTGCTGCATATTTAAATCAACTCATGTTCTGTTGTGCACTTAATGCTTTTTAACATTTTCTCATTTTGTATTATTTTTGTTTTAGTTTCTTTTTTTCTTTTCTTATTTTGTATTTAAGTTTAAAATTTTTTAAATTACAAATGAAAAAAGAGATAATGTTATAAGAAGAGAGGACTTGGGCCTTCTCTTCTTTCGAGCCTCTAGTACATATAGGTTCTTTGCTTGCCTCACTGTCTGTTCTTTTCTATTTTAGATGAAGGGAATGCAATATCCTAGAGTCCAGCTGAAGACTGATGCCCTGAAGAATAAGAAATCATTTTCAGGAGTGATATTTCAAAACCAGTCCATCAGTAGCTAGGATAAGAGCTTATCTAGCAGTAATGCCAACTCTGGATGTCAACTTTATGGCACCAATGCTATGTAGAAACTGAACTAAGTTGGGGTTCACTCTTCCCAGAGACTGAGGTAGGGAAGAGTTAGTATTGGTTTGTACTTTGTAATGTTTGTACTAATATTCTTGATTAAATCTTTGAAGTAAATGTCTTTTTAATTAATAATTAGTGAAATTTTGACATTATAAAATGGGAGCAGGCACATCCAGTTCTTCAGGTACTCACCAGGAAAGCCCATGACTAGCACTGGAAAACAGGGCAGCAATCATACTTTAATTTACTACAGAGGGCAAGGAGGCAAACAACACAGAAAATACAGAGATAAGTGGCAAAGGGGTTCAGAGGCAGATAGTGTGATGGTGAAGGAGGGAAGTCAGCATGAGGAAGAAGAAGAGGAGGTGGGGAGACACTGAATATCACTCATGTAACCATGGATTGGCAGCTAGGTAGTACAGTGGATAGAGTGCCAGGCAGGAAGATGAGAACTTGTCAGGAAGACAAGTTCAAATCCAGTCTTAGACATTTGCTAACTGTCTAACCCTGGACAAGTCATTTAACCCTGTTTGTTTCATTTCCTTCATCTCTAAAGTGAGCTGGAAAAGGAAATGGCAAACCCACATCTTTGCCAAGAAAGCTCCAAATGGGGGTCATAAAGAGGCAGACACTGCTGAGAAACTATATTCCTGTAGCTATTAACTACTGATCCCCAGAACAGTCTCCCTTCTTTCTCTGTTAGTTCAGTGCCTGACTCACTGTCTTCCTTTTTTCAATCCACCTCCTCCCCTCCTTCTAGTATCCACTCTGGTGTCTTTGTCAAGAACATCCCTAATGGGGTCATGAAGAATTGGATATGACTGAATAACAACAAAAACACTATTGACTTCAGCACCAGCACTATCCACTGAACCACCTAGTTGCCAGAATGCCTAGATTAGTTCACAACTTTACCAATAATGCATTAATGTACCTATTTTTCATAGTGCATTCAGGATTTATCATTTTCTTTTTTTGTCAACTGTCAACCTTATGGTTATGAAGTGGAACCCTACCCAGATTGTTTGAATTTGTATTTATTTTATTATTTATTATTGGAGCATTTTCCTCATGGTCATTGGTGTCTTAAAAAACTCTTTCTATCCTCTGATTATTTATCAATTGGGGAATGGCTCTTATTCTTATGAATTTGAATCACTTTCCTTTATATCTTAGAAATGAAACATTTATCAGAACCACTTGCTAAAAAGATTTTCCCCCTCTTCTCTTTTTACTACACCAGTTCAACAAAAATTCACAAATAAAACTCATTTCTTTACAGGATTGTAGCATTTATGTTCTGGATTACCCTACCACACTTTAGCAGCTACGTATTCCCCTCAGGATTCCAGAGGTACCCTGATGGGTATTCTTTCCTGCTGCCACCATATGTATCCCCCCACTATTAACAGTCAGTGAACAACATTCCAGTTCCAAGTAAACTCTTAAAATCAGCTTTTGTAGAGTGATGTGTATACATACTTCTAGTCAGTAAAATAAGCAAGTTTATAAGTAAGTAATCAGTATAAAGTAGCAGGAAGTAAGATTGCAAAGGGGAATCTACAAGACATGTACAAACTATCCCAAATGTCAGAGAAGCAAAATTTATAAATTACATCACATATTAACAAAAACAATTATATCCTATGGGAAAATCAGGACACTAATGCGTTGTTGGTGGAGTTATGAACTGATCTAACCATTCTGGAGGGCAATTTGGAACGAGAACCAAAGGGCTTTGATCTAGCAACACCATTACTAGGTCTATCTCCCAAAGAGATCATAAAAAAG
Organism: Petaurus breviceps papuanus; assembly: GCF_028583685.1. Taxonomy (NCBI): domain Eukaryota; kingdom Metazoa; phylum Chordata; class Mammalia; order Diprotodontia; family Petauridae; genus Petaurus; species Petaurus breviceps. The sequence continues at coordinate 85,551,274 of NW_027187419.1, read as the reverse complement.
GGAAAAGTAAATGTACAAAAATATTTATAGCAGCTCTTTTTGTGGTGGCAAAAAGTTAGAAAATGAGGGATGCCCATCAGCTGGGGAATGGTTGAATGATTTATGGTATATGAATGTAATGGAATACTATTGTGCTATAAGAAATGATGAGCAAGATGATTTAGAAAAGCCTTGAAAGACTTACATTAACTGATGCTGAATGAAGTGAGCAGAACCAGGAGAACATTATACACAGTTAACAGTAGCATTATATAATGATCAACTATAATTGACTTAGTTCTTCCCAGCAATACAATGATCCAAGACAATTCCAAAGGACTTATGATGGAAAATGTTATCCACATCCAGAGAAAGAACTAATAAAGTCTGAATGCAGATAGAAGCATACTATTTTCACTTTCTTTGTTTTTGTTTGTGTGTTTTTCCCTTTTATTCTATTTCTTCCTTCACAACATGACTAATGTGGAAATATGTTTTATGTGACTGCACATGTATAGCCTATATCAGATAGCTTGTAGTCTTGGAGAGGGGGAGGGGAGGGAGGAAGTAGAAAAAATGGGAACTCAAAACCTTACAAAAATGGATGCCAAAAATTGTCTTTGCATGTAATTGGGAAAAATAAAATAGCATTTACATTTTTGAAAATCACATCCTAGTAACATGTGTGGAATCAGGGAAAGATATCTAGACTTTCTTTGCTGTCAAGGCTTTTGATAATATCATATGTAAATCTCAGACAAGTTCCAAACCTTATCAGAACACCAAAAGCTACTGATAATTTTGAGATGATGTGGAATTAACTTTAAAGTTTTACTGACAACTTTGAGATGATTTGGATATGTTAATGAACTAACCCCAAGGTGGTACAGATAAGATTTAGTTTGTTCCTTCCAAAACCCTATGAAAATGAGATCTCAAACTCCTACTCCTAAACACTCCTTTGTCTTCATTGGGTCCATGCTGCCCCTTGCTCCTAACTCTAATCCGTGGTTGTTCAGGCCTTTCAGTATAGTAAGTGGTTTAGGTTGGATTTGAACTCAGGTTTTCTTGACTTCATAGCTAAGTGGCATAATGGATAGAGGGCCAGGCCTGGAGTCAGAAACACTCATCTTCCTGAGTTCAGATCTGGTCTCAGACACTTACTAGTTGTGTGACCTTGGGCTATTGTTATTCCATTATATTCAAGTGCCTTAATTTGTTCTGGATCTTCATTTACTCACTATGATGAGAGGTACACTACGACATCATTATTGTCACAGTGATCACAAGGGGAACACTAAGTCAGGACCAGCAAAGGTCTTCATTACTGATTTGTAGAGGGCATATAAGGAGGGAGAATCTGGTAGGAAGTTTGGAAGGAAAGAGGTTCATGTGGCACTTCACCCAGCCAAGACTTTAGCCCAGTCTTATAGTGACCAGGCCTTCTCCCAGATGGAATGCAGAATGAGACTAGTACAGATTAGGAAATTTGGTACTAACTGATTTTCTGATCAGTCAACTACTAAGCATTTTGATCTCTTATACTTTCCTGTACATGTTACCAACTTCACTCTTTCCTTTGTAAATGAATCTATGCTAAATTCCAAGGCCTCAAATCTGAAAGGTGAAAGAGGGACAAATTTCTAACCAAAAACACAATCAAGGTGGCAGTAGGGCCCTACAAGTACAGTAAGGATGAGAGTACTATGAGGAAACATGTTGATTGGAGTAGAACTAAAAAACTAATGAGGTTTGCCAGGTCCCCAGGGAATGGAGGAGAGTGGAGGGCAAAGGGAGGGGAATAATCTTGTACAGTGATCTGAAACCCCTGGGAGCCACGGAATCTGACTGGGTGCCCTGTCTCCATGTAATCTCCTCCCCCATGCATTACTAGCTTTTTCTTTTCCTCTTTCTCTGTTCCCTCTGCCTCCCACTTCCTAACTCTTTTATCTCTACCCATTGAAATTCTACTCATCCTCTAAGCTCACATGCTACTTCCCTATTAAATCTCCTTCGATTTTCCCCCAGCCAAGAGTGATCTCTTACTTCTCTCAACTCCTATAGAATGTATTGTCTAGATTTCATTCTATGAGCAATGGAACACTACTGTGAGTTTTCTAAGAAGAGGTTCAATTCTTCATAAATCATTGCACTAAATGCTCTGGATACAAAGATAGACATAGCACAATCCCTTCTCTCAAGGAGTTTACAATTTATTGGAGGGAAAGATGTGAACAAATAATTATGATAGTATGAGACAAATATGATCCTAATGTCTAAACCGTGGAGCGCTAAAGAAGAGAAACAAAATTGTAGACCAATTTCACTAGTTAATATTGATGCAAGAATTTTAAATACAATCATAAGAAAAAGACTACAGCAATATACACACACAAAAAATTATTCACTATTCCTTGATTTTTACCTGGGATCTAAGGATGATTAAATATTTTTTAAAACATAATTAATCATATAAACAAAAACAATATTACTATATCAATAGATACAGAAAAAGTCTTTGATAAAAATAGCATTTATTATACTAATGAATCTGAAAAGCATAAGCATAGAAAGGTCTTTCATATGCTAAACAGTATGTATCTTAAAACCAAGTGGGTGTTACTTGCAATGGAAAAATACCAAAAGCTTTTAAAAAACAATACATGTCCCCTCTCTCTATTATTATTTGATATAACCCTAGAAATGTAATAAGAGAAAGAAATTAAAACAAAAAGACAACAGAAGAAATTCAAATGCATAAACATCAGTTAAAAGTGTCAAAATTATCTCTATTTGCAGAGGACAAGAGGGTTTACTTAGAAAACCCAAGAGAATTAGCAAAGTAACTAACTGAAATAAATGGCCTTAGAAACATAAAAGGGCACCAAATAAATCCACAATAATCAGCATTCCTATATGACAATAGCAAAAAAAAAATAAGAGAAAATTATTTAAAAAGGAAATAATATTTGAACAATACAAAATGCATAAAACATCTGGGTGTCAACCTAACAAAACACACCCAAGAATTAGATAAATACAATTTGATAATATACTTTCTAAGTAGGACTTCAGGAACTGGAGGGCTATTCATTGTTCATGATAGGACAACAGAAATATAATAAAAATGATACTATATAAATTAATTTACAGATTTAATTCTACAACGTTGCAACTTCCAAGATGCTACTTTATAGAACAAAACAAATAGGAAAATTAATTTGGAAGAACAAAAGATCTTGAATCCAAAGGTAAATAGAGAAAAAAACAGGAATTAATGGACAATAACTTTCAGACTTCAAAGTATACCATAAAGCAATAATACTCTAAAGCATTTGGAAGTCATTAAAATAGATTAGAGGACAAGGCCATGGAAGCAAGAATCAAAATTAGTCAAAATTAATATCCTATTTTGGATAAAGTCAAGAATATGAACTAATTTGGGAAGGACTAGCTATTTGATAAGTACTGCTGAGAAAATTAGAAAGCAATTTCGCAGAAAACAGGGATTAGATCAGTAGATTACACTCTATTTCACCATAAGTTCTAAGTGGAAACATTCTAAATCTAAAATTCTAGATCATTTTTTGATATTAGAGAAGAATAAAAAAAATCTTTTGCAGTTATGGTTAAAGGGAGAATTCTTTTTTAAAAAATAGTGTTTTATTTTTTCCAACTATGTGTAAAAACAATTTTCAATATTCATTTTTGTAAGATTTTGAGTTCCAAATTTTTCTCCCTCCCTTACCTTCCTTCCCTCTCCCCAAGATGGCAAGCAATCTGATAATAGGTTATACATGTGCAACAATGTAAAATATTTCCACGTTAGTTATGTTATGAAAGAAGAAACAGAACAAAAGGGAGAAAAAAACCCAAAAGTGAAAATAGAAGACTTCAATCTGCATTCAGATTCCATCAGTTCTTTTTCTGGATACGGATAGCATTTTCCATCATGAGCCTTTTGGAATTGTCTTGGATCATTGTATTGCTGAGAAGAGCTAAGTCAATCATAATTTATCATTGCATAGTGTTACTGTTACTGTGTACAATGTTCTCCTAGTTCTGTTCACTTACCTAAGCATTAATTCATGTAAGTCTTTTCAAGTTTTATCTGATATTATCCTGCTCATCATTTATTATAGAGCATTAGTATTCCATCACATTCACATACCTCAGTTTGTTTAGCCATTCCCCAATTGATGGCATCCCCTCAGTTTCCAATGCTTTGCCACCACAAAAAGAGCTGACATAAAAATTTTTGTACACGTGGGTCCTTTTCCTAAAGGGAGAATTCATTTTTTAAAATTTTATTTAGTTATTTACTTTTAGTTTACAACATTCCATTCCACAATCTCTTAGGTTTCAAATTTTCTCCCCTCCCTCTCCTCCCTTCTTCCCCCTATAATGGTATATAATCAAATATAGATTCTACAAATACCTTCTCGTTGAACATTACTCATGTTGTAAAGGATCATAACCAATGGGCTGAACAATGGGAAAGAAGGGATAAAACAAAACACAAACAAGATTGAACAAATAGTTTGCTTCAATCTGCAGACTCTAGTTCTTTCTCTGGATGTGGCTATCCCTTTCCATCATGAGTGTTTTGTAGTTGTCTTCTAACCTTGTATTGCTATCTATCAAAGTTAGTCATCACACATACGTTGTGTCTGTAACTGTGTACAAAGTTTTCCTGGTTCTGCTCTCCTCATTCAGCATCAGTTTATATTAGTCTCTCCAAGTTATTATGAAGTCTGTCTGCTCCTCATTTCTTATAGCACAGCAGTATTCCATTACATTCATATACCACAATTTGTTTAGCCATTCCCCAATTGATGGGCATCCCCTTGACTTCCAATTCTTTGCCACCACAAATAGAGCTGCTATAAATAATTTTGGGCATATAAGTCTTTTTCCCACCTCAGTGATTTCTTTGGGATACAGCTCCCGAAGTGGTATTGCTGGGTCAAAGGGTATGCACTTATTTATGGCTCTTTGGGCATAGTTCCAAATTGCTCTCCAGAATGGTTGGATTAGTTCACAAATCCACCAACAAGGCATTATTGTTCCAATTTTTCCACATCCTCTCCAGCATTTATCATTTTCCTGTTTTGTCATCTTGGCCAATCTGACTGTTAAAGTGTGGTACCTCAGAGTTGTTTTGATTTGCATTTCTCTAATCAATAGTGATTTAGAGCATTTTTTCATATGCTTATAAATATCTTTAATTTCTTCCTCTGAAAATTGTCTGCCCATATCCTTTGACCATTTATCAATTGGGGAATGACTTGTATTATAGATTTGACTCAATTTTCTGTATATTTTTAAAGTGAGGCTCTAAAAGGAGAATTTTTAACAAAGCAAGGGACAAACAATATAGTAAAAGAAATTGCAGGTTGGGGAGGCTAGGTGGTACAGTGAATAGAGCATTGGCTCTGGAGTCAAGAGGACCTGAGTTCAAATCCGGCCTCAGACACTTAACACAAAAACTAGCCATGTGACCTTGGGCAAGTCACTTAACCCCAATTGCCCTCCAAAAAGGAAAAAAAAAAGATTGCAGGCAATTTGAACTACATAAAAATTTTAAAGTTTTCACAGGAACAAGTAAATGGAGCTATGATAAGAAATGAAACCAATAACTAAGAAAAAAATTTGTAGCAAATTCTGCTGATGTATGGTAGGTATGTGTCTCAAAGAGATTAAAAAAGGGGGGGGGTAAGGGAGTAGGGAAACACCTATCTGTACAAAAATATGTATAGCAGCTCTTTTTGTGGTGTCAAAGAATTGGAAATTGAGGAGATACCAAACAATTGGGAAATGACTGAACAAGTTGTGGCATATGGTTATGATGGAATACTATTGTGCTATAAGAAAAGACAAGCAGGTTAATTTCATAAAAACCTGGAAAGACTTACATGAACTGATGCAAAGTTAAGTGAGTAGAACCAGAACATCATACACAGTAACAGCAATATTGTACTCTGATCAACAGTGAATGACATTGCTATTATCAGCAATACAATGATCTAAGACAATTCCAAAGGGCTCATGATGAAAACTGCTATCTATATCCAGAGGAAGAACTGATGGAGTCCAAAAGCAGATTGGAGCATACTATTTTTTACTTTCTTTTTTTGTGTGTGTGTTTTTTTTTGGTCTGTGTCTTCTTTCATAACTTGACTAATATGGAAATATGTTTTGCATGATTGCACATGTATAACCTACATCAAATTGTTTATTATCTGGGGAAGGGGGTTGAAGACAGAACGAGAAAATCCGAACTCAAAAAAAATTTTTATATTATATTTTTTAAACTGTATGGGGAGAACAGAAACAAATTCAGAAAGAAGCAAAGAGAAGCAGAACAGTTTGAAACTAAGTGGAATGCATTACATACTTTAAAAATAAATCCAAGTAGTATTAAAAGTAGATTTATGGTTTCCCATATAATTCTGTTTTTGTGTTCTGCTATATATGTAGAAAGGTGATTTGTTGATGTTTAAGTTCAGAATGAAAATATTTTAAATAAAAAAGAATGTTAAAATTTGTCTTTATATGTAATTGGGAAAAATAAAATATTATTTTGTAAAATACAAAAAAAAAATGCTGCTGATAAAATTCTGAAATCCAAGGTATAGTAGAATGGCACTATGAGAAGCAAGACTGATTAACAGCCAAGTTAGACCAAGTATAAAAATGAGATTTTTGGTGGGGGGTTATACAATCATGAAAGCATCAAGGAGTCATTTTTCAAGGTAGGTGAAAGAGAGGTAGATACTAAAGGCATGGGGGGAAAAACCTCAGACTTTCTTAATATTGAAAAAAGATACTTGAAAGACCATGAATATTAACAATTTTGGTCCATATATGCTTATTCTTCCATTTATACAAAGTTTTTATGAGAGTCATCCATATATGAACTGAGGACATATTTTATGAAGATAATAGAAAATAATAAGCAGAGAACTGAGAATCAACAATTGACTACAGCTTTATTATTCACAATTAACGGAAAGATATAAAGGATATAATATTTTATTGTATTTACTCTTTGCTGAACACACACATGCACACAAGCATGCAATTGATCCAGTAGGGGGGAAAAAACCCAAAACACTACCTTACAGGCTCTTTTGTAATAGGTGTCTCTCATCCATACATAAAAATCATTTATTCACTTTAAACTCCCACCAGCTCAATCAGTATAGCTGCAGAACGGTCACATATATTGAGGTTTTCATGAATTAACAAGGCATTCCCTATGATCCTTTGGACTGGTATGAACACCTTTCAAACTGAGTCAAGAAGGGAGCAATTGGACTGCTTTAGCAACCAAATTAGTCACACCCCTGGGGACTTTACATAACTAAGCCTTGGACTTAAAGTAGAAGAGATTACAGGCTCCAGAGCACTTTGTGGAAGAATTCCCTTTTGGGGATAGGGGGAAGCAGGACTGAGAACAGAATTTATTTTTCCCCAGAATTTGCCATAGTGTTTAGAAAGAGGGTAGAACACATCTTTCTTCAGTTCAGAGTTCATTCATCTGAGATATTTAGAAACACAATTGAGGAAGCAGGGACAAGAGAGGAGCAATAAGGAGCCACCTAAGAGTTTTGGATTGGAGAGTAACTTGACTTAGTCTATGCATAAGGAAATTGGCAACGGATTAAGAAAGGTTAAAGAAACACCAGCCTTTCAAATAGGGGAAATGGTGGTGTGATTGAGAAAATCGTGATGGCATAAGAAGAAGCAGATTTGGAAGGCAAAATAAACTGTTTTTAACATGTTAGGTTTGAATATGTTAGGCAATAATAAGGGTCAGGAAGCCAAAGAGATCAATAAGAAAAGTCACTTGCATAGAAATGGTAGTTGATGCAATGACAGTGGGAAAGGAAAGAGACAGAGACACAGTCAGAGAGAGGGAGGGGGGGAGAGGAGAGAGAGAGAGAGAGAGAGTGTCACTTGAGGAAAGAAGTAGCTTTGGGGAACAGGGCCCTAGAAATCAGATAATAGAGTCCTGGAGAGAAACAGACAGTAGGAGTAGCTGAACAACTTACTCATCAGAGGTGCTGCAAATAGAACACCTGTGTGAGGAACCTCTGAAGAAAGAAGGGGCTTCTAGACCTTTCAGTACTTAGGAATTGTGTTGCCTCTGCTACAATGAATTCCTATACAGATGTCTCTGTGCTCTAAGTTTGACTCCACTCATTCCAGGGTATTTGTGGGTAAATGTGCCCTAACTTATGGGGGGGGGGGTAGTAATTTTTCAGCATCATCTTAGCAAATGCCTTTAAGAGTTCATTGTATCTGTCGGCTGATTTTTAATGTGAAGTGTACTAGTAGGGGCTCAGGAACTATATTAGGAGTGCAGTCCCAAAGGGTTACTCCTAAAACTCAAGGTAGAATGTTTTGTTAAATTCAATTAATTTCTCCTTCCATTTTAGAGCTGCCCCTTCTACTGTTGGAGTAGGGATTCCCAGATTATTCCTATTAAGAAATAACTCATTTCCCCCCAAGTCTCTCATCTCTGTTTGCTATATATTTATGTGTATATGTGTGTAATATATGTGTCTATCTCTATATACATGTCTATCAATATTTATATATTGGGGTTCCTTGCACATGGATCCTTAATAGCTAACTTAAGTTTAACTGAATTGTAGAGACAGATAATGCCTTGTCTCCCTTACTATACCATCAGCTCCCAGGGGCCAGGGATATTTTGTTCGCATCTTTACTGTTACCAGGTGATAAAAGGTTTATGGAAAGAAATTTTCATACAACTTTGCTTTTGTCTTTTGGTCTTGACCTTTCCCATTTAGAGTGATGGTTCTGCCTTAGAGGCATAGTATCAGAACCCTGCTAGGAAGATCTGGGAATCCCTACTCCAATAGTAGGAGAGGCAGCTCTAAAATGGAAAGAGAAATTAATTGAACTTAACAAAACATTCTACCCTGAGTTTTAGGGGTAACTGCACTCCTAATATAGATGATGCTTCTCAGGCTGGACATTCGCGGGAAAGAAAATTAATTTTCTTGCAATAACGAAGAATGGGACACAATGATTTTATGCCTTAAGGTCTCCCTAGCACCATTAAATACATTCTGCTCTAAATTCCTTTACCACTAACTCTGCGACGCCGCATTCCACACTATCACCTAACTTCTTTTGGCCGCAGTCAGCTTCTCAGAAGCGATTTAAAGTAATAGGAGCGCGATTCCAGAGCGTGGGTTGATCAGGTCCACTTCCTTTGCTTGGCCGCGTCAGCGTGGTAGTGGATGAGTCATTCTTGTCTTGGCATTCCCCTCCGATTAGGAGTAGGGTTACTTTCCCACCTATAGTGAAAAGGATAGACTGGAGTTTGGAGGGGTACAAGGGTCACCTACGAGAGCCGAATCAAGCTGCTGGAGAAACCACCAAAGGACTTAGAATTCCTTTTGATTCCCTCATCAGAGTCCCCCATCCCCCCCCCCCCCACCCATGTACCATTACTTTGCATTTACTTATTGGAAATGTAAGTCTGGGCATGCTTGTGTGTGTGTTCGTGCTTTTGTGAAGGAAGGGAAAGAAAAGGAAAGAACAAGAAAAAGCCCAAGAATATGAAAAAGCAACCAACTAAAGCCTGCGCTTTGGCCAGGATTGCTCATCTCTCCTGGTGGGCGCTTTCTGTGCCTCCCCTAGAGCCCAGGTGGGCCTCTTTCGCTCGCAACAAAGTTTCACTATCCCTCGTAGGCAGCCAGAGCTCCCCATCTCTTTCCTCTTCACTCCACCCCCCCTCCCCGTCTCGTAGAGGAGGAGACTGATTGGCCGAAGGTTGCAGGGTGGGGGTGGGGCCAAAACGCGGAGGGAAAGAGCTGGGGGGGAAGGGGGGGTGCTAGAGGTGTCCTTGCTATAGCTTCCCGAGACTCCTTTAGTGTTTCGCTGGGCGAGTTGCTCCCGCAAGTGCGGATGGGGACGCATCTGGCGACCCCAACTAGGGGCACCCCTCACGTCTATTGGCTGCTTTTCCTGGTCGTCTCGTGTTTAGTGGAATGGGTGTCTCCAGGCTTCACAGGTAACGTTGAACATCTATCTAGGTGCTTCACTCCGCCAGAACTGGGCAATGTTGCAGATGTTGTCAGATGCTGCTTCTGCTAGGGGTGACTGGGGATGCCAAGGGAGCTGCAGTCTTTCTCAGCTTATTTGATAGCTGTGTGACTTTGGGATGGATGGGGTAGGGTGAATAGCTTTTTCTTTCTTTTTTTAAGGATCTAGTCCCCCAGGGGCGTTTGAGGAGGGAGAAAGCCTGTGTGTGTTGATTAAAAACGTTTGCCCTTGTGGGTAGGGAAGTAGGGCACAGGTGGTTGCGGGAGAGGAGCCCAGGTGCGGTTTCGGGGTGGGGCAGGCGAAGAAGTGGAGGAAGGAGCCAGAAGTCTTTGGTTTCTCTTGCTTATTGTTATATCATCTCTTGCTACCTATTTTGTCTTGCCTGCTCCCTATTTAGTCAGGTCTTTTTTGCTTATGTAAAGCATTCTGGGGTTGCTTCTCTCGGTTGGCTTGCCTATAAAGTGACAAATGAGACATTCCCACGGCTCTGAACACTTCAATTTGCCGGACCCTGTCTGCTCCCTTCAGTGCTTGCTAAAGACCTCAGTGGCATCCCTTTGGGGGTAATATGACCCCCAGAAGTCCTGAGACTCCACTTTGAGGAAAACTTGACATTTTGGCAACATGGCTGATAATTTTGGCATCTTAATCTGTATGAGGGGCACTTGTACATCTTTGGTAAGGGGAAGGGCTAGAAGTTTGATTTAAAAGAACAGTGTTGTCTGTGAACTGCATTTCATGGCATTTTGAAGGGAGTGACTAATGAGTAGACAACCTTCCAGCCCTGCCTTACCAACCTAAATTACTATATATCTGCTTTTACTTTCTTTTTCGGAACTGGCAAAAGGTATATTAAGGATTGGATTCGGATGTTCTCCACCCATCAGCTATCCACCTATGCTATTTCCATAAGGAGTTTACAGTAAAGGGGAGGTTATGATAAAATGAATTCTTGATAAGATTGTAGTTACAGGTTTTTATGACAAAACTAGAGTTTTATTGAGTTTTGGCCTTCACTATTACAACCATTTCAGCAACCAGTGAGAAAAGTATGGCCAGAGTGTAGTGTGCCTGTAGAAGGAGAGGTAGGCTGGTTCAGGGACTGCCTTGAATGCCAGACAAGAGCAGAGCAATAGGGAACCATTGAAGAGTTTTGGATTGAGGAGTGACTTTACCAAGTCTATGCATAAGGAAATTGGCAACTGATTAAGAAAGGCTAAAGAAACATCAGTCTTTCAAATAGGGGAAATGGTGATGTGATTGAGAAAATCGTGATGGCATAAGAAGAAACAGATTTGAAAGACAAAATAAACTCTTTTGAACAGGTTAGGTGTGAATATGTTAGGCAATAATAAGGGTCAGGAAGCCAAAGAGATCAGTAAGAAGAATCACTTGCATAGAAATGGTAGTTATGCTATGACGATGGGAAAGTAGAGAGACAGATAGAGATAGACAGACAGGCAGTCAAATGGACAGAGAGACGGACAGTCAGAGACACAGACACAGGGAGAAAGGAGAGGGAAAAAAGAGACTAAGATGGTACCTTGGGGAACATCCATGCAAGGAGTCAGGAAGAAGACATTTCTAGGTCATTCCTGCTAACAGAAGGCATCTTCCAAGGTTCTGTCCTAGGCCCTCCCATCTTCTCTTTCCATACTGAGTCACATGCTAATCTCATCATCTCCCATCGTTTCAGTTACATCTCTAGACATATGACTCATATCTACTTTTCCGGGCTTAAACTCTCTCAGCCTCTAGTTTTGCATCAATTGCCATTTAGACCTATCAAATTGGTTGTCCCATGGACATCTTAAACTCACTGTGTCCAAAACTGAATCCCTTATCTTTGCCCCCTAAGCCCTTCCACCTTCTTAAATTTTATATTAGTGTTGAGGGTGCCCCCATTCTTATTACAACTTGGCTGTCATCCTGGACTCCTCACTCTCACCCTCCTTATCTAATCAGTGTTCAAGTCCTTTCTCCTCTGACACTTCCCTGGGACAGTCCCTCTTCACCTTATGCCTATACCGTTTCATTAGCCTGCTGGTTGGTTTCTATGCCTCAAGCCTGTCTCCTTTCCAATTCCATCCTCTTCTCAACTGTCAGATGGATCATCCTAAATCACAGGTCTGATCATATTATTCCCTTCCCCTATCCCCCATTTAGTAACCTCTAATAGCTTCCTCTAATCTCCAGAATCAAATATAAAAACCTCTATTTGGCTTTCAGAGTCCTTTATAACCTGGCACCTTCCTACCATTCTGATCTTATTTCGTTCTGTTTCCCTCCATGTACTCTGCTTTCCAGTAGCACTGGTCTCCTCGCTTTTCCCCACACAAGACACACCATTTCCTGACTGAGAGATTTCACAGCTCCCTTCCATGTGTGGAATGCTGTCCCTCCTCATCTCTGTTTCTTAATCTTTCTGGCCTTCCTTCAGGTCTCAGCTAAAGTCCTGCTTCCTGGAAAAAGACTTTCTCAGTCTTCCTTAATCCTAATGCCTTCCTCCAGAGTTTACCCCCAATTCATCCTGTATGTCTTGTTTGAACATAGTTCAGAGGTGGAGAACCTGCTGCAGTCTTTAGGGAGGTACCTGGAAAGACCAAGAGGTTAATTGACTTGTTCACGGACAGACCAACAATGTGTCTGGCAGTACTTGAACCTAAGTCACCTGCTTTTCCTAACAGAGTGCAGCTGTTGATTCACTATACCAAGGTCTTGCGCAAAGTAGGGGTTCAGTAAACATTTGTCATATCAATGTGCCCTTTCTCTTACCTCCTAAGACCTTCTTGTCTATACTGTACTCTGCTCCATCTACCAGGTTTGGAGGAATGATGAGAGAGAGGGCTGCCAGGTTAAAATTTTCATCTTACCTGGCAATTTTCCAGCTTCATGATGCAATTGGTGCCTTGTAATCTGATGTGTAAGCATGTTGTTTTGCTTAACTAACTGATCTCGAAGTTCCAGATTTTGAAGAAGAATCTGTAAGTCCTTGCAGAAATGTAATTCCTTGATTTATCTTTTCTTTCTCCCTCCTTATAGAAAGTAATTTGTGGGGCAGCTAGGTGGTGGCAGTGAATAGAGCACCAGCCCTGGAGTCAGGAGGACTTGAGTTCAAATGCAGCCTCAGACACAACACATACTAGCCATGTGACCTTGGGCAAGTCACTTAACCTCAATTGCCCTGCCTTCCCCCTTCCAAAAAAAAAAAAAAAGAAAGTAATTTGTAGAAAGTAATTAGTATGTGATTTGAAGTGGACTGGTGCTTCATTGTCTCTATCTGTTAACCTTCTCTGCTATTTCCCAGATTCCTACTTACAGACTTAGAGACTTTACTTAAAGACTTATAGACTTTACTTACTTCAGGTTTGGAAAGAATTCCTTCCATATCTCTGCCTCATAGAACCTCTAGCTTTCTTCAAAACACAGCTCAGGTACCACCTTCTAGGTGACCAAGAGTAAAAGCATTTTATTGAGTGTATACTATGTGCCAAACACTATACCAAGTGCCTTGCAAAGATTCCCTCACTACAACCTTGGAACGTAGGTGTTATTGTGCCCAGTTGAGGAAACTGAGACAGAAGTTAAGTGACTTGCTCAGGGCCACATAGCCTGGAAGTATCTGAGGCCAGACTTAATTTAGGTCTTTTAGACTTCAGACCTAGTGTTTTATCTGCTGTAGCCCCTGACTGCCTCCATGTAGCTTCATCCTCTAAGAAACTTTCATGTCATGAAATTACTTTGCACATATTACTTACCTTCATGAATGTTGTATCTCCTCCACTCAGGAGAATGTTGGCTCCTTTGGGCAGGGGCTATTGCATTGTTGTCCCTTGCATATAGGAAGCATTTAATGAGTGTTACCTACAAAATGCTGTAAGATGAAAGTTCTGAGGCTTGAGGCTGCCAATGGATAAGTTTAATTTAACAAAATGTTTTGTCTTTTTTAAAGCCTATTATATTTTCCAAAGTAATTATTGTTATATGTGCCATTAAAAAAAATTCTGAACTTCCTCAGCCTTTCCTCCCACCCCCATTGTGGCCTTCTTTTGCCACATATTTAAATATGCAACTCCCTGTGTAGAAATTCCTTTCACCAACATATTGCAACCTTTCTGTCACTTAGGACTTTAGAGAGTTTCCTGAGACTTTCCATATATTCTCATTTGAAGTAAAATAGCTTTTGAGGTAGATGCTATGGGTAAACATTTTACAGATAAGTAAATAGTAGTTAGGTGACTCCTGGCCTCCTAATTAGTGTCAAAAAGGGAATTTGAACACCAGGCTACCTGACCCTTAGTCCAGGACTCTGCCGTGCTGCATCTTGCCTCTAGTTATGCTGGTGGTAACAGCCCCAGATATGGTGCTAAATAGCTTCTATGGAAGTTAGCCATCTGATTCAAAAAGCATCTGTGGCTCCTGCTTGTAGATTGACATCAGGGAAACTCACACAAGGTGAGCACACCTTGTCCAGAATGCAGCACAGTGTCCCTAATCAGTGAAGCTCTGGAGGTTCCAAAGGTCAGAATACAGGAGGCAAGTGCTTTTACTGTTTTCCAAGAATACTTCTAAAGTAACCCTAGCACTCAGGTATCCTAAATACAGACATCATGATTATAATAAACTGACGTCTATAAAGGAATTTATCAAAGATAGTAAAGGTTACAGATACACACTTTAAAAAAAAATTAAGAGTTTTTCTATAGACTAATCTCCAAAGGAAACTTTAGAAAAGGCTGCTAAAAGAAACAGAGAAACAGTGTTTGGAGCTTAACCAGAGAGTAAGGGCAGGGAGGGTAGTGGGGTGTTGGGCTGTTGGTCAGTTTTCATTAAGTGCCTACTATATACTTGACACTTATAAATCCTTGGGATACAAAGAAAGGCAGAAGAAACATGAACATAAAAATGTGTGTGTACAATGTATGTGTGTGTTTATGCATATGTGTGTATATACACATATGTATTATGTATATATACAATATGTATGATAAATTGAAGATAATCAATTAGGGTGTAGACCTTAGAATTAAAGGGGATCTGGAAAAAAACTTATGAGGGAGGGCAGTATTTTCATTGGAAGTTCTAAAAAGCCAGGAGACCAATAGAATAATATGGGGAATAAGGGAGAAAAAAGCATGTACCCCCAAAAAGGGCTGGTATGAGTAAAATCTTATTATTGTCCATATGCATATAGATCTTATGGATCCATAATTTGTAGGGTGGTAGATCTATAAAAGAAAATCTACTTCAAGTCCCTCCTTTTTCAGATGAGGAAGAGGAACCAGAGATGAATGCAACAAGTATTCGTATTCATTAAGCAATTTTCAGCTAGAAGGAATCTACTGAGAGTTGGCATGGGAGAGGGTTGTGCATTGATTACATAGCTAGGGAAATATAGTGTACTTTGAAGAAGCGGGTACCAACAATTGGTCACTTCAAGAAGCTTCACAGAGTTAAAGCCAGTGCCTTGAAGGAAGGTGAGCATTCGTAAAGGTGAAGAGGAAATAAGACCATTAGTCCAGGACATAGGAGTAAGAGTAGAATGTCAACTTCAGGAATCCCCTGGGAGTCCAGCTTGGTAGAAATGAAGCATACATAAAAGAGAATAATATGAAATGGGGTTGGAAAGGTAGGTTAGAGTGAAACTGAGAAAGGCCTTAAACGCTGGGCTGAGAAGTTTGTATTTTATCCCAGAGACCGTAAGAGCCACTCTAGGTTGTTGAGGGAGGGAGGAAATGCCATGGTCATACCTATACCTATGGAAGATCTTACTTGAAGAGGAAGGTGATGCCATGATATGCAAGTGAATTGGATTTATGTGGAAGATTATTCTACTAGCTCTATTGTGTACAAATTGGGAGGGGAAAGAGGCTAGTGGCCAGGAGAACAATTCTGAACACTTTATAGTAGTCTGGATTTGATAAGAAGCTTGACACTAGGGTGGTAATCATGGAGCGGAAAGAAGAGGATGGATATAAGCAATGGGGAGAAACTTTAGAAAGATTTGGCAGCTGATTGGATTTGGGGTGGGGAGAAATAAACAAAAATGACTCTGTGGTTGTAGACCTAACTGGAAAGATAGTGTTACTCTCAACAGCAGTGAGGACATTTGGAAGAGAGATGGGTTTAGGAGAGAAAAATGACCAGTTCTTTAGGATGTTAAGTTTCAGTTGTCTAAGAGAAAGTTGTTAATGCAGGTTTGGAGTTCAGGAGAGTGATTAGGACTGGAGATGTAGATCTGGAGGTTATTTGCATAGGGATGATTATAGATCCATGGTAATGAGTTAGAAATCTCCAAGAGAGATTATAGAGTAGAGAACTCTCAGCACAGAGCCTAAGGGCATATTTAAATATTGGAAAAAGGATATGAAAAAGAAAATGAGAGTGGTGTCAGAGAAACTAAGACAGGAAAGTATATCCTGGAGGCAGGCGAAATTAATAGTGTCCAAAGCTGCAAAGGGGTCTAGTTAAATGAGTACTGAGGAAAGACCACTGGTTTAGCAGTTAAAAAATAAATGTTAGTAACCTTTGAGGGAGCAGTTTCTGTAGAGAGGCAGAAATCAGAAGTTAGATGGCAAAGCATGGAAAGGTGAATGGGTAGGTAAGGAATAGTCAGAGAATAAATGACCCTTTAGGTGTTCGGTAGTGAAAGAGCTCAGAGATATAGGGAGTTGGCCTGAGAGAGTGGCAAGGTAACAAGACAATTTTTATTTTTCAAGAATGGGGGGAGGAAGGGGAAAAAAGAAACTTACATGATAAATTTATTATGTATTTAAAGGGAATAACAAGTTTTACATAATAAATTACATAATAGATTTGCAGTTTCATGTACAATCATCTTTTTATTATTTTACTATGTTACAGAAATCATTTTATTTCATAAACTTAAAATAAAATTTAAAAGAATGAGGGACGCTTAGGCATATTTCTGACCGGTAATAGGAAGAGATAAAGATTGAAAATTAAAGAGAGAATGGAGTGGGGTTAATTGGAAAAGTTCCTGGAACAAGGTAGAAGAGGTGAGATTGACTGCATACTTAAGGAGAGGGGCTAGCTTTGGGAAGGAGTGGGGACCATCTTCACCTCAAATAACTAAGGGAAGGTATAGAGGAGATTTGAAGGATACATGAAGAAACTTACAGTTGAGATTAACTCTATCTGTTTGTATCTCTGGGTCCAGATCTTTGCTGCTATGACCTGCTAGTTTTCTCAGACAGCTAGGACGAGAGGTCATATGCTAAAAGAACATGTGCCAAGGGTGACTCTTATTAAGACCTCTCATGTCTGTATATTTATTTCACATATTCTAAGTGTCACAGGCTTGGGTCTTCAAGCTTTGGCAGTGATGCATCTTGGCAAATTGTACCCAACAGACTTCTACAGATTCTTTCTTTCAAAACAGTAGTATACATTTATCAAGCAAATAGAATCGAAATATACATTTGATCATGTTTGGGACATTTTAGCTCATGCGCATGCAAAATGATATCCTTCAATATGGGAAATAATTCAATCAAGAAATTACTTAGCAATAGGACCCTACTTTTAGAAGTTAAATATTACATGAACACATATGCACATGGAGACAAGACAAGTAGAAAATGAACAAAGCTCTGGTTGGTGAGACAAACACGTCTGGGGAATATTTCAACAGAAGTGGAAGCTGCAACTTACAAACAACTTAGCAAAGCAATAGACTCCTTTCCCAGAGTCCTTTTGGGCCATTTTTTTCCCTTTAGTACCCTGCTTCCCTTTGAAATCCTCTCATGTTTCTCTGAATTCTTTTTATTCATTGTTTCTTATGATGCAATAATATGGTACATTAATGGTACCATAATTTTTTAGTGATTGCCCAATCAATGAACACCTACTTTTTCCCCCCAGTTCTTTGCTATTGCAAAAAAGTACTTCTCTGAATATTTTTGTAATATTTATAGGTTTTCTTTCTGTCTTTGACATGTTTGGGGTATATGCATAGCAAAGGGTTTTGGGGTCAAAAGGTGTGAACACTTGAGTAACTTTTCATACATAATTCCAAGTTGTTTTCCAGAATAGTTGGACCAATTCACAATTCTACCAGCAACATGTTAGTATGTAAGTTTTCCTGCAATTTCTACCAGTTGGATGATTTTTGCTAACTTGCATCGGACTTTTAAGTTAGAACGAGAAAAAAAAAAGATTTTCTGAGCCTCTAAAACCTTTAAGAATGCGATAACTCAGGGGGTGGGAGGGAAGGGCAGGAAGATGGAGAAGGCAGCTATCTTCTGAGCAAGCTAGAATAGGAGGGGTGAGAAATAACACATAAATAACATTGTTCTCAGTTTCTCAAAGCAAAAAGCAACATCAAAAGAGGAAGCCCCATTTCCCACACCTAGCCCCCTCCCCCACCAATACTCTGCATCTAGTTTTCAAAGTATATGTGTTCAACTTTGCAGCGTAGATGTCCATCATTATCACGTTTTACTTGCCCATACATCTCTGTATGTAGAATTGTGCTTTGTTCTAGCATATCTGTTTCATTGTCAGCCTCGAAAACATTTGACTCTGTTCTATCAAGACAAATTAAATAGCTACAGAAAAGATCATTATAGAACACTTAGACATTTTCTTCAAGAACCTATGAGGATCTCATATAGATTGCATTCTGCCAAGTTTTTAGTCTGGGAATTACAGATTGAATTTATTTATTTTTATCTGGGCAATTGTTTCTTTTAAAATTGTTTTCTTTTAAAACTGTTTTAGTCCTGATAAAAACTAGTTCTGAAATTGGCAATTCATGTATTATGGCTTCATATGAACCAAGGGTTAGGCTCTTAATCAATTAGTCTAGTGGGTGGGGATGCCCTTTATTTTAAAAAGCTTATTGTAATGTGTTTTTTTATATACCTTTATTTCTGAATCTATATAGTTTTCATGCCCTTTACTCTTGTAACAAAAAAAGAGAGGAAAAAATATTTTAACAAAACCAGCCAAGCACAATAGAGTCTAATGACACATACAATATTTCATGCCCTCACTCCCCCAGCAAAGAACACAAGAAGGTACATTTTCTCAGGTCTTCTCCATGGCCAAGCTTCTTGGCCATTATAATTACACAGGGTTCAATTCTCATTCTTTTGATTTTTCAATTTGTATTGGTGTTGGGGCATGTTTTATTCAGGTTCTTTAGCTTACTTCACTATATGGTTCACAAAAATCTTCTCATGCTCCTCTCAGTTATATTTATCATTATGTACAGTACAGTAATATTCTATGACATTCATATACTACCATTTATTTAACTATTTCCCAATCAGTTGGCATGTTTTGTCTTAAATTTTTTTTTTTTGCTGCTATAAAAAATACTGCTATGAATATTGTGGTGTATGTCAAGTCATCAAGCATTTATTTTTTGTGTTTTGTTTTGTTTTGCTTTATGGAGGGCAATTGGGGTTGTGACTTGCCCAAGGTCACACGGCTAGTTTTTGTTAAGTGTCTGAGGCCGGATTTGAACTCAGGTGCTCCCGACTCCAGGGCCGGTGCTCTATTCACTGTGCCACCTAGCCACCCCCCATCAAGCATTTATTAAGCACCTACTTTGTACCAGGGACTCTTCTGGGGATACAAGAAAGGCAAAAAACAGCCCCCGTTCTCAAGGAGCTCAGCCTAATGGAGGAAGCAACATGCAAACAACTGTACAAATAAAATATATACAATATAATTTTGACTTCATTAAACTATCTGCTTAATAGTGAGATCTTTTGTTTAAAGGATATAGACATTTTAGTGACTTAAAAAAAATTTCAAATTGTTTTCTAGGATAGGTGGATGAATTCAATGCTCTATCCACAGTGTGTTAGTTCAACTGTCTATCTGTCTTTTCCCTGAAGGGAAGTTAAACAATAGCATTTTCACAGTGATTTTATTACCTTTATCCACTGTTCCCATAGAAGAATCTGAGCCAAATTGAATATTCAGATATTCCCAGATAGAATCATTATTATAACTTCACTTATGTCTTTTATATGCTTCCTTGGTAAACAGACTGATAATGTAATGTGAGGTTTGAAGAAATTTTTTAAATATCTTGAATATCTCTAAATACTAGGGGTTATTAACCTGGGGTCTATGAACCTTCAAAAAACATAAGATTGATAGCTATATTCCAGTATAATTGGTTTCTTTTGTAATTCTGTGTACTTTATTTTATGCATTTAAAAACATTTTTCAGAAAAGGGGTCTGTAGGTTTCACCAGGTTGACAGGGGGATCTGTGACCAAAAAAAAAAAAGTTTACAAACCCTTGCCCTACATGGAATTTTATAGAGATGGTGAAGGAAAAAATGAAAGGACTCCCATACAGCAGTGAGGGCCCAGTTGAGATAAGATACTATGAATTTGTAGTGGGCCTAATCATGACTTCTCCAGAGTCTTTCAACAACTCAGGAGTAGGGGCAGAAAAGGTAGGTGGTAAGGTTTGGTGATTGTCAGGGTGTGAATGTTAGTGAGACAAGCAGGTTACAGTTTGAACAGTTAAGGCCAAGACTGAGGGGTGGAAAGTGAGGCCAGAATAGGAGTGATAGACTAGGGCAGCAGTAGAGATCCTGTGGCTTTGAGGCTACCTGTGGCCCTCTAGGTCCTCAAGTGTAGCCCTTTAACTGAATCCAAACTTCACAGAAAAAAATCCTCTTAATTAAAGGATTTGTTCTGTAAAACTTGGACTCAATCAAAGGACCCCACCCAAGGACGTAGAAGGCCACATGTGACTTCAGGGCCACAGGTTCCCCACCCCTGGACTAGGTGAACAGGCAGTTTTTAGAGGAACCGAAGGACTTGGTAAAAACAATCGTAGATTTAGGAGGGCTGAGCTAAAGTGAGAGATGGAAAGACAAGATCAGGATCAAAAAAGATCATTTCATAATCCAAGATCATGGAAGTGGTACAGTTGTGGGTAATAGTAAGGTATGACCTCTGTTGTACGTGCCTGAGGTGGTGAGGAGTTATTATACACATACATAGATTGTGGAATTTGGAGGCCAGGGTATTGATGTGTGTAGAGAAATACCCAACTATGAGTATGAAGGCTGAGCTAGGTACTATACTCCTTGCACAACCGGGGAGAATTACTTAGAGGCTGGTAAATTGCAACAATATCTAGACTGGAGGATGTGAATAGAAGAATAAATTTCAAAGAAGTTCAGTTTGATGGTTTTGGTTTTTGAAGTCTGTCATTCTTCTTTCCAAGGAATGAATTGGGTTTGGTTACTTTTTTCTGTGGAGCTTTTTGCATGTTATCTGTAAAGGGTTAGTAGGATTTTCATTTTGTGATAATTTGTTCTTTATTGGCAATGTGGAATGTAGATTGGTTTCCGAAGTGTTTTTGATACTGTTTGCCCATGTTAGGTACTTTAGAAAAGTGGTTGTTAGGTGATGAATGAAGCAGCTTCTGACATACCTTAACATTCACACTCTGTGGGACCTTCAGTACTGACACTTTACTGTGAGCCTCAGTTTCCTTCATTTTAAAATGAGGATGTTGCACTCAATGACTTCTGAGGTTCCTTCCAGCTATAAATCTATAATCCTATGAAATGTCATGGACTGAGTTTATTCCAAGCATTTGCTGTTTATTGTGAAATTATTCTATTTGTTGTGAATTGAAGTTTTTAAAAAATTAGACTTAAAAAACAAAAACTTCCTCATAAACTCTTAGTATAGCTGAAAGACATGGGCAGCTTTGCTTAATTTGAGGATTTACAAAATTGGATGTTGTAAGCGCAATAGATTTTTAGTCTAAATTTGCTGAGGATGCCTGCTTTTTATTCCCTTAATAATAAGCAATTTGCATCAGTCTCTATGTCCTGTCCTGTATGAGGTATGTGAATGTAATGAAGTTGCTTTATAAACCTCATGTAAAAATCAATTTTATTTCTGGTTTTCCTGGAGAAATTAAGACATTTAAAAAAAATTTTTTTTTTAAGCAATCGGGTTTAAGTAACTTGCTCAAGGTTACACGGCCAGTTATTTCTGGGTGTGGTGCTGAGTGTCTGAGCCTGGGATTCGATCTCCAGGTCATCCCAACACTGGAGCTGGTGCTCTTACTCGCTGAGCCACCTGGCTGCCCCTAAGACATTTATCTTGAGAAAGTATAGAATCTTCTTCAGTTCACTTAAAAATATATAATGCCAACTTTCATACAAAGCACCATGCTAAATGGAATCGGTAGGGATAGGAAGACACACACATACACAAATTAGTCCTCAGAAACTTTACAGTTTGGTATCGAGGATTCTTGGTCAGATTATGTGGTTCTTACCTACTCAGAGACTCTGATCCTGAAAGCCAGAGAATTCTTCCTGCCCTGATAGCTTAACCAAGAGAGGCAGATTTCAGTGAAAGGATGAGATCTAAGATGAAGGTGGGTGGCGGTTGTTGTTCAGTCAGATCAATTCTTCATGACCCCATTTGGGGGAAGTTCTTGGCCAAGATATTGAAGTGGTTTGTCATTTCCTTCTCCAGTTCATTTTACAGATGAGGTACCGAGGCAAACAGTAAGTGACTTGCCCAGGGTCACATAGCTAGTAAGTGTTTGAGGTCTGAATTGAATTCATGAAGGTAAGTCTTGATTCCAAGGCCAGTGCCCTTACCACTAGCTACATGGCTACCTCTAGGAGGATTTGGGGAAGTTGTGTTCCAAAGAACACCCCGAAAGGAAAGGCCATTATAGGATAATGATTGGGAAATGTAAGGACCAGATTAGAGAGGGATAGGTTTATGGGTACTAATAGCCTGGAAGAAGAGTTTTGTTTCTCATAACTGTTGCTATGTAGCATGAGACTTCAGGGAACAGTAAGTAGAGGTTTTCTTATAAAAGGACCACAGAAGTACAATTTGATTGGGGCTCCACGGTCATGGGAGAAGTATTGCAGACAACTGTTTCCCCAGGAATTCACCTTCCCGAGGGTGTATGGCTCCAAGAAGTGAACTTGTTGTCAGGAGACCTTAGTTGGAATTCTGGTTCTGTCATTTACTTAATCTGTGATCTTGGTCAAATCACTAAACTGCTCTGGGCTTCACCTGCAAAATAAAGAGATTGGATTAGATAGCCTCTGATGCCCTCACCAGTTCTAAATCTGTGATACTATGAACAATAAAATCAAGTGATAGGTATACCTAGAACTGAGGCATCTAGGGTGGCTTCCCTTTAAATGTAGAACAGTGAAGGATGGAGAACTCTTGTGAATAAAATATTAAGAGAAATTATAGATAATGCCACTATGACACAATAACAAAACAAGAATGTAACTGTCAGGGTCATCCAGAAGTTCTAGTGGTGGTAAGACCTAACATTGTTATCTACCTAGAAGATAAGAGAGAATAAAGGCTGGGATAGATAGAGGTCCCCTTGAGAAGATAGTGGTGGGGAAAAGAAATGTGTGAAGTATGTATGTATATGTTGTTGTGTGATGTATAAAATTGCTGCCCTGATCATTCAGAAGCACAGCCTTGTAGCAAATATGTATTCAAGTATTTACAGAAATAAAAATAACTGGTTTTTTAAGGTTATTCATCTTGATTTTTTTTAACTGAACAACAATAGTTCCTTTTTGTCCTTTGGAATTTTTAGCATTTAAATATTAAGTCATCAGTTCCCATCAGGCTATTTTGATCATTAAAGCCCTTGCTTTACTTGTTTTCAGAGAAGAAATTGTACGTAAATGAAACCAGTCCCAGTGAAGTGTGTATCATATGGAAAGTCCCTTATAATACTGAAAATTAATTGGTTCTTCTTCTGGAGTTTTTTGTCTTACACCTTAGTCATTTAAATTTATTTAACATATTTTAATATTATTTATGTTTTCGTGATTGTAGTATAAATGATTTTTAAAAATTCCTTTGCCAAATAATGATGATTATATGGGCAAGTCATTTCATTCCTTAATCTGTCAAATGAGGGCGTTCAACTAGATAGCTTCTAAGGACCCCCATAACTCCAAATTTATGATTCTAATGATAGTAAATATTTAATAAGTACCTAGTACGTGCCAAGAACTGTGCTGAGTTCGGGGCATACAAAGAAGGGTTAAAAAAAAAAAAGCTCCTGCCCTCAAGGGGTTGACAGTCTAATGGGGAGAAAACATGCAAACACCTTGTACAGACAAGCTATACAAAAGATATATTGGAAATAATCAACAGAGGGAAGATATTAAATGAGAAGGATTTTTAAAAGAAGCTTCCAGAAGCAGGTGGATTTTAGCTAAGATTGAAGGAAGCCAGGGAAGCTAAGAGGCAGAGCTAAGGAGGGAGAGTGTTCCAGGCATGGGGCCCAACTAATAAAAATACCCAGTCAGGAATGTACATGTCCCTTTGGCTGTTGTTCAGTTTTGTCTGACTCTTTGTGACCCCTTTGGGATTTTCTTGGCACAGATACTGGAGTAGTTTGCCATTTTCTTCTCTACCTCATTTTAAAGAAGAGGGAACTGAGGCAAACAGGGTTAAGGGACTTGCCCAGGGTCACTTAGCTAATAAGTGTCTGAGGCCAGATTTGAACTCAGGAAAATGAGTCTTCCTGACTCAAAGCCTGGTACTCTATATGTTGCACCACCTCGCTGCCCTATTAGGTGTCACAGCCAAGATTTAAAAATAGGTCTTATCACTCTGAAACCACTATACCACACTCGCTCCTACATTCTACCAGTAAACAACTTGAGCATGAAAGAATCAGAGTTTGAATTCCAGATGGCTTTAGAATACTATCAGTCATCCAACAAGCATTTATTTACCACTTACTATGTGCCCCTGAGCTCTGAGATTGCAAATATTAACAGAAACAGTTCTACCCTCAAGGAACTTTCAGTTTATTGGGGGGGGGGAGATAACACATAAAAGGAAGCTGGAGTGGGGGCTTGGGGGTGCTGAAGTTTTCTTGGGGAGTGAGAAATGGTAGAGAAAGCTGAGTGAAGCAGGGAAAGGAGTAAGAGATGTGGCCAGCATAGTTTTGAAAGGAGCGATACAATCTGAGGGAGAGGCTGTCAGGGATGGAGGGTACTTCCAGTGTGTAAATTTCAGTGCTGGAGTGAGCTTCCAGGGTGAGGAGGTTTCTGGGGACATGGTGGACAATTGTACCCTGGATAGTAATGAGATCAAAGGCAAACCCTAAGGAAATGTGATAGCCAAGGGGCTCCTAGCTCATCCCAGGAGAAGTTAGTTCTGTTCAGGTAGAAGGACACTTTCTATAGTAATATAGCACTATTGAGACCTTTCCTTTGTGCTTAGGCACTTTTCAGAGAGCAAAGATTAGGATATGTAGCATTAAAATTTTTGAAGTTTTTCTTAATTGTTTTTTTTTTTCCACTCAGATAATGGCCCATTTACCATCCGCCATGAAAACACTGGCAAATGCCTTAAAACTGTGAGTGGTTTGGTAGTGGCAGTGAACTGCAAGACGACCAGTGATATGCAGTGGAAGTGGGTATCACAGCATCGCCTCTTTAATGTAGAGTCCCGGATGTGCCTTGGAATAGACATAGCCAAGCCTAAAGATTCCTTGAAAATGTTCAGCTGTGATTCCAGTGCTATGTTATGGTGGAAATGTGAGTATGGTTCTTTGTACAGCGCCTCCCAGTACAGACTGACTTTGAAGGATGGACAAGTGACAGCAAATGTAAATTCATCTGATACTTGGAAGAAAGGAGACTCTGATGAACATCTTTGTGACCAGCCTTACCATGGTGAGTGTTTGACAGTGACTTTTTATTTAGTTAATATATAGTTTTTCTCATGTTTTGTTTAACATTTAACTCAGGGCTACTACCGTTTCAAGCTGTTGTTTGGTTGTTTTTCAGTCTTGTCCAGCTCTTCATGAACGCACTTGGGGAAAAAGGATGGCGTTTTAGGCATAGGAAATAAGTAATAAAAAATGGCCAGAGTTAGGAATATGGGTGTCATTTTGGCTGTTGTTCAGTTGTGTCTGACTCTTCGTGACTCCCTTTTGGGGTTTCATTAGCAAAGGTGCTCAAGTGGTTTGCCATTTCCTTCTCCATCTCGTTTTATAGATGAGGAAATTGAGGCAAACAGGGTTAAGTGACTTGTCCAGGGTCACACAGCTAGTGTCTGAGTCTGCATTTGAACTCAGGATGATGTGTCTTCCAGACTCCAGGTCCAGGATTGTATCTACTGTGCCACCTAATTGCCCATTGTGATAGTAATGCTAAAAAAAAAAAAAAAGGAGGAAGACCTTTAATGAAACATTTTAAAAATTCAGACAAAAGTTCAGAAGGGATCATTGAAAAGCAGGGCGTTGTTGGTGCTACTGTGTTAAATTTATTGTGTGTTTTAAAAACCCAAGCCATACATAATAAGTAGCTTCATATGCAATTCACATTTTTCTTTTGGTTATATGTCCACATACTCATGTATATCAACTTAATTTGTTATCTCCCATTTGTCCTGCATATATCTTGTTTGTACCTACATGTTGGCTCATTGTCTCCTCCATTAGACTATTAGCTCCTTGAGGGCAGACTTTCTTTCACCTTTTCTGGAATCCCTAGTACTTACAATGTCTAGCACAGAGCAGGCTCTTAATAAATGTTTATTGAAGACAGAGAAAGATCAGTCATAGTTCAAACTATAAGATAAAGTTTGATTAACACAGATTTCCTGGGAAAAAAAACTGAACAGCTAAATGTGTTTTGATATTGAAACAAAATATAAAGTTTTGATTCTTATTTATCAGATTGCTTTATTTATACTTATAGATTATATATAATATCCATACATAAGATAGCTATCCATCACCAGTTAGCTCTTGAGTGCTTACCTTTTTCCCATCTAAAACTTATGCATAACTGTAGAAAATGTGTTCTCAAAATACTCACTTAAACTAGATTCGACTTCAGAACCCGTGACAGTTTTTCCTCATAATTTTGAGTTATAAGCTTAATAAGTTCATGAAATGAAGAAAAATGCCAAATTTATCTTAAATTCAAATCTGTTTATGCTCTGAGGTTTGTATATGTTTGACAGATAACACACAGAAGGCACGGGAGGTTTGGGACTCCAGTCTCTAACAGGTTCACTCTTGATCTGGTCAGACAGGAAGATAGCTTCAGAGGGGTTAATAATATTACTTTAGTCTAGTCTTCTCAAGAGGGAGTTAGTGATAATGGGAGCTCCTACAGCATTCCCTAACAACCCTTCTTGTAGAGGCCAGGGAGAAGGGGGTGGGGGAGTGGGAACTACCTCTATGTCTCTATAGGATCAATTGAGACAGGCACAGCTTGTCCACTCCCTGAAATCACAAGCCTCAATGGGGCAGGTTGAGGAAGGTGTACATGGACTTCTCTGTGCATTACCTATGGTTTCACCACTCACTGACCAGTACCCACTTACCTTATAGGACAACAGACAAAGCGGGTATCTTGCCAACATTAAGCTCACAAGTTAACTTTGGCAATATTGTCATTCTGTGCAAGTATAGTAAATATCAGTTACGTCACCCCCATATCTCATGGCGCAGTCACAATAGGACTGCCTATCACCATGATTCTGGGATCCTTGGGGCTATTCTGGGAGTCATTATATAATACCTGGAAACCAGACATTGCCATGATCATGGATCCTGAGAAACTGAATTCTAAAAGGATAACAAAATCCTCCATAATTAAACATCGCCATGGCCATTGGATACTAAGAAACTATACATTAACAAGCATAACAAAACCCTCCTTATGGACAATATATTTTAGCAAAATATAGTTGTTTTTGAGACAGAGGTCTCATTTGTTTTTGAAAATGTAAGTACAAATTTTTATACCCGTGTTTATTATTACTGTTCTTTCAAAATATATTCACAGTCCAGGTATATTTTATTCCTATTTCCTTACAAAATTCTCATCCCTTTCCATGTTTCTTTATGTTCATATTTTTCATTTTATGGCACACCTTTTTCTCAGTCATTCCTCATTCATTAGACATTACATTGGTTATTACAAATAAGGCAGCTATTAAATATTTTTGTATAAATATGCTTTTTTTTTTTGGCCATCTACTTTCTGATGTTAGGATCACCTGCTCAAAGGGGATATTCTTCAGCTTTGTAACTCTTACTTCAAATTCACAGGATGTTTGAGCTGAAAGGGACATCAGCAATTATCTGTTCTAACACACTTACTTTACAGATGGAGAAACTGAAGCCCAGAGCTGCCCAGGCAATAGAAAAATTGGGATTTGAACCTTCTGGTTTCAAGTCTAGTGCTTATCCCACTTTATAGCATTTACCAGATACTGCCAAGGAGTTGCACAAAAAAACTTGTGTACCTACTAAAAACTCAATTGATAATGTAATAGGATGTCAGTTTCCTTATGAACCTGCCAACACTGATTTTTGTAGTTCTTAATTTTTTTTTTACCAATTTGATAGATACAAGGGAATAACTCAAAGATGTTTTAATGGGCATTTTCTTAGGAAATGATTAATTTTTCAAATAGTCATTTGCAATGTTTTTTTCTCTACTGGAGGATGAATATTACTTTTACAAATTGTTATCAGTTCCTTATAAGATTCCAAATGTCAGTTTTCAATAAATTTTAAAAATCTGTTCCTCTTGATATATTTGGCTGTTTACCCATATTTATATCCCTAGCATGGCTTCTCTCACATCATAAGCTGTTAATAAATATGTTACCTGCATGCCAGATACATTTTAAGTATTGTATACAATTCCATAAAGTAGACCATTGGCATTTTAATTGGCATTGCATTGAATCCACACATTTAATTTGGGAAATACTGCTATTTTTCCATATCAGGTTGACCTATCCATGAATATGTATTATTTCTCTAACTAGAAAGTTTCTTTGTTTGCATCAAGCCCATTTAAAAGTTACCCTTATGTAGGTCTGATGTCTGCCTTGGCAATCTAATGCTCAAATATTTGGTGTATGTACACTTTTATCATGAATAATGGTTCTATTTCTATTCCTTTGAATATTCATGAATTTTTAGTGGTATATAAAAATGTAGATGGACTTTTGTAGTTTAATCTCATACCCCTACTGTGTTACTCTTGAAGGCAGCTATTGCATCGATACTTTGTTTTCTCCCCATTCACCCTAATTAGCCCCTGATTTCAGATTATTACCTTCATCCATTCTCTATCTTTTATGCTCCTCAATTTTTACATGTTGTCTCCACTATTAGAATGTTTGTTTCTTGAGGAAGGAGACATTTTTCTTTCTTTTTTTTGAATCCTCAAGCCTAACACAGTACCTGGCATATAGTAAACACATAATAAATAGTTGTTGACTGATTGACAGTCATGTCACATGCAAATAAATCTGTTAATAACCTCTTCTTTACAGATATTTATTTTTTCTTTCTCATACCCTGTTGCTATAGGATTCATTTCTAAAACTAGGTCAAAGAGGAGTGATGACAAGACCATGCTATTTTGTATTAATGAGGACTGGGGGAAAGGATGTTGGGTGAAGAATAACTCAGGATTCTAGCTCTTTGTTTCAAGAATATACTTTATGACATATTAAAGGAAAAAAATCCTTCTCTTTTGAGGCAGCTAGGTAGCACAGTGAATAGAGCACCGGCCCTGGAGTCAAAAGGACCTGAGTTCAAATGTGGTCTCAGACACTTAACACTTACTGGCCATGTGACCTTCGGCAAGTCACTTAACCCCAATTGCCTTGCCTTCGCCCCTCTAAAAAAAAAAAGAAAAATCCTTCTCTTCCTATATTTTTCAGTGCTTTTTTAAAACATAAATGGAAAGTGTACTTCTTCAAAAACCTGTCCTATATCTATTATTACAATCATATATTTTTTATTTTCCTAGTATCGAATCATCACTACATTACTTACATAAGTTCTTTTTGTCATATAAAATAATTTTGTAGTCTGTTTCTATCTACTATTTATCAATAACTATTTATCAACTGTTTAATTTGACAGTTTAACTCTGTATTCATTTATACCTCCACTTATATCTAACCCTGTTAACTCATTATGCAATGAGACAGAATCTGGGATCTCAGAAGGTAGGCCACAAAATTGCCAACTCTGGCAGATCTCACCACACTGGACAAGCTTTTAGTCTAAGCCCAGGTACGGTGATTGTTGTCCAAGAATCAGCCTAGTTAAAGTACAGAGAACTCCTTTCCTAGAGTATTGGTCACCAGGTGCTGAGTCTTTAACCTTAACTACTCATGAGACACAGAGAAACTATTGCTTGCATTCAAAGAGCTGAACCACAATGATAAAAGAAATACCAGACCTTTTGTATCATGATTCATTAGTGCTATTGGCCTGCCCTGGCAACTTTTTCTTTCTGTTTCCATCTCTTAGTATTGGTTCCTTTCTCTGCAAGGAAATCCCTTTTCTTGTTATCCATAAGATCACAGTTGCTTATGAGAAAAACAGCTAATTGTGTTTTCCTTTGGCCATTTTCTCTTTCCTCTTTGGGAGAGAACAGTTTTTCCTTCATTTCCCTTCCTTTTTCTTAAATTTGGCAGCCATTTGTTGCTTAGTATTTGGAGTTTGTGACTTAAAAATCTCACTCTAATTTGGAAATAGAAAAGAGTTACAGGGGTGGCCAGGTAGCACAACAAGTAAGAGCACCTGCTCCAGTGTCAGGATGACCTGGAGATTGAATCCCGGGCTCAGACATTTAGCACCCACCCAGAAACACCTAGCCGTGTAACCTTGAGCAAGCTACTTAACCCCAATTGCTTAGAGGAGGCCAGGTGGCTCAGCGAGTAAGAGCACCGGCTCCAGTGTTGGGATGACCTGGATCAAATCCTGGCTCAGATACTCAGCATCACACCCAGAAATAACTGGCCGTGTAACCTTGAGCAAGTTACTTAACGCCAATTGCTTAAAAAAAAAAAGAAAGAAAAGAGTTACAGCCTTCAAATTATAACAGAACAAAACAAACATTGAATAAAAATTTTAACTTGCTGAATCATACTTGTTTAGGCAAAATCCATTATTATTTCCCATTTTGGATTGCATATTGGCAGTATTCTTCAATTTCTTTCCCCCTTTATTTCTGTTTTTGTTTTTGGCTTTTGCTTAGACTTTAATGTGTTGAGACTGACAGAGCTCCATCTAGTAGATTATTTTAATTCTTACCACTGGATATAGTCAAGCAATGTTTTGAGTAGACTCCTTAATTTAACCAAGGTTTATAGCCATTTTCCTTGGTAAGCAAAATTAGGGAACAAAGAACCTAAAATCAGAGTAGAAATAAAATGTGAACAAAGATACTAGAAGCCTGAGTTAAAGAAATCAAGGTCTATCACTACCATGGATCTAGTTGTCAATGAACAGAATCTGGCATTTTATTTTTCCCTCCTCTTCTGGGAAGCATAAGAACACTTATAACAAAGTATGAAGGGATTATAGGTTTTCTATGCCATAAAATATTTTATTTTCAATATGTATTCATTCACACTTAACATGGTCACATTACCTACATGTCCTTTTCTATAACATGTCATAGTGACACATTTGTTGGCTTTGGAGTTAGAAGTCATGGATTCATATCCCAACACTTCTCTTGATGACCTTTGTGGTCTTGAGTCAGTCATTGGTTGCCTCAACTCTAAAATGAAGAGTTTGGACTAGATGCCTTCAGAAGTGTCTTTGAGCTCAAAATCTAGGGTCCTAATGAATGTTTCCTGCTTTTCTCAAGACAAAGTATAACTAACTATATAATTATTATAACTATAGAAATTCTAACCCAGGGCTGTCTAAGATATAAGGAAACACTTTTATATGTTGGTATTTATTTGGTTATTCAAGGGAGGCATAATTTAGTGAAGGACTGCTGCTAATGTGATCAGATTCTTTTATGGCAAGAAAGACCAAGGTAGGACAAACTGTCACAAGTAATGGGCATCTAGACTAACCATTTCCGGTAGTCTTTTACCAGAATACACACTGTGGATGCAGACCAAGGTTGCATATGGAGCTCCTTGTTCATTTGCCTCTTTGTTCTAACAAGTAAGCTGACTATTTATCTAACCACTGAAATAGCTGATTTGCTCTGTTGACCCTAGAGCTATTATTTTAAGGTTCCTTTCAGCACAAGCTGGTGTGTTGAGAGGAGAGCGTTCCCCTTGAGAGTTGATTGTCTAGCTACAGGAAACACAGGGGACGTAAGAAGTCCAGAAACAACAGGATACGAACAGAAAAAGAATTCTCTTAAGCAGTTAGCAGAGTTGAGCAGGGTTTTTGTTATTGTCGATCATTTAATTTAACATTCTTCAGAAAGGTTTGTTGGGATGCCTCAATTAGGCTCCCCTTCCAACTTCATTTGGTAAAACCAAACCTTAGGATACCAAGAAATTAGCCATCATGCTCCAGTGGACACCCTTTGCTCAGATAGGCTTTTTGTAGCCTGAGAGGCAAAGGTCACAAAGGGATTGAATTAGATAGTCACTGAAGCCCTTCCAACTCTCAGGTTCCATGTTTCTGCGAAATTATAATAAATAAAAGGACAGCCTCCATGTATGCAAAGTAGGGAGAGTCGCAGTTTTGGGTTATTTGTTTCTCAGGCTGATAATCAATCGATAATCAATAGCACCATTGCCCTGTCCATTGCTCCATTATGTTATAGGAAAACTTCCTCTACAGAGATTCAGACTAGTTATGGTGCAGGTTGGTGTACCTTCCTTTACATTAAAAAAAAAAAGTTGTAAATAAAATCCTATAGGCAGTCCTTGCTTTTTCTGGTTGTGCTGGTGTGTGTCTGTGCGTGTTCTGATCAAACACATTTGCTGTTGCCCAGACAACACAATGCCAGTTTCTGGCTTCTTTGTGCAATGTCCAGGAATATGAATGGCAACCAGATCTGTGCAGTATTACTATCTCATGCTTCTCTTTTCAGTTGTGTGAAAGATGTGTTGATGCTCTTTGGAGAAGTCTCTAATGACTTGATAATTGCTTTTATGACTTTCTAATGGACTATGAAGTCCTCTGACTTCATGGATCCTTCCTTCTTGTAGCTCTTTCTTTTTTTAATCTTTTTTAATCTGATACTGAGCAAAGATTTGAATAAACTAAGGAGATATGAGAGCATGAAGAGAAGAATGATTGAATCCTTAATTGCTTGTTAAAAATGTTTTTCATTGACCGAATTATTAATTACCATCATCATCCTACCTCCTGTCCTAAGAGTATAACCCTCAGCAAGTTAATGCACCTCTCAAAGTTGTTTTTTTATCTGTAAGATAGAGCTAGTGGTCCTTGTTCTACCTGCCTGATAAGGTTGTTGTGAGGAAAACACTTTTAGAAACTTAAACTACATCAGTATGAGTTGTTAATTATGATCAGCACATATATATTGAACTGCTACTACAATACTTTGAGGGAATTTTAAGACTCGTCAAATGATTTTTTAAAAAATGATTCTGTTTTGGGGTGGCTAGGTGGCACAGTGAATAGAGCACTGGCCCTGCAGTCAGGAGGACCTGAGTTCAAATTCGGACTCAGACACTTAACAAAAAAACTAGCCATGTGACCTTGGGGAGGTCACTTAACCCCAATTGCCCTACTTTCCCCCCTCAAAAAGAAGAAAAAAAAGATTCTATGTGGTAATATGGCAGCCCAAAAAGCTAAAGGTATTTTAAGTTGCATTTACAAAGATACAGTATCCAAAATGAATATGAATGAAGAAATATGAGTGCCCCCAACTCTTCTTTGCCCTGGTCAGGTCATGTTTAGAATATTGTGATCATGTGGCAGCTAAGTGGCGCAGTGAGTAAAGCACCACCCGGGAGGACCCGAGTTTGGTTCCGGCCTCAGACACTTAACACCCACACAAAAATACTAGCCATGTAACCTTGGGCAAGTTACTTAACCCCAATTGCCCTCCAAAAGGCAAAATTAAAAAAAAATAGAATATTGTGATCAGCTTTGAGTTGGCATATTTTAGGAAGAACATTCCATTAGGAAAAGGGGGGACAATTAAGATGGTTAAGGGCCTTCAAAATCATGCCATATGAATTTCAATGAAAGTTAAACTTAATCCATTCCTTGCTCTGGCCTATGGGACCACAGGGAACAAGTTTAATCCCTTCCATGTGAGGGCCCCTTGGATACTAAAAGACAACCATCATATCCTCCCAAATCTCCCATTCTCCAGCCTGAACATCCTCTATACTTCCACTTAAATCCCACATGTCCCACCCCTAGCCTCAGAGTGTGGTAATTCAGATACAGGGTGTGCTGTCTTCTGTGACAGTTACTCATTTTTAGACCAAAGTAGAGATTTTTGGAGAACTGGTGTAATTAGGTAAATGACTAAAAGAAATGGTCCATTTCTACACTCATAATACTTAGTAGAATATTATGTCTGCCTCTTTCTATACTTAGTTTTTGGCTTGATTTTTCTTTTTATAAATGGACTAGACTGTAAATCCCTGCTGGAACCCCTCTTATTCCACAGGCAATAAGACGTTGGTTAGGAAAATGTGACTGATATTGATAAGTCATCCCATCCTCACTCATCATGTAGGCAGCTGGGGTGGTACATTGGGTAGAGGCTAGATAGAAATCTGGATAACCTGAATTCAGATCCTGCTTAAGACACTTATTAGTTGTGTGGCTATGGGTAAGTCACTTAACTTTTCTCAGCCTTAACTTCTCATATCTGGAAAATGGTTATAATATCATCTGCCTTACAGGATCATACTGTGAGAATACTAGACGACCAAGTGTCCCATAAAGTTGTGTTTCTTGTTGCCCTTGGACACATTCCACCACCTTTTCTTTAAACTCTGTATGAAGAATCTGTGACGCATCCTTGCAATCAACTATTATTTTTTTATGTCTCTTTAATTTTAATGAGAATTTCAGCATTGGTAAGATTATAGATTTAGAGGTGGAATGAACTTTGGATATCAATATCCATTATTTTATAGATGAGAAAACTAAAGTTAACAAGAAAAGTTCATGAGTTGTCCACACAAGTAGCAGAAAACCTGAGATCAGGACCTAGATATTCTCAGTTTAAGTCCAATGCTCTTTCCATAGCTGCTCACTATCAACTCATTTGTTACTAGAAAAGGATCTGACATTTAGGTTACCAGAAAGTAAGTTCATGCTTCTAGGTAGTGTAAAAATTGTAATTTCTTAGCACCATTATGCCACTGTCATTGAAGAAGCAGAATGAGGGCTAATAAGACTGGAGAGCAGATTTTTTATCCCAGAGATTGCTACGGCTAAGACATTTATCATCGAATAGTCAGCTTACTAGTGATCAGCCTCTCCACGTGCAGCTAGAATGGTCCTCCAAAAGTAGACTCAATCTGTC
Source organism: Petaurus breviceps papuanus (assembly GCF_028583685.1). Classification (NCBI taxonomy): domain Eukaryota; kingdom Metazoa; phylum Chordata; class Mammalia; order Diprotodontia; family Petauridae; genus Petaurus; species Petaurus breviceps. Next base: position 85,515,903 of record NW_027187419.1, on the reverse strand, counting down.
AATACGAATGTACTCACAGATGCCTTTGCCACACGGTAGAATTTACCAGAGCTGAATTTTGCCAGCAGAGACTGTCTTTGATTAGTTCTTACCCTGGGTAAGTCTTTGCCCAAGATTTCCCACACTGGTTGATTTCCAGATGAGGGAGTAGAAAAGGGGAAAAACCTTAGTCCTAATTCAATGATGAGTTATTAAATACAAGAGAAAAATAATCATTTCTCTCGGGCAATATCCTTCTGCTGAAGATGAAGGAGAAATTGAGGAGCTCAAGGAACTGTCCTCCCCTCCTCTTTTCTCTCCTCCCTTCTCCCTTGCCTGAAGGTGTTCTCCTAAAAGAAGGTAAATTTTGATGGCCAAAAGTTACCTAGTTGGGGGGCGGCTAGGTAGTGCAGTGAATAGAGCACTGGCCATGAAGTCAGGAGGACCTGAATTCAAATGTGGCCCCAGACACTTAACACTTACTAGCTGGGCAAGTCAGTTAATCCCAATTGCCCTGCCTTCCTCCTCCAAAAAAAAAAAAAAAGAAGAAGAAAAGTTACCTAGTTCTCTTGGGGTATGCTGGCTAGATTTCTTTCTCAAAGACCAAGCTTTAAACCAAGTTCACTCTGGACCTCACGGATTGAACAATAAATACCCGCCCAAGTACCACTTAATGGTTATTTTTTGGGGCCCTCCTGGTCCAGAGTGAATGTAAATAGTAATTGTTTCTCTTTTGGCCAGCAACCCTGAGGATCTTCCCCTCCCAGTTTGATTTTTTTTTATTAAAGGGGATATCCTTTGACTCACTTCTTAAAAAGGCCTATTCACTGAATGGGAGTTGCCTTACTCAAAGTGAGAACTTGAAAAGGCCTTAGCTTAAAAAGGGCCAAAGCTCCCACAGCATCCTGGGTCATATCCAGTCATCCCGATGAATAATCTGGCCACTGGACCCAGATGGCTCTGGAGGAGAAAGTGAGGCTGGTGACTTCCCTCCCTCACATCAAAGTCAATTGCAAATCATGTCATCATCTTCCTGATGTCATAGTTCTCTTTGAGAACGAAGGACAAACCACACTGTGAGAAGCAAATGAGATAACATATAAAGCAATTAGCAAACCTTAAAGCATTCTATGAATGCTATTATTATTAGTAGCAGCAGCAGTAGTATTATAAAATCAGCCACTTTGGGCATACTTTTTATAATTTCTGTGGGCTGCCAAACCTGATCAATCACAAAGCTGAAATCGTGTAACTATAAAATGCTGTAGCTCCTTTGGAACTTAATTTCCATCTAGTCCAGACCCCTTGTTTGCAGAGGAAGAAAAATGACCTGCTTGTGGTCTTTTAGCTAATTAGTGGTAGAGCAAGGAGGACTCCTTATTTCCCGGCCCTTTCCTTTCTGCTATATCAGAATTTTCAGTCCACATAATGATTCATACCTGACTAAGATTCTCTTCTATAATCCTGAATACTTTTAACACTGGATAAGAAAAGGCTTCAGGACACTTTCAGATATGTAAGGGACCTGGAAGGGGTGATTATATTAGACCCAGCTAGGAATAGGAGAACCAGGTAGCAGTTACAAAGGAGGCAGACTTAAATTTGATAAAAGGAAGAATTTTGTAGCAGAGGTAGACAAAATTGGAATGGGCTGTCTTGGGAAGTAGCAGGTTCTTCTTCATTTGAGGTCCTAAAGGCTGGATGACCACTTGGTAAGTGTGTTGAAGAGACAGTTCTTGTTAGGGCACAGGTTGGACTGAGGTGTCTCTTTCACATCAGTTCTGTGACTTAACCCCACCTATCTCCCATAGGTTCCCTTTGGAGAGGGAGACAATCTGTGCTACATAATAATATATTATAGTTATATCTTTTTATTAGACTATAAACTACGAAGATAGGGACTGTGTCTTATCTAAACTTTGTGGCTCCTACAGCACTTGCATAGTAGATGCAATTATTTACTTAATTACTTATGTTATATTAATTATAAGTATTTAATAGAACCCTTTCTTCCTCGCAACTAAAATTTATTTATTGATAGCAGAGATCTACAAACTACAGCCTGCAGGGTGCCCTAAGAATGGTTTTTATACTTTTAAATACATTTTTATTGCATTTAAAAATGTAAAAACAATTAGCAGCACTTGGGCCTACAAAAACTGCTTGTTTGGTAGATTTGGGATGTAACTATAGTTATAAGAATCCTTGATGGATAGCATTGTCGCAGCTCTAAGCCATACATATGCTAATGTCCATGGAGAATAAATAGCAAGTTGATGAATAATAAATAATTCCATTTCCATAACTAATTTCTCTTAATGATACTTTCAAGTACTGCTGGGGCCAATCAATATTTGTCTCTTCCTTCTCTGACTTCTGTTGTTCTTGTGAGTACCACACAATTTGATGATAAAAATATTTTGTAAAATTTTGTTATTGTTCAGTCATACCTGGCTTTTTTGTGATGCCATTTGGGGTTTTCTTAGAAAAGATACTGGAATGTTTTGCCATTTCCTTCTCCAGTTCACTTTATAGTTGAAGAAATTGAGGCAGTGAGGGCTAAATGATTTGCCCAGGGTCACATAGCAACTAATTGTCTGAGGCTGGATTTGAACTTGGGTCTTCCTGACTCCAGGCCCCATATTCTATCTACTGTGCCACCTACCTGCCCAAAATTTTTTGCATATAATTGTATTTCTGTCTCTCCACCTAAATGTAAGCTCTTTGAAATCAGGGACTATGTGTTATATTTCCATGTTTTCCATACCTGTATAGTAGACTTAGTAAACATTTGTCAATTGATTAATCAAGATGGATTTTTCCTAGTTAATAATCATTATGTTATACACTGATTTGGCTTTCGTGGGTCACAGCATTTCACAGCAAGAGGATTTAGTTTATATTGTTAGTCTATGGAAAAGGCAGAATATGTCAGACAAATTATTAGGTTTGGGAATAGAAATCTAAACAGAAAGATAACTTCATAAATTGTTCTTGGTGTTTTAGCTGGTGTTTCCTGCAGGTACAACAAGCATCTTAAATTAATATACTGTATGTTGGAACAGTAATAAAACAATAGGTAGACACATTAATCTACCTTTTGTCAAATTTTTTAAAAGAACAACCCATGGACCTTTTAAAAAGTTCTCAGTGGCACAAATCACATAGCACTTTTATTGTCTCTGAAACTGATCCTTTGAAACTGACTAATTTGTCTCTTTCTTTTTTAACAGAAATATATACCCGGGATGGGAACTCTTATGGGAGGCCTTGTGAGTTTCCTTTCTTAAATGATGGTGTCTGGCACCATGAATGCATCACTGATGAAAATCATAATGGAACATGGTGTGCTACAACTTTAAATTATCCATATGACCAGAAGTGGGGAATTTGCTTAAAACCAGGTATGTATGGATAGGACTGCATAAGCAGCCCCCTCCTTGGTATGATTTGAGAATGACCAAACTGCCCTCTGCTCCAAAATATTGTTTTCCCATTGGAAAACTAAGGTACCTAAAATCCTCATGTCATTATTTTTTTTTCTAATAAAATGGTATATGGGAAGATCTAGTTAAGATACATGAACAAGCTGAACTCTTTGAAGGGTTGTGGATTCAATTTGAAATTAAAATCTATGATCTGGGATTTTGATGCGATAAATAAAATATTATTTGCAAACAGGAGGATCTCAACATTTTATAGGTTATCTCTATCATTTCTTCTTTGCTCTGGACACTTTACAGATGGTACCAAACACTCTGTGTGTGGGTATGTGTGTGTGTGAATCATACATCTATGTATTTTATGTCTCAATTGACATTAATAACACGGGGTGTCAGCAAAAAAATTTTTTTGTCACATCCATAAAATATTCACCTTAGAGTATTGGAGATTTTGTGCTGATTTCAATTGTGGCTTTTATTAACCCACCATCTTCAGTTTTACATTTTAAAAATCTTTTTTTAAACAGAACTGAATTGACTTCATTTAACTCACTCAGATGTAGTTGATGATTTCCTGTCATATGTCACCCATAAAATCTTTCCTCAGCATCCAATAATAATTGGCTAGTAATTGTTTTCCAATTGCCAAGTTAGCATTTTTCCATCTTGGAGATTTCCTGATGGCCGAGTTTCCTGTGCTCATTACTAAAAGCCCCTAGGTTTTCCCAGGAAGAAGTCCAAGTGTGAATACATGACATGGAACTCCAGTGACATCTTATATGCCATAACTTGATGGTTTTGAGAAGTTCATTGGCAATTTCTTAGTAATTTTCTGCCTTGTTTCCAAAAAAAGTTTTTTTGGTCATTTTAAAAAATGAATTACATGTAACTTTTTTCAGCTCTTCTTCAAAATGTTAATCTTTTATTAGTTCCTTAATTTGAGAACTTATAAATATCCCCTCTGATTTTAACATCACTGATTCTTGGAAATGTGCTTTTCAGATTAAAGAAAAAAAAAAACCTGTACTGTTTCAATCCATTGCGTTTTAGTCCAGAAGTCAGATGTTCAGCTGGGTGTGTTTTTAGTTTGGGTTTTTTTTTTTTCTAAATTGACATCATGAACTAGGTGATTTGGGTCAGCTTGAATTATTAAATGAAGATCTGAAAGTAGAAATATAGAAATGTTCCCTGAGATGGGAGATTCCTACCTTCCTGATCAGAGATTCATGAAGCTGGAGACAGAAGAGTCCTTAGACCCATCAAGTTTTAACCTTCTCATTTTGAAGGCTAGAAAACTGAGACACCGAAAGTCATGGCTTGTTTAAGGTAAAAAGTGTCAGAAGCAGGATTTTAATCTGGAGTCTTTGACTCCAGAGTTAGTGTTATCCTACTGTATCATTCTGCTAAACATGTAACTTGTCATGCCGAGCTTCATCATGATACTCTGAATCATCAGGTACATCTTTTTCAGCCAGATTCTTTGTTTTTGATGATTGTATAGTGGTTCTTCCTTAACTATATAAAACAGGTATTATAACTAATGATAAATTTGGATATTGTATAACATGTTCAGACTTGGATATATTTGCTAAGCAGAAATATTAATCTGTTGAGTTGTTTAGTGGTATCTTACTCTTTGTGGTCCCATTTGGAATTTTCTTGGCAAAGATGATGGAGTTATCTGCCGTTTCCTTGTTTAGTTCATTTTGCAGATGAGGAAACTGAGGCAACCAGATTAAGTGATTTGCCTAGGGTCACACAGCCAGTAAGTTTCTGAGGTCAAATTTGAACTTAGGGTTTCCTGACTCCAAGTCAAGAGCTCAGTACACTCCGAATCTTTGGAACAGCAGATAACAAGCTCCATGTATCCAGTCAGAAATAGAATGCAAAGGGAAACGGCAAAAACAATCTGATCACCTATTTTTCAGCCAAAATAGAGTTCATGTGCTCTCTTTAACTAGACTAACATTTCATATCTGAGATTTAAAAGTTAGCTCACTGTGCTAAGAACAAACATTTCTGGTGATTGACTAGCCAGGCATTCTGAGAGTTTCATACACATCAGTGTCGACCAAGTATGCAAACACTTGAAGAGATCAGAAACAGTAATGATTTTTACTCGGTACCTAACTGACAGAATAAGTCTGCTTTTACTCTGTATGAACATGTCCCAGTCTGCCCTGCTTCATGTGTCATCACAGGAGCCGAGACGTTCCAGAGCAGGCCAGAACCAGCCAAATGGTGACTTCTCACCATCTCCCCACACACACAACAAACAACAGTTTGATACTGCTTCATGTTGCATAATTCATGTAAAAATTCACGTCATTCAATGATAATGTTTGATAGAGAAATTTCATTTTTGTTTTTGGATACAATATCCAGAAGTACCAAGAAATTTCCATGTGACAAAATGCTTTAAAAAGTATGAGTAGATAGATGGTTATAAAAAAAAAACAACTTACTTTTGTTGTTGCAACTTGTGAACTGGTAGGGCATCTAAATTTTCTCTGGTGGACCACTTTGCCCTCTGGCCTAAGGAAGATGACTTTCTAAGGGAAGCAACCAAGTGGCACAGTGGATGGAATGCTGGCTCTGGAGTCAGGAAGACTTAGATTCAGATACTCAATAGCTGTGTGACTCTGGACAGGTCACTTAACGTCTACCTCAGTTTCCTCAATTGTAAAATGGAGATAGTAATAGCACTTATATCCCAGGGTTGTTCCCAGAGGATCAAATGGGATATTTGTAAAGCACTTAGCACAGTGCCTGGAACTTAATAAATGCTTGTTTCCTCCCTCCCTCCTTCCTTCCTTCTTGCTGCTTAGGAAGGTAGAGACTAGAGATGGAGGGAAATGAGGATTGGGAGGAGGACCCAAGGAAAGGAACTTTTAAGGCTGTGGGTTTTAAGAAGTTAGGATCGCTTATTGGTTAAGAAGTATTGAGAAGGGATGGCTAGGTGATGCATTGAATAGAGTACTGGCCCCAGAGTCAGGAGGACCTGAGTTGAAATTCAACCTCAGACATTTAACACAAAATTTTTTTTAAGTATTGAGATCTCCTAGTTCTAATTAGCAAAGCTAGGAGTAGAAGTGAAGCTTACTTTGGATAACACCATTTCCTTTCAATTCTAGTAGGGGGTCACTTTTCCTATTCCCTTAATTCAGTGAGAGAGAAAGCATCACCACACTCCTTGTTTCTGCTGCTACTCCTCACTTAACTCTATCTACTTTCTACCCCTCATTATCAGTGTTTGCTGACCTCTAGGTCAGTTTCACCAACCACATACATAAGGTCTTAGAAAAGACCATCACCATACCAGCCAACCCCAAGCTGTAAAGAAGGGAAGGAGGGAATGAACATTCCTAAGTGCCTACTGTGTGCTAGACATGGTGCAAAGTGCTTTACAGATATCCCACTTGATCCTTATATCCTTGGGAGGCAAATGCTATTTATTATTATTCCCATTTTACCATTAAGCAGTCTAAGGCAGAAGAAGGTTAAATGACTTATCCATGATCACACAGCTAGCAAATATCTGAGGCAGTCTGGCTGGATTTAAACTTGGGTCTTATTGACAACAGGCCTAGCAGCACCACCTAGCAGTCTTAAAATCTTTTTTAGTTGAGTCATTTTTCAGCCATGTCCAACTTTTTATAAACCCATTTTGGGGTTTCTTGGCAAAGATACTAGAATAATTTGCCATTTCTTCCTCCAGCTCATTTTACAGGTTAGGAAACTGAAGCAAAGAGTGTTAAGAACTTGCCCAGGGTCTCACAGCTAGTGTCTGAGGCTGGATTTGAGCTCAGATCTTTCTGACTCTAGGCCTAGCCCTCTATCCACTACACAACCTGAGTGCCTGTACCATGAAATCATATCTGTAGAATTGAATGGCAGCTTAGAGTCCAACTAGTCCAGTCTCTTTATTTTATAGATGAGGAAACTGAGGCCCAGAGACATAAGTGACTTAAAATCATACAGGTACTCATCAACAGAACCTGGGTTTGAAACTACATCTTTTGCCAGATTGAGTAATTATTTTATTGTACTAGACTGCTCACATCTTCATCGGTGACTTCAACAACTAGATCCCAGTTCTCTTTAGTCTCCATCGTTTCAAATTACATCATTTTCAGATATATATATGTATATGTGTATATATGTATACCTATGTGTACATATATGTGTGTATATATGTGTATATAATATATGTATATATATGAGAGACCTTTCCAACTACTCTGTCCTCAAAATTTATTAATCCTTTTAATTCCAGTGACTTAAACTCTCCTTCAGCCTGGCATCAGTCAGGCCATACTTGGGATTTGGAACTGCTACAACTCTAAATTTCTCCTACTCCCTCCAAAGGAGCCCTCAATTCTGCTGCCTCATTTCTGAAGCTATTTTTTACCTTCATTATAACCTCCCAGTCTCTGTTTTGTTCAGACTTCACTTATCTTGAATCCCAGTCAACTGTGTAAATGAGGTTCACACTCTCACAGTAGAATCACCAACTTCCCTTTCCAAGCCCTAGCCCTGGGTGATTTCTACCCTCTGCTTTCTCTGTTCCTGCTCTTAAACTTGCTAGAGAAACTCATAGGATCATCGAGCTGAAGTGAAAAACAATCTCAGACCGTAGGGTCCGGGGATTATTAACCCGGGGCTCAGTGAATGTGGTTTGTTTGGATTTTTTAAGAATTTTTTTTGGAGTAGTCTTTTTCATAATGTGGCTTTGATCATGTCAGTCTCTCTAAGACTTTGTGATTTCCCATTACCTATATGAACATAGATTTAGAGATGCACGGGCCCTTAGAGATCATCTAATACAATCTTATTATCTTATAAGTGAGGAAACTGGGACCTAAGAGATTAAGATGCCATTATATAGTAGAGGCAGAATTCAAACACAGGTTCTCTCATTCCATACACTCTTCACTATGGCAGGCTACCAGTGTTGTTAGCTAGACAAAAACACCATCCACCATTTGGTCTCAATTGACCCTTGAAGATTTATTTCACATTATGCCTACTTTAAGCCAAACTATACTATTCTTCTAGCTTGGTACTTAGTACATAGTTTTGTTGTTTAGTCACTGTCCAACTCTTCATGACCCCATGTGGGGACTTCTTCACAAAGATACTGGAGTGATTTGTTATTTCCTTCTAAAGTTCATTTTATAGCTTAGGAAACTGAGACAAGAGGGTTAAGTGACTCTCTAGAGTCACACAACTAATAAGAGTCTGAGACCACATTTGAACTTGGGTCTTCCTGACTCCAGGCCTACCACTCTATCCACTGGGCCACCTAGTTGCCCCATACATAGTAGTCCCTCAAATGTTTGAACAGATCGAACAGGGTTTATAATATCCCACAAGTGGCTTGTGGGATCCAGGAACAGGCCAAGACTCCAAGTTGATTTTCATTGCTTGAGAACTCTGTAGCTGAAGCAGAGTGAAATATTTGTTGGCAGAAAAATTTAAAGCAAAGATTTAGCTAAGCAGATAACGAGTGTGATGGCATCAGGAAAATGCCACCATTTGCCTGTGTTCTTCCCCTACCCCCATTCCCCAAAGCTTATTATACATGGGATAACAGATTTGTAGAAGGGGCCTAAATAATCAACTAATTTAGCCCAATATGGTATGTTTTAAAAGGCAGCTGGATTTGGGGCAGGGGACCTACATTCAGATCTGAGTTCTGCCATTTGTTTATACCTGTCATCATGAACAAATCATTTAAACCACTCCAGACCTTGAACTCTACATCCTGTGAGCCTCCTTTTAAAGATGAGGAAATTGAAGCACAGAGAGATTAATTGACTGCCCAAGTCATACAGATTGCTCATAGTGGAGATAAAAAGAATTCTTAGTCTTATATTGTACTACCTCCCCAGATACATCTTAGTATTTTGTCTTCCTCTTATAATTAACTAATCCCATGTTGATTTTTAAAGGTTATTTTTTGTAGAAAACCCTAATAAAATTATTTATCACATTTTAGTCATCTCTCCTTGAGGATGCATGAAGCTGTGTTCCATAACCCAAGTTATTACCTGGTGATAGCTGTTGCAGAGAATAGTGCCAGACCTGGAGACAGGAAGATCATCTTCCTGAGTTCAGATCTGGCTTCAGACGCTTAAGTAGCTGTGTGATCCTGGGCAAGTCATTTAACCCTATTTGCTTCGGTTCTTTGGTTTCCTCACTTATTAAAAGGAAATGGCCAATTACTCCAGTATCTTTGCCAAGAGAACCCTAAATGGAGTCACAAAGAGTCGAGCATGACTGAAACAATTGAACAACAACAACAACAAAAATTGAAATTGCAGGCTTAGGATCTCTGAAAAAAATAATCTACTGGTGTTTCTCCCATATTGCTATCTCAGTGACAGCCAACATCACAACTGTTTGTAATGGTATTTAGGTTATCAAACATAACTAGTAGCATTTTTGTAATCTGAAAATTCTGCAAACACTAAAGTTAAGAGATAGATGGTAGATATAAAAATGTCTAGTCTTTTAAATGTTGTCTTTTTAATAGAGGATGGCTGTGAAGATGGTTGGGAAAAGAATGAGCAATTTGGAAGTTGCTACCAGCTTAATACCCAGGCATCTCTTAAATGGAAGGAAGCATTTATTTCATGTCAAAATCAAGGAGCAGACTTAGTAAGCATCTCAAGTGCTGCTGAGTTAATTCATCTTAAAGGTAAGCTAACTCCAAGGAGATATAGATAGAATATTTTATATATAAAATTTGAATTAAATGTAAAGAAATAACATGAATAGCAATATCAAAGCACACTGTCTATGTACTCGGACAATATTGATACCAATAAACAACAGGATATTAAGACAGATATTCACTGACTTTAAATAATTCTGTGCATTGAAAATATACTCATGATGCAATGTGCAAAATGGAAGATGGACTTCATATTGGAAAAAAGGGTAGGGGAGACAAATACTGAATTAACATCTATTCTAGTTGAAAGTGTTTGTGGAAGAAATTATATTTAAAGTCTCTGAAAGAGGGAATGAAAATGGGGGGCTAGGTGGCTCAGTAAATAGAGCACCAGCCCTGGAGTCAGGAGGACCTGAGTTCAGATCTGGCCTCACTTAACACTTACTAGCCATGTGACCATGGCAAGTCACTTAATCCCAATTGTCCTGCCTTCCCCCTTCCAAAAGGCGAAAAAAAAAAAAGATAAAAGGGGGAAAGAAAACAGGCATAGAATTAGATATAGTAAGGAGGAGTAAGAAAGACTTAAGTATGTTTAGGTAGTATGAGTGATGATGGTTTTAAACTTGAGGAAGAGTTTAACATTGGTAGAGTTCAGGACTTTAAGTCATACAATGTGTGTGAAGTGATACTTAATTGTTTAATCATTCAATCAATGAGCATTTTTTTATGCTTACTATTTGCAAAGTATTATGCTAATCATTGGATATACAAAGCAAAAGCAAACAAACAAACTAGTCCCTGCCCTAAGGTCTTTCTGTCCTTTTGGAAGAGATAACATGTCTATACAAGATAAATACAGAGTACATGGAAAGTAGCCCAATGAGGTGCCTTAGGTGTGGTGTGCTAGAAGGGAAGGCACTAGCATCTGGAGATCCAGGGAAATGGTTCATGTAGGTGGTAGCATTGAACTGAGTCTTAAAGGAAACAAAGGAGTCTTCGAGGTAGAAATTAGGAGGGAGAGCATTCCAGGTGTGAGTGACAACCAGTACATGGGTTTGAAGAGATGGGGGCGGCCAAGTAGCACAGCGAGTAAGAGCACCGGCTCCAGTGTCAGGATGACTTGGAGATTGAATCCTGGGCTCAGACACTTAGCACCACACCCAGAAACACCTGGCCGTGTAACCTTAAGCAAGTTACTTAACCCTGATTGCTTAAAAAAAAAAAAAAAGATGAGAGATGAAGTGTCAGATGGTGAGAAACAACAGCTAGGACAGTGTGACTGGTCCATGGAATGTGTAAGGGGGGAAATAATGTGTAAGAAAAAAGGAAAGACAAGAAGGGGCCAGGTTGTGAAGAGCCTTCAATGAGGAACAGAAGAGTTTATATTTGATCTTAGAGAGCCATTAGAGTTTATTTTCAAAAATTTATTTGTTTATTTTTTAGTTTTCAATATTCATTTCCACAAGATTTTGAGTTACACATTTTCTCCCTGTCTCTCCCCTACCCCCCACCCCAAGATAGAAAGCCTACTGAATACCCCTTCCCCCAATCTGTTCTCTCATATATCCTTCTCCACCCCCCTCCCAATTACTTTCCTGTAGGGCAAGATGGATTTCTATACCCCATTGCCTCTATTTCTTATTGCCTGGTTGCATGTAAAAAAACAATTTTTAGCACTTGTTTTTAAAACTTTGAGTTCCACAGCTAGGTGGCACAGTGAGTAAAGTGCCGGCCCTGGAGTCAAGAGGACCTGAGTTCGGTTCTGGCCTCAGACACTCAACACACAAAAAAACTAGCCATGTAACCTTGGGCAAGTTACTTAACCCCAATTGCCCTCCAAAAGGCAAAAAAAAACCAAAACCCAAAACTCTGAGTTTCAGATTCTCTCCCTTCTTCCCTCCTCACCCACCCCCCACCAGGGAGACAAGCAATTCAATATTGGTTGTACATGTGTAGCTATGCAAAACATTTCCATAGTAGTTATATTGTGAAAGACTAACTGTATTTCCCTCCATCCTGTTCCACCTTGGATTTATTCTGTTTTCTCCTTCAACCCTGTCCCTTTTCAAAAGTATGTGCTTTGTAAGAGCAATGGCCCCAGAGTCGGGATGACCTGGGATCGAATCCGGGCTCTGATACTTAGCACCACACCCAGAAATAACTGGCCGTGTAACCTTGAGCAAGTTACTTAACTCCAATTGCTTTAAAAAAAAAAGTATGTGCTTCTAACTACCCTCCCTTCTATCATACCCCTCTTGTCCCCTTCCCCCCTACTTTCTTATAGGGTAAGATGCCCAACTGAGTGTGTATGTTATTCCCTCCTTAAGCCAAATCTAATGAGAGTAAAGTTGATTCATTCCCTTTTACCTTCCTGCTCTTCCCCTCCATTCTAACAGTTATCTCTTGCCTCTTTTATATGAGATAATTTACCCTATTCTATCTCTCCCTTTCTCCTTCTCCCAATATATTCCTCTCACCTCTTAATTTTATTTTTTAGATATCATCCCTTCATATTCAACTTATCCTGTGCCCTCTGTCCATATATATATGTATATATATGTATATATACATATACATACATACATATCCAAATACATACATATACATATACATATACATATGTGTGTATATACCATTTCCCTTCAAGTATCCTAATACTGAGAAAAGTCTCATGAGTTACAATTATTGTTTTTCCATGTAGGAATGTAAATAGCTTAACTTTAATAAGTTCCTTATGATTTCTTTTTCCTGTTTACCTTCTCATGCTTCTCTTGTTTCTTGTATTTGAAAGTCAATTTTTCTGTTCAGTTCTCGTCTTTTCATTAAGAATGCTTAAAAGTCCTCTATTTCATTGAATATTCATATTTTCCCCTGAAGTATTATACTCAGTTTTTCTGGATAGGTGATTCTTGATTTTAATCCTAGCTCTTTTGACCTCTGGAATATCATATTCCAAGCCCTTCGATCCCTTAATATAGAAGCTACTCAATTTTGTGTTATCCTGATTTTGTTTCCACAATACTCAAATTGTTTCTTCCTGACTGCTTGTAATATTTTCTTCTTGACCTGGGAACTCTGGAACTTGGCTATAATATTCCTAGGAGTTTACTATTTGGCATCTTTTTCAAGAGGCAATCGATGAATTCTTTCAATTTCCATTTTTCCTTCTGCTTCTAGAATATGAGGGCAACTTTCCTTGGTAATTTCTTGGAAGATAATGTCTAGGTTATTTTTTTGGTCATGACTTTCAGGTAGGCCAATAATTTTTAAATTACATCTCCTGGATCTATTTTTCAGGTCAGTGTTTTTTTCAATGAGATATTTCACATTGCCTTCTATTTTTTCATTTGTTTGGATCTGTTTGATAATATCTTGATTTCTCATAAAGTCATTAGCTTCCATTTGCTCCAATCTCATTTTGAAGGAATTATTCTCTTCAGTGAGTTTTTGACATTCCTTTTCTATCTGGCAAATTTGGCTTTTTAAGGCATTCTTCTCATTGGCTTTTTGGCCCTCTTTTGCCTTTTGAGTTAGTTTATTTTTTAAAGTGTTATTTTCTCCAGTATTTTTGGGGTCTCCTTTAGCAGGCTGTTGACTTGCATCATTCTCATTTCTCTTTCCAGTTTTTCCTCTACTTCTCTTACTTGATTTTCAAAATCCTTCTTGAGCTCCTCCATGGCCTGTAACCAATTCATATTTTTCTTGGAGGCCTTTGATGCAGGAGTTTTGACTTTATTATCTTCTGGTTCTTTGTCTATGTTTTGGTCATCTTTGTCCCCAAAAAGCTGTTCTATGGTCTGATTGTGCTTCCTCTGTTTGCTCATCTTGCCAGCCAATTACTTGACTTTGGAGCTCTTTGCCACGGTAGAACTCTGCCTCCAGAGTGGAGAGAGCTGTGTCCCAAATTTCTGGGGTTTTGTACATCTGTTGTCAGAGCTTTTTCCAGGCACCTGCCTCAGAACTGTGAAGATGACTGCCTCTCCACAATCTCAACAAGCTCTGCCATGCTAGCACTCCTCACCCCAGGACTGCCACCCAAGACCGAGACCCAGATCAGGCAGGTCAAAGCAAGAGAAATTACCCTGTGAAAGGTCACTTGGTCCCCCTGTGATCTGTAGGCCTGGAGCTCAGGAGGTAGCCACTCAGCAGCAGCTACAGTTGCTGCCACCTCTGCCACCCTGGGGGCAGCAGCCGGACCACATTCTTCTCTCACCTGCTTCCAACAGAGTCCCCCCACTGAACTTTACTTTTTATTTGGCATTTGTGGGTTGAGAATGTGGAAATCTGGAAACCACCACAGCTACTGGTGAATTAGTCCCCTGAAGTCTATTCCAGCTGGTCTGTGCTGTGGGTCTGGGTCAGCACGGCTCACATAGGACTGAGGTCCTCTCCCAGTGTGGTACAATAGATCCTTCCTGTCGGCCTGCCAGACTGCCTTCAGTGGGAGATTTGTTTCTCTCTGTCTGTGGGTTCTTTAGCTCTAAAATTTGTTTAGAGTCATTTTTTACAAGTATTGGAGGTAGTTGGAGTGGGAGCTCAAGCAAATTCCTGCTTTTACTCTTCCATCTTGGCTCTGCTTACCACCTCCCCCCCATTAGACTTTATTGAGTAGGGAAGTGAAATTATAAGACCTGTGTTTAAATTCATGGTAGTAGCAAATAGGAGGATGGATTGAAACTGGGAGAAATTTGAGGCAGGGAGACCACTTAGGAGGCCATTGTAATAGTCTAAGTGAGAGGTGACCTGGGGTGGCTACTGCATGAGCAGATATGTAGGAAAAGATACTGGGGAGAAAGAAATCACAAGACTCAGTAACTAATTGAACATGGAGGGTGACTGTGAGTGACATGTCAAGACATGAGACCAGCCACGTGAACCTGACTACTTATAGGGTGGTGGTGCCATCGACAGTAATAGGAAAGTTTGGGAGAAGAAGTAACGAGTTCTGTTTGGGGCATGTTGAGTGTAAGATGCACATGGACATCCAGTTGGAAATAAATGCCCAACAGAAAGAGAGAGACTGACTCAGGGGAGATACTATGACTTAATAAATAGATCTGGGAATCATCTGTGTTTGAGATGATAATTGAGCCTGTGGGAGTTGATGAAGTCACATAGTAAAAGTGTGTAGAGAGCCTGGGGGAAATCCACATTTTGTTGATATACCAGATTTAGCAAAGGAAGATTGAGGAAGAGCAATCAGATAGGTAAGAAGTGAACCAAGAGAGCAACAGACTTACAAAAGCCCAGAGCAGCAAAGTGACCAATAGTGTCAAATGCTATGGGGTGATAAAGAAGGATCTGGATAGAGAAAAGCCCGTTCTACTTAACTGTTGAGAGAGCAATGTCAGAAGATGGAAGCAGCAAGACAGGAAGTGGTATAAGATGCAAGGAAGAAGTTTGTTGATTTTGGATGAATCACTTAACCCTGATTACCACCCACCCACCCCCTGTATCCCACCTCAGAAAAAAGCTTGAAGTAGATGGCAATGAAGGAGTAGACTGAGGAGAGGAAAAGTTGTTTGAGTCAGGAGTGTTGGATTTTTTTTTTTGCAACGATACTGGAGTGGTTTGCATTTCCTTCTCCAGCTCATTTTACAAAAAACAATTAGGCAAACAAGGTTAAGTGACTTGTCCAAGGCCACACATCTAGGAAGTATCTGAGAATGGATTTGACCTCATGAAAATGAGTCTTACTGACTCCAGGCCTGGACCTCTATACACTGCACTGCCTAGCTTTCCCCCTTTCATTAGGATTACTTAGCCTCTTTGTATCTACATTTTTCTCTGGCATATGTACAGTTAGCACTCTAACCTGTGTCCTTTTCTTTTTCTCTCTCCCTGCACTTCCCCACTAAGATGATAAGCTCCATGGAAGGAGAAGGAGGTTTTATACATACATATGCACATGCACACATGTACAAATGCATATATGTGAATGTTTCCATTACATTGTGAAAGTACTTTTATATGCATATATACACACATACATACATGTAACTTGTGTGTGTGTTAATGTGCAAATACTCTCCCTCCTACCTCAATAAGTTCAGGATCTGTCTCAAAGCCTTCCACCCCATTCCAACCCCTACCCTCATACCGAAAGACTTCAACAAATATGTTATTCCTTTAAATACCCGGCCTTTTAATTCTTCAGTCTGCTCCTTCACTTTATTTCAGGCTCCACAAGATCGGTCATACACCTAATTCTCAAGCCCTTGCTCTTGTATCTCTCCTTTCGCTTTCCCAGCTAAATGCTTTCAAAATGTCATCTATACTCAGTGATTTTTCACTTTATCTCCTTTAACTCCCTTTTAAGCCCTCTGTACTCTGACCTGACCTCATCACTCAACTGATACTTCTCTCTCTCAAGTTTTCAGTGATCTCTTAATTACCAAATATAATGGCTCTTTCTCAATCCTCACCCTTCTTGGCCTGCAGCATTTGACAGTGTTGATTACCGTCTCTTCCTGAATACTCTTTCCTTCTTGGTTTTTTGTGACTAGTCTCTCTTGGTTCACCTTCTATTTGTCTGATTAATCCTCACTTTCTTTTGCTGGATTTTGTGAATCCCTTGACTGTACATATCAAGGCTCTATACAATGCCCTCTTCTCTCTTCATTCTATATTCTATCATTAGACTCTCTCACACATGTACAAATATATGTATATATGTGTATACACACACATTTGTACCATGTAGCATATTAGGTATTCAATAAATACTTAATCACTCAATACTTTGACATATTAAGAATATTATCATAAAACTTATTTCTTGAAGGAACCTTAGAAGTCATCTCTTCCAACTCCATTTTGCAGATGACAAAATTGAGGTCCAGATTGTCATCCCTAGCATATGTTTCTTCATGTCTCATAGGTCTAAAGCTCAAAACTTCGGGCTCCATGCCCTCCTCTTAAACCTTTACATTTTCCCAGGCTTTTTTCCCACTTAATTTGAAACTTAAATAATTAATACTTCTATAAAAAAATTTATATTTTCTGAAAATATACTACCCTATACAAGCAAAAAATAATATCCATAAATGTCCTTTTACCACTATAATTCCATGAATTTCCAGAATCATGTTTAATAAGTTCTGGTGGATGGGGTTGAGTAAATTAAATCTGAGGGTCTGAAGAGTTGCAAAGTAATCATTTGAGAACAGTCATGAAGAAAACTTGAGATATCAGCAAACTAGGGCCTTTTTTAGTATTAAAAATCTTAGGGCTCTTCCATATGTCTTTGGGTATCTGTTATTACCAAGGAAAGCTATAGAATTGCCTCAAAGAGCATACTTCCTGATTCTCGTTCAGCACAGAAGGCGCCACCACATTCACCCTCTTACCTCTGCCCACCTTCTCCCTAGTACCCATACTTGCCTTAGACTTGCCAGCTGGCAGCTGCTATCAATTGGCTTAGCCAGGATTTTATCACAGAAGCCAGCAATGTTCTTGTTGTTTTGTTTCAACCTCATTTTTAATTTTGTTTGATTCTCTTAACTCTACCTGGACTCATGGGGAAATGTTCCGTCTGATTGCTCAAGTCATGGCTGTAACCGTTTTTCTTCTTCACTCTGTCCTCTCCTATAGTCTAAATGCTGTTAACAGCCTTGGTATCTATGCCTCACACTATACACAACTAAGAAACCAGAACCCAGTGTATCCAAAACAGAGAAATGGGACAAGGGGGGGGAAGCAGCAGAAGGGAAGAAGCATTTATCGTCTGCTATGGGCCAGGCACTGTTCTAAGCACTTCAACAACCACTCCAGTGAATCCAATAAATGTATATAAAGTGCCTACTATATTCCAGGCACTGTGCTAAGCATTGAGAGGTGGGCGCTATTATTATCCCCATGTTACAGATGTGGAAACTGAGGTAAACAAAAGTTAAGTGACTTGCCCAGAGTTCCAAAGCTAGTTGGGTCTTCCCAACTGTAAACCTAGCACTCTGTCCACCATGCCACCCATCTGCCTCTACTTACCCACAGGGACAAGAAATTTCCATTGGCGCTAAGATTCTCTCAGAACTACCCCACCTTTTAAAAAGTCTAGACCTCGGATTTTGTTGCTGTAGGAAGCTCTGTAGAGGAATCACCCTCTACCAAATTTTGTGATAGTGGCGGTTGTTGAGTTGTTTCAGTCATATCTGACTCTTTGTGACCTGATTTGGGAGTGGTTTGCCATTTCCTTCTCCAACTCATTGTATAGATGAGGAAATGTGATAGTAATGGCAATTAAAGATTCCCCTGTATTGGCTTGGTTTTCAAATTGATTGTGTTAAAACCCAGAGCTTGTTAATCCCACCTGTGGGATGGACTTGTTGATGTGAAAAGAGAGTCCTGAACTGGGAGGAGCTGGTGACAAATAGATTTGGAGAGACAAGAGAGAGGCAGAAGAACTTTTTGGAAGCAGCACCTCGTGGAGAGAGAGAGACTAAGAGAATTGCTGGTGGCCGCTTTGAATTGCCCTGGACTTTTGAGACCTGCCCCCTGAGCTGCCAAGGACTGAGGAGACATGGCTGTTTTGCTGGTACTTTGTCTGTCTGTTTTGATGTTCTTTTGCCAGATTTGTCCACTGGTGAAAGACAGTCCTATTGTTGAAGAAGTCCTGGAACCTGGCTTTTGGTTAAGAAGCCCTGAGACTGTCCTGCAGACAGAGAGTGAATACTGGCCACTGGTGAAGGACAGTGCTGTTGTTGCAGGGGTCTGGGACCTTTCTGTTGGTTCAGAAGCCCTGAAGAAGGATTTTCTTGTTGTATGTTTACAGAAATCCTGGGAGAGGGTTTTGCTAATGTTTTCAGGGGTTCTAGGACTGTTCTACAGACAGAGGATGAATTAATGAAGGGACTGGCAATGTATCTTGTGGCCTTGCTAAGCCTTGTCTCCCCAGAAACTAAGATTGCTGAGAACTTGCCTCGTGTCAAGATGAAGAAAAGACCTCCATTTGGGTATTAAGTGCTGTGCTTAAACTTGATGTAACTCTGGGGTAGATTCAATTGTGATCCAGGGGTGGGGAACTTTTGACCTTTTTGTGCTTTGTGATGGACCAAATGAAGGTACAGCCTAGCGGTGGAGAAGTATTTAGAACAGAGACTTTGTAATTGATTGAATGATTGGAAGGTCCTGGGGTGTGGTAGTCCTTGGAAATTATTTAATCACATTTAGTAAATGCTGTATTTGGAATGATGTCATGTTTTGATCTTCTCTGTTCTTGGTTGGTCACTGAATAAAATGGAGAGCACCTATGCTGGTATTTTGAACCTTGGGAAGTTGCCTTTCCTTGGCATTATATTACAGGAAACTGAGGCAAATTGGGATAAGTGACTTGCCCAGGGTCACACAGCTAGCAAGTGTCTGGGACCAGATTTTTAATTCAGGAAGATGAGTCTTTCTGACTGTCTGGCCTGGGTTCTATCCACTGTGTAACCTAGCTTCCTGTGATGAACCGTCCCTCCTGCTTTTCATTTCTATTAGGAGTGGCTTGGGGAGGATTTCAGAAGCATTCTGCTGGAGAAGAGTACTCATAAATCCAAGTTTTATCAACTCACCAGGTTTTTAAGAAGTGTTTTAGTAACCTGAACAGACTGTGTTGCCCTGTTTGGGCATTTTTAAGAGATTTAGGAGATTCCAAATTGAATCCCAGCTGAAACTAGAGTTCTTTAGATTGTTGTGTGATGCCAATAAATTCAGTTTCAATAAAATAACTCAATGGGTATCTTTTTATCTTTACAGATAAAGAGGGGATTCCAAAAATGTTCTGGATTGGTTTAAATCAGCTAGATTCTTCAAAAGGTTGGGAATGGTCTGATCACACCCCATTAAATTTTCTCAACTGGAATCCAGGTAACTTTTTTTCCTCTTTCCTTACTAGGAATAGTACAGACCTTAGTAAAATAAAGGTTTTGACTCTCTCCTCAATCCCTACTCCAGACTATTGAGTGTTTATGACACTCATAAGTCTTTAGACTTGTACTCATATTACCTATCTTGAAAGAACTTTTCCTTCTACAATATGTCAGTTGTAATGCTATTAGTAAGACAGTTTTGGACTTTGATGGAGCTACTAGTGAATGTTTCTTGGTGGCCATTGGATTAAGTACCACTTCTAGACAGGAGCAAAGTGACAAGGCACCTGGCCCGAGGAAACCATTGGGGAACTGTCAGGATGAAACACATGGCTGGATATTTTGTGGGAATGGTGAACCTTTTGAGAAAAGATCCCAAATTTAAACTTATACCTCAGACCTGACATTTGTTACTGAATCTATTCCTCAGATTCTCCAACAGGAATAGCCTTGTGAGCCCCAGGATGTTTTTGGCATTATCAATAATTCTTGACAGACAGCCTCCAATAAATCACTCTCACACTCAGAAATCTATTCTGGAAAATAGGGACAAATATTTATCAAGGGCCTAGGATTAAAACATATATTGATGACTCTGACACATTTTTATCTCTTAAAAAGTAAATGCCAGTATTTGGGGATATTTTTTCTCTAATACAATCCCAGCAGTTCATTTGCACACATTACTCCCAGAGAAATGGATTCTGCCTTCTCACAGTCCTGGCATTTGTGTTACATGTTCTAGGAAAGTCTAACAGTCTGTCAGTCAGCAAGCATTAATTAAGTGCTTACCATGTGCTAAACCCTGGAGATACAAAGAAAGGCAATAACTTGGTCCCTGCCTTTAAGACTCTCACATTTTAATGGGTGAGATAGCATGTAAAAAAAAATGTGCATATTGAATAGATACAGGTGAAATGGAAGGGAATCTCAAGAGGTAAACTACAGCCTGCAAAAGATTGCAGCAGCCCAGAAAAACAGAATGAGAGAGAGAGAGAGCCAGGTAAAGCAGTTCAGATTCTAGAACAGCCCAGCCTTAAAAGTAAAAAATAAGAGATGAGTGACAGAATATTGGACATTGCCCCTGTTGTGCATCTTTACACCCGCTTCACTCTTCCCACCAAGGGTCAGGGGACATTTCCAGGCCATAAAAATCACATTCTTATGGAGCCTCAAAGGTCACGTTTCATTGCTAGCTTCTGGCTCAATATGTACAAATCTCCAGAGTGAATAATACTCTTGTAAAATCACTTCAGAAGTGGGAAGAAGGGTCTCTTAATTCCTAATCATGTCATCATCCTTTCCTATTTGGGGGATTTCCTGATAACTTTCCACATAATATCCTTGAGGTTGTATGATGAAGGTTGGAGTTAGAAGAAGAAATCTTCTTTCAACCCCTTCCTTTATGACCTCTTCCCCTAAACCTTCGTCCCACCCAGCATTTCTGGCTGCCCTTCCTTCCTTCCTTCCTTCCTTCCTTCCTTCCTTCCTTCCTTCCTTCCTTCCTTCCTTCCTTCCTTCCTTTCTTTCTTTCTTTCTTTCTTTCTTTCTTTCTTTCTTCCTTCCTCCCTTCCTTTCTTCCTCCCTTCCTTCCTCCCTTCCTTCCTCCCTTCCTCCCTTTCTTCCTCTCTCCCTCCTTTTCTTTCTTTCTCTCTCTCGTTCTTTCTCTCTTTCGTTCTTTTTCTTTCTTTCTCTTTCTCCCTTTCTTTCTCCCTTTTTCTCTTCCTTTCTTTCTCCCTTTCTTTCTCTCCTTTCCTCCCTCCCTCCCTCCCTTCCTTCCTTTCTCACTTTTATATTCCGTTAGTGTTCTCTACCCCCTCCTAGAGGTTAGAAATGATCTTGTGCTTTTTTTAAAAATTCCATCATTTTTTCAACCAGGGTCAAAGATTCTTTATAGGTGTTAGTTGGGTTTCAATTAATTAAAGTTTTACTAAATTATGTTCTTGTAAAAGCAGAAGTTTAGAAATACCCTTCATTTTCCCTTTTCTAACTGAACACAAAACCTCTCTTTTCTACCCCTACTTCATTTTTTTTCTTCCTCCCTACTCTTAAGAAATTCCCAGTTCGCCTACAGTAGGTGGCTCAAGTTGTGTAATAATGAATGCTGAATCAGGCCAGTGGCACAGTTTTTCGTGTGAAGCTGTGTTCCCCTATGTGTGCAAGAAGCAACTGAATGAAACCTCAAAGTCATCAGGTAATACTTCCTTTTTGTGGTCATTTGCAAAAAAAAAAAAAAAGACTTAAAAATAATAATTTTGTGAGAAATAAAGTCAATAAATTTAAGGGGCCTTCACCCAAATTGTCTTCCTTCAGGTGTCCTGACACTTCAGATGGAGAGAAGGTCTAGCTATTAAATTTTCCTTTTCTAGGAAGGATTCATTTATAGCTTGTATTAACAATATGGCCTTGTTGAATTGTCTTTAAAATCAAAGTGAACAATGTGGGGTCAGTAGAATGGGTACATGTTAGTGTTTCTACAAATAGGAAGCGAAGCCTTTAGACAACAAATACAGTATGTATGCATATGGGGTTCTCCAGTTTCTAGAGATATGACTTAATAATATGATGGTTATTTTCATGGGATTAAACTCTTTTATCAAACTGATAAGATTAGTTGTCACTATGCTTTCGCTGCCTTCAGTAGTGGTATTACACAGATTCATTTTGTTTAGATTAACATAACATCTCAAGAATGAACAATTATTTTGCATCAATTTACACAAGGATAAAATGCAAAATTATCTAGAGTACCAAATAATAGATACAAAATAGATATAAAAGAATTCCTAATTTAGGAAAAGAAGAAAAATAGCAAAACCAAAAATATATATTCTATCATAAGGTTGTTCCCTGTAAAATTATGAGCTAGTGGTTGGCTGTGAAGTAAATTACTATTTTCCCAGCCCCTTCCCTTATCTCAACAACTCCAAATTAAACTCACCACCTTCCTCCCAAATTTGCTTCTCCTCCAAAATTCCCAGTTTCTCTTGAGGGCCACACCATCTATCTAGTCGCTCAGATCGACAACTTTGGAGTCACACTCAGCTCTCCTCACTTTACACCCCTTCACACACTATGCATCCCTGCTAAACTGACTTTTTTACTGTTTCCTGACCTTGGCATTTCATCTACTGCCTCTGACATTTTGTACCTGCTGTTCTCAAACATGGAAATCCTCCCTCCTCAGCACCATGACCTGTTAGAATGCCTAGCTTCATTTAAGGCTCAGCTCATGTGAAGGAAACCTTTCCTGATCCCCCTTGCTCAGAGCTGCTTTTCTTTCTCAAAATATCATTTATATGAATATCTATGAAATATTCTCCTCCTACCTCCCAGAGTCTATTATGAAGCCTTTAAAGGCAGCAACTGGTTTTCATTTTGTCTAAATCAGTGCCTGGATTTATACATGGTAGACTCAATAAATGTTGAACTGGCCCTTTTGAGGAAACTGTGGCATGTTACCATAGGATATTGGTTGACAATTTCAAGTTGGGACAAATTAAAGTCACTGAGGTTCTACAAAAGGCTCTCAGACACTGGAAGCCTCAAAGAGGGAAGCAAAAGCATACCAATGGACAACACCGTTCCCAACCGCAGACATTCCAGCTACACATTTCCTGATTTTATTTCCCTTTCCTCAAAATATTTTTTGTGACATTAGCTCAAATAGTGCCCATGAAGGTAAAGTTGAGAGGAATGGCTAAGGTGGTTGCTGACCTATAGACTGATGGGAAGGAAGGAAAAAAGGAGAACTTCATATACCATCTTCTACCCTGTTTAGTTGTCTCTTGGCTAAAGGATAAATGGGGGAAATTGGATGTATTGTCTAAGTAGATCATTCCAACTTTGAATCTCCTTTGTCACCAGTGACTATAATGCTGGTTGCTAAACTAATTGTGTAATAAAATGGTGGTGTTAGCCTCACTGATATAGTATAAACTCTTCAACTTGCAAATACTAATGGTGAACCTGGCCAGCGCTGTGCCCAGGGCAAGACTCACTTATTTTGTTGTCTTCCTCTGCCAGCAAGAGAGCAAGGGGTACCTTTTTTTCAGTGCCTCTTGTTGCTTCTGCCTCTCCCCACACAGATGTGTGCCCAGTGTGGCAAGGTCAGGTCTGCCCCTACTAAATCCACTTTACTGTTTTATTCCCTACAAAATATGTTCATATTTCTGTACCTCCTAAGATCATACATCCCAGCTTTTCCAGAAGAGTTAGATTTCAGGAAGGGAGAACTTGCACAAAGTTATCTGTTCAACATGGATGTGTCTTCAATGGAATATAAATAACTGCTTTCTCCCCAGATGTTTGGACATATTTAGAGACCCACTGTGATCCAGGCTGGCTGCCAAACAATGGATTTTGCTATCTGCTGGTAAATGAAAGTGGTTCCTGGGATGAAGCAAATGCAGAATGCACATCCAACCACAGTAACCTAATCAGCATGCATTCTTTAGCAGATGTGGAGTTAGTTGTCAGAAAACTCCATGGAGGAGGTAAGTTTTTCAAAGACTCTCAAATGAGATGTTTTTAAGTATTCTAGGGTTCTTGGTCTATTAGCAAAAATGTCATCTTTGTGAAAACCTGACAGATTTATCCTGTGGTTTACATGTTCTTCACTGTCCCTCATATATATCCCATCAATGGTATTAATGATTTTATAATTCTTACATTTATCCAAAAGCCATACTATGTGAGGAGAAATAAACTGGATTGTTTTAATTCAACATAAAGAGAATGTCAGCCTTCTTATTAAGCCCCAGCAGTTACTATGGGAGGTAGCAGGCACCCTACAGGATTAGTTATTGGGGATTACCTATCCCCCCAAAAATATATAGGTTCAGACTAGTAAAGAGAAGAGGGGTTGGCATCAGAGCAAAGAAGGAGATTGGTGTCACCAGAAGACCAAAGACTGGGGAATGCTTATGTCTACCAGCGCTTTTTAAACTGTGGGTCAAGACCCCATATAATTTGGCAACAGCAAAAGGTTTCTGAACATGAAACGACCAAAAATTAATTTAAAATATAATGTATGATGAATCTGAAGTGTTTCTGACAAGGCTTGCCCATGTTGCATCAGGCAGCTTCACTGCTACCTTGGTTCTGAACACAAAGCAGTCACACCTTTGTACTGCACATGCCTTCAGACCACATAGTGCCAGCTAATGCTACAGAAAGGCAAAAACGGATCAAGAGTGGAAAAAGTTTAAGAAGCCCTGGTCTAACCCACTTCCAGTAAGGAAGGAAGGGGACCAGGTGGACTCATAAGGGAATTCTATCAAATTTTTAAATAAGTAGTTTCCATGATACATAGA
Source organism: Petaurus breviceps papuanus (assembly GCF_028583685.1). NCBI lineage: Eukaryota > Metazoa > Chordata > Mammalia > Diprotodontia > Petauridae > Petaurus > Petaurus breviceps. Next base: position 85,490,639 of record NW_027187419.1, on the reverse strand, counting down.
CTATTTTAATATAGAGGAAGGTGGTAGGCTATATAACCCTTCACTTGGTCCCTTAAGCTAAAGAAGACAAAGCTGAGAATCAGCAAGCATTTATTAAGTGCCTACTATGTGCTAAGTACTGTGCTACTTGCTGGGGATACAACATAAAGAATTCAATAATCCCAACTTCCAAGGAGCCTTGAATGGGGGAGGGGCTCATATATATAATGTATGAGTATATTATGTATGTGAGTATAGTATATATAAAATAAATATTTTGTACGTTTTTGCATCAAAGTATATATAAAATAAATATGAAAAGGATAAATACAAATAAATATAATGAATTTTAAAAAGGAGAAAGGAAACTAGCAGTTGGGGAAATCAGAATGGCTTCATGTAGAAGGTGATCTTGAGTTTCGAGAGAAGGATTCTTTGAGGCAGAAGTGAGGAGGGAATGCATTCTAGGTATGTGGGACAGTCACAGTTATGTAATGCTCAGTAAGATTGGAAAGATAGCTCGGGGACATTTTGTAAAAGGCTTTATGTTTTACCCTGTAGGTAGTAGAGAGCCACTGGAATGGATTCAGTAGCGGTAGTGACATAGTAAGGTCTTGCACTTAAGAAAATTACTTTGGCCACAGTGTGGACTAGAATAGAGAAAGTCTTGAGGCAGGGAAATCAATTATTGAGGATGTTGCAATAAAATAACAAGAGGTGATGAGGGGCTGAACTGAGGTGGTAGCTATGTGAATAGAGAAAAGGGATCAGAATTGAGAGAAGTTGTTGAAGTGGAAAGGGTAAGGTTTGGGAACCTATCTAATCAGATACCTGGTATGAGAGAAAGAGAGTAGTTAAGGGAGATGCTAGGATTATGAACCTGGGAGACAGGAAGAGTCTTAGATAGAAATAAGGACGTTTGGAAGAGGGGAAGCTTCAATTCAAATATACCCAGTTCATTTTGGGCCATGTTGAGGTTAAGATGTCCCTGAGACATCCAGTTTGAAATGTCCAATGGGTAATTGGAAAGAAAACCATACACCAATGTCATTACTGAATATCGGTACAAAATTGTTGAACATAGAATCATAAATAGGATATAACCATACATCAAAAACATTGCCCTGTTGTAACCAAGTAGGATTTACATATAGGTGGTATAAACCAGAAAAACATTCAATATCATACATTTTATCCTCAAGAAAACAGACTTTATAATGGTATCATAATATGTAGGAAAATTTTTAGATAAAAATAAAGCACTATATTTTAACAATATATATAAAATATGTTCATAAAAGATCTATACATAATAAGATAAAAAGACTTGCAGATATGATATCTGAAACCAAAACATAGCATTATTATATATAACTGAGCAATGCTAAAGGCATTCTCATGGGGGGGGGGGCAGGGAGAGAAACCAGCACAAGGATATCTGCTCTCTTTATTCCTTTCTAATATAACTTTTGAAGTCTTGAGAAAAACAATAAACCATATTAAAAGATTACTCATAACTAGAAGTATATGTAAAAACTACAACATAGCATCGTCATATACAACTGAGAAATGTTAGCATTCTTCTTTAAAAGTAAAAGGCACATAGAATGGAGATATCCACTCCTAACTGATGGAATTTTTAAAATCATAAAAGCAATAAAGCATGGATGAAAGTAATTAAACATCAATAATGAAGAAGTCAAAATGTATATTTGCAGACAGCATAATTATATAGCTAGAAAACCTAATACTATCAATAATAATTAATGGAGATAATCAATAAATTTATTAAAGTTGTGGGATATCTGATAGACCTGCAAAAATTACCTGCGTTTCTATATACCACTATTGATACTTAAGAGAAATTGGTAGGAGGAAAAGACTATTTGTACTAGTAAAAATGTATCAAATATTTGGACATTGACTTATCAAGATGTACAAATGCCAACAAGACAAGAAAAAGGTACCTTCCCCATTTCTAACAGTTACTAAGTCTGATATACCCCCAGATCCATTGAGAAATCGAGAGTTCAAGGATCTTTTGGCTTTAGTCTTAATACACCTGTAAAATTAACAATAATGATAATAATTGCATTTATATAGTGCTTTAAGGTTTGCAGAATGCTTTGCAAACATAACCTCATTTTATACTCACAACAACCCTAGGATAAAGATGCTGTGATTATCCCCATTTTACAGATGGCTAAATGAGACAGTAAATGATTAAGTGATTTACAGTTACACAGTTTGCAAGTGTTTAAGACAAGATTTGACCTCAATTATTCCTTTTCAACTATACAAGTTGAATACTCTATCTGTATCCCCTGTGCCACTTGAATACCTAACTCCCCAATTCGATCAAGAGATATATTTAATGGGGATCATCAAAATGGTGACGATAGGGATAATCTTAGCTCAGTAATAAACATACCATTTTAGTGTAAATTGAACTACCAGGAAATGGACCATCTGCAGAATGATTATTTCAACAACATACAAATCAGCCTACAGTAACTTATATATGATAAAAATATAATCCCTAATGATAGTCCTAAATGTATAAATCATGTAATTATTCCTATAAAGAAAATTATAATGGATTATAATTGATTCTGAGACCCAAGAGTAAGTGGACTTCTCAGCTCCTAGCAGGGAGAAAGAGACTATAAATTAGGCCTCTGCTATTTCTTCCTTGTTGCTTAGGAAGAAGAAAGCCTAGAGAACAGCCCAGAGGCTGCTGTCTTATTTCCAGATATCAGGGAAGGGAGAAAAAGTTGGAACAAGACTGCAAAGCTCCTACTCTCTCCAGGACAGGTCTTAGAGAAAGTTGCTGGTTCCTGCTTAAATTATACCTGTTTTCCTGAATTCCTTGTCGATTTTTTTTCTTTTCACTTAATTCCATAGCATATAGGACAAAGATAGGAACCAAGGTCTAAGAGCAAAAGTCCAAAACCCCTACCAACTACTTCTAGGGAGGCAGGAAATAATGTATTTATTAAGATGTTACTGTGGGCCAGGAACTGTGCTAAAACACTAAGGATACAAATGCAAGCAAAAACAAAAACAGAGAGGCAGCTAGGTGGCACAGTGAATAGAGCACCAGCCCTGGAGTCAGGAGGACCTGAGTTCAAATCCAGCCTCAGACACTTAACTGTGGGATCTTGGGCGAGTCACTTAACCCCAGTTGCCCTCCAAAAAGCAAAAACAAAACAAAAACAGTCCCTTGACTGCAGGAGCTTACATTCCCCTGGGAGTTGGGGTGGGGAAAACTCTTTAGAGACTACATTTTTAGATCATGAGGGTCATGCCCTAGAAAACTGTCCCTTTAACTCTGTGACCATTGAGGAACCTATCCCTTTAGCTGGGAGGTGGAGAGGAGAGGAGAGGCAGTTTATTCCATCATTCTCATGGATGAGCTGCTAGTCTTTGGATGCTAGAAAGTGTCAGTTGCTGATCCATAGCATTACCAAATGTAAGGGATAGCAGAGTCAAGTTTTGTTTTTTAAAGAGGAGGGAGACCAGTGCAGGCATCTACACATTAGAAAGGAACCTTAAGACAATTCTGAACATGAGGACAGAAGCTATAGAAGGGGTAAGTGAGAAGATGGAAGGGCTTTGTGAATGAGAACACAGGTAGAGTGGTTGACTTTCTTAGATGGGCCACCTCTTTCAGAGAAATTGGAACAAAAGAGTAGTTACAGTATAGAATTGTTCAAGGGATGAAGTAGGGGAAAATCAGAGGATCATAGACTGAAAGCCAGAAGGGACATTAGAGGTCATCTGGTCCACCCTCCTGATTTTACAGGAGGAAACTGAAGCCTAGTGACACTCAGTGACCTAAGTCACAGAGGTGGTAAAATGACAGAGGTCTAGTTTGAACCAGGCTTCTCTGATTCCATAAGAGTTTACTGTGCTTCTATGGAGGGCACTGTCATTCTTGGGTCCTTCTGCTATCTTGGTTTCTCTTATGCTGAATTCCTCTTATTCTGTCTTTTTTTTTTTGGTCTTAATTCCACAGCTCTTTTGAATGATATCATTTTATTGGATCATAGATTTAGAGCTGGACCCTTACAGGCCATTTAGTTCCATTCCTTCGCTTTCCCAGAAAGGTTAAGTGATGTTTCATGCAAGTAGTTAAGGATCAGCAGCATTTAGAACCCAAGTTCTTCTCTGAGTCCTGATGCACAGGGCTCCTATCCACTATAGTACTGCCCAAGAAAGTGTCCTAAGAGGCTATAGATTCCAACCAATACCTGGATAGGAACTCCATCTAATAATGACTTATATTTATATAGCATTCAAAGTTTTAAAAAGTACATATTACATATACATCATTTCACTCAATCCTCATCAGAACTCCATGTAATTGATACAGGTATTATCTCTATTTAACAAATAGGAAAAAAAGTGGCCCAGGGTAACATAGTTGTTCATTATCTGAGGAAGGATACAAACATGAATTTTTCAGACTTGAAGTCCAGTACTACACCAACTATATCCTTGCTCCAAGAAGTCTTCAGTGAAAAAACTTCTGATATGGAAGAGCTCGCTTCCCAAAGTTGCCCATTCTATTTTTTGATACGTCTGATTCCCTCCAACTACCAGTCCCCAAACTACCTTATATTTACTCTGTATATTTACATTTCCAGATGTTGTCTCCCTGTTAGAATATAAACTCCTTGCAGGACGGAATGAGATTTGCTTTTATTTTTGTAACCCTGTATGCTTAGCACAATGCCTGATACTTAATAAATGCTTGTTGATTGATTGAAATGTGAATGAGAAAGAATAAACAAAAAACCCTGATGGCAACTTTGAAGGAGACACTAAAAAAAGTGTAATACTTTATTCCCTGAAATGAATTAGCTTAAATGTAAAGACATTTAATTTTTTAAATATTGACAAACACCCAAGGATTTACTAATCTGTGAACCCTCTTCTTTTAGAAACCAAAGAAGAAATATGGACAGGTCTTAAGAATAATGACACTCCAGCTTTATTTAAGTGGTCAGATGGCACTGAAGTGACTCTTACTTACTGGGACCAAAATGAACCAGATATTCCCTACAATAAAACTCCTAACTGTGTTTGCTATTCAGGAAAGGTAGGAAGCACCTGGGGTTTGTGTATAATGCTGCTGTGTAATCTGACCACAAGAATATTTTTAAAATTAATGGGAGCCTCAATTTGTATGTAAATAAATTAGAAAAAGGGAGAAAGAATTAGCACCCAGCAGATAAGGGTTCTCCATGTCTCTGTAGTAAGTTTGCTGTTGTCCTGTTGTGTCTAAGTTTTTGTGACCCCATTAGGTAAAGGTTAATTACAAACTATGCTATCCCTGCTCTCTCTACCTAAATACTTTGCATTTAATTATCTTATATTTATTTGTATTTATTCTCTTTATACTTAGTATTACATACATACACATATATTTGTATACATACATATATATTTGTATATATGTATGTATGTGTGTATATACATACACATTTGTGTATGTGTGTATATATAACTACTTGCCTTCTTCCACCTCCACCCTCCCAATTAGATTAGAATTCCTTAAGAATAGGGATTATTTCATTGTATTTGTATCCCTAGTGCCTAGAACAGTGATTGGCACATAGGAGATCCTTAATAAATGCTCTCTGGCTCTTCACATAGTAAACACATTGAGGGAAGGGATGGTCTCAGTTCATTCTCAGTCTTCAAACCACTGAGCACAGTGCCTCTTATAGTCAATGAAGATTTGCCAATAATTATGACAACAGATGATGTTTGTCCTGTCAAACAAATAATGCGTCCTCCCCTACTTATAATAAGCTAAAGCGGCTCTGCCACAATCACCACCTATAGAATCACTTACACACCATTCTCTTTAGGACCTGGAAGCTGAATTTAGCTTCTGCACTGATTCTGGGGTTAGTGGCCCTGGGTTCAAGTCCCAACTCTTAACAGTTACTACTTGTGTCACCTTGGGCAGATCACTTAACAAGCATTTATTAAGTATCTTCTGTGTTCTGGGAACTGTGCTGAGCACTTTGAGAGATTACTCTGTTATGTAGAACAAGATTAAAGCTTTAATATTAGCTATATATAAAACTTCATTTGGAAAAGCTGTAACAGCTACAAGAACTCAAAAGAACTTTTAAGTCATTCTGGTAATATTAAATTCTGACCATACCAAGAGTTTAAAGCAAAGGCTTGTTACTAATAGGAGTAGATTCAAGATGAACTGGTCACATCTTGTGCATAGTTCATTTCTTTGCAGGGGGAGGGAGCTTTTTGTTAATGATGATGTTATCTTATACTTGGCCTTCTCTTTCACTACAACAGCTGAATTAATCCTTGTGTTTTAGAATTACCTTCTGTCTAGGTGAAAACCCCTCCCCCTAGAACTTTTTCCAAAACTATCTTCCTTGGTCCTTCCTTTTACATTGTGCTTTTGGAGCCTTCCTCTATGGTTATCACACTCCCCTTCCACTTAGCTCTCTTCTCATATTCTTTCCATATTCTGATGCTCACTAAAACCTAGGATTTTTTCACTCAAATGACCACATCTTTTGGCATCCTCTTTAAGGCTGACAGTCCCTTTTCTCATACTCTGTGACACATGGGCACAAGGAAAGGAGTCAGCATAATTCTAACTCCCTATTGCCATTACATCCTGATTGCATCACCATCACTTAGCAACCACCTTTCACTTTAAAATCCATCCCATTCTGGCCAGATCTTTGTTTTAACCTGTTGACCTCCAGGTCAGTCTCTTCTCCAGTAATTCCATGACCTCACTTACTGTCTGCTTCTCTACCTTAAATTCTTCCCTCTTCACATCCCCTCACCTCCCAGTTCCTCAATCTCAACTTCTCTGACCTCTTTTTCAGTCCTCCTCAACCACATATGAGTAGCTGTGCATTCAATCACTTTTACTACAGCAGTTGGAATTAATTTGGGCTCTCTATATGAGTCTTTGGAGTTTTTTTTTTTTATTAAAATGAAGAAACTTGATCAGTTTTGGCTACCCATTTCTGTTCCTCCATTTGGCAGCTAATGCCTCTTAAATTAAGTAACTCAGCATTCACATCAGAAAGAGGAAGTGGAAAAACCCTATGCAAAAGATTATGAATTCAGAAGAGATTTATTAGAAGATAGTCTTTACCAGCTGGCTAAGGAGGGGAGGAGCCCCTTTCCATCCTCCAAATGTGTGTCTTGATTGATGGAATGATGTCATAATCCCTCCTAAGACAGTTCCTAAGCTTTCCCTTTTGTAAGGGAAAAATTCTATCTCTGGTGTGTGTTAGAAATGTTCCCTCCAGCAAGGTTTTTGTTTATCACTGTTTTTCAAATCTATGCTTTTAATGCAGTAATTAGTTGAGTTGTATGTGGCCATGGAACTGTGATGTTTCCTCGTTTAATTGAGGTCCTTGTGGCTAGCTGACAAAGGACCGTGGAAGATCTTGTCTACCCTCCCAGTGCTATGGGACACTTTGGACCCTGATGGATTCGTCTTTATGAAGTTATAATTGGGGAAATTCAGAAGACATTGGCAGGTTTCAAGGGTGAAAGGAAAGTGCAGACAGCTCTTCAAACTACCTAAGTTTATGGGATGGTAGCCAGTTCAAAATTCTTTGGCCAGTTCCATTCCTATCCTTAGATTGTTCTTTCAAGTGAGGATCAAAGGCCTTATGGAGGTGCTTTTTCATCTTTTTCCCTTGGAATTCTATATATGAACCCTAACTGAGATCCAGGAGGGAATAAACTTCCAAAACAGATTCTAACATGGAGATAAAAGTGTTGATTTTTAATAATATAGTTATGAATTAATGTGTATATTCATGTAGCTTGTTTTTTAGCAAGTAGTATTGATTTGTTCACATTCCCCAAGGAAAAGATTGTACTTGGCAGTCAAAAATTCCAAAAAACAAAGAGATCCCTTATATATAATCAGAAGGATTGTGGAAACCATAAACTAGTCACTATGAAATGAATTGCAGCAATCATAGCTGTAGGGGCCCTTTCCACTCATCTGTGAGAATCTCTAGTTACAATTCTAAAGAGAATAAGTTCTTTCAGACTTTTTTTTAAGGCACAATGACATATGATGATAGCTCAAATACATAGTGCCTTAAGGTTTTTCTTTACCATACCATTTTGAAATCATAGGAGTCTAAATTTATGGGTTTGAAGGGACCCTAAGGGTCATCACATCTAATACCCTCATCTGACAGATGAGAAAGAGGCACAAAGTACTTGCTTGACGTGGCTAGAGTCACATAGCCATCATCAAAGGTGGGATTTGAACCTAAATCTTTCTGACCTGGACTCCAGAAGCCTACGCCCTCTACCATGATGCTTCTCTACATATGAATTCCAGGTAGTACACATCTTATTCTCATTTTACAAATGAGGAAACAGAGACCCAAAAAGGTTAAGTGAATACCAAAGGGCCATAACTGTGGGTGAATCTTAGCCATCCTGGATGTCATGTGGAAGAAGATTGCCTAGTGTTCTATTCTCTTTGAAATAGTCTTCTCACCTCTTTCCTGTCTCAAGAGATAATATAGTCAATTAAGAATTATGATAAAGCTCATGGGAAGGTGAAATTAGTGTCCCCTAGGACCTTGATGTGATGCTGACAGCCCCTTTAGGACAAATGAGATCCTCTCATTTTATTGTTTAGTGATGAGAAGAGAAGCAACTCAGAGTTCAGTCTTAAAGCTTGTAAGAAAACTTTCTTTTTTTTCCCTAAGCAACTTTCCACTTGTTTTTACCACAGTTAGGTCACTGGAGAGTCCAGTCCTGTGAAAAGAAACTCAAATATGTATGCAAGAAAACAGGAAAGACCACCAATGAAACAAGACTGGATAAGGACTGTCCTCAAGAAGAGGTACATTGAAATCCCTCAGCCAAGATGGAGACCATCTTCGCCAGAAATGGTGTTGGGGGGGGGGGATGAGGCTTAGAAGGAGAAGATGTTGTTTCTAGACCAGGCATTTTTAACCTGAGGGTCTATGAACTTGTTTTTTAAATATTTCGCTAAGTTTTTCAATAATTTATTTCCTTTGGGATCCTACATGCTTTATTTTATGAATTTAAAAACATTATTATCAGAAAGGATCCATAGACTTCACCAGATTGCCAAAGGGGTCCAAAAAGTTAAGAACCCTTGTGCCAGAGCAAGCCAAAGGTCATAATAGACATTACAGAATTTTCGTTGGGAGAGTTTTATATTGGGGTGTTGATGCACCTAAGAAGTCATGCGAAGACATCTACAATCACTACTTCATGTGCCACTGTACTCTGGGGTCGTTTTAGTCGTATGTCTCATATCCTTCCTCTAGCTAACAGGTTCTGTTGTCTCCTATCCTCAGCACGCGAGACCCTAAGCTGCTAACACCCTGCCCCGCAGTTAAATTGACTTTAGGATTTTGTGTTTAATGCTTATGTACTTTGAGTCAGAGAGATGTTGCCTATGTTGGAACACTCTGTAGTAATAACCTGTTCTGATTTAGGGCTGGGAAAGGCATGGAGAAGCTTGTTATAAGATCTATAAGGATGAGGTCCCCTTTGGAACTCACTGCAATCTGACAATCACTAGCAGGTATGACCACCATCAGGTAAGCTGGATGTTCATAGGAGCATATATCTGAAGCTGGAAGGGACCCCAGAGGCTGTCTAGTCCAACCCCCTCATTTTACAGGTGAGGAAACTGAGGCCACAGGAAAGTTAAGTGACTTGTCCAAGATCACACAAATCTTGCATATTAGATGCAAAATTTGAACCCAAAGCCTCTAAATTCAGAAGCTAGTGGGCTGTTGCTTCACATAAGAAGGCCTTAGGTTTTTTTTTCCCTAATCTTTTGCCAGGTCATATGATTTCTTCCTCTGCATCATCTCTCACATCCTCCTTATTCAAATGGCCAGTCTTGTTTAGGCTGTCTTTACTTCTCACCTGGACTATTTTAATTGCCTCTTAATTGGTCTCCCTGCCACAAGTCTTTCCCCTCTAGAGAGCTGGATAAAAGATATTCCCTGCATAGCTACCAATATGATTCTGCTAAAAAGGCACATCTGACCTTGTCATTGGCCTACTCAACAAATCCCCACATCTCCTTATTACCTTTAGGGTGAAAAAACAAACTTATCCAAATGACATTTAAAGCCCTTCACAGTTTGGCTTCGTTAGAGATTATTCCCCTTTTCGCAAATTCTGCAGTCTAGCCAAAAGGCTTTCTTACTGGCCCTTACACTTGAACTGCCATCTCCTGTACCCCTCCCTTGCACAGGCTGGTCCCCCTACGAAGCCTGCTCTCCCTTCTTACCTCTGCCTCTCCCAGTCAGTCTTGGGTGACCTTCAGAGCTCATCTCGAGTGCTGGCTAGTTCATGAGGGATTTCGTGAACCCCTCACTTGCTATTTCTTGCCCCAAAAAAGTTACCTTGTATTTTTGCACTCATTTTATAAATACATATATATATATATATGTATATATATGTGTGTGTGTGTATATAATGTGTGCATACACACATACATGTACATGTCTCTCTTGATAGAATATACGTTTCATTTTTATCCTGTTGCTTGGCACATGCTAGGCACTTAATAAATGCTTGTTGATTGATCCTTTTGGGGGGCAGTCAGGGTTAAGTGACTTGCCAAGGGTCACACAACTAGTAAATCCAAATCCAGATTTGAATTCAGGTCCTCTTGACTTCAAGGCCAGTGCTCTATCCAGTGAGCCACCTGGCTGCCTCTCGTTCTTAAGAATACGAATCTCTTTTGCCTGTATAGTAATTTGATACTGGAAAATATGAACAAGTCATTTGAACCTTACTTTACAGATTTGAACAAGAATTCTTAAACAGCATGATTAAAAAGTACAGTAAAGGTGGAGGGAAATTCTTTTGGACTGGCTTGAGAGATGAAGATTCAGGAGGAGAGTATAAATGGGCCAGTGTAAATGGGACAAAGCCAGTTGTAACCTATGTAAATTGGAATTCTCTTGAACCAGGTAAGTGCCTCTGCTTTGAAAGAAGTAGAATAAGATGCCTTGTTAAGTCGAATCTTTCCCAAATGTCTTCTCTGTTTAACAACTTTGCTGAAATGTGTTTTTGGCTAATAATATTTAATTTAATTCGACAAATATTTGTGTTAAGTGGATTCTTACATGGAAAACTTTGTATTGAACTCTAAAGGTAATGAAGGTTTTTAGGCAGAAATCCTTGGCCATTGAACCAAAGGTAGCAGTCACCAAAGTGTTTGAGGCAGTATGCTATGGTGAATTTGGAGTGAGAGGACCTAGGTTCGAATTCCAGTTTTGACATGCAGATTCTTAGAATCTCGCCTGCTTGTATTGGCGTCACAAATGCCACAGATTTACAAGAAATCTTGCTTGCCCAGTTGGTGTATAATAAAACCTCACAACTCTGACTTAAAAAATATTCCCGTTTTGACACTATGTGACCTTGATCAAGGCTTCTCTGGGTATTCTCATGCATAAAATAAGCAATGGACCAAATAAACTCTAACACCCTTTCCATCCCTAAGTCTCTTATCTCTCCTTAGAATGTAAGCTCCTTCTGGACAGAGGCTGCATCATTTTTGCCTTTGCATTCCTACTGCTTAGCGTAGTGGCTGGCAGACACACAGTAGGCATTTTACAAGTGTTTATTTGTTGATGGATTGCTCTGTGATACAAAATTTGCTTTGCAGTGGAGCGGTTGAGACACTTTTTATATAGACTACCACTAATGACATGACTCTTAATAACTAGAGCTGATCTTCATATCACTTTTATTCCTTCAACCATAACTCAGAAATGTTGTGAAATGGTGCTGCTATTTTTATTACTCAGTTTCCACTTATTTTCTTAATCCCTTCTCCAGTATCAGATAACTGCTGGATCTGAATAAAAGGCAGCTAGGTGGTCCACTGACAGAGTGTGGGGCTTGCAATTAGGAAGACTCATCTTCATGAGTTCAAATCTGGCCTCAGACACTAGCTAGGTATATGAACCTGAATAAGTCACTTAACCCTCTTTGTCTCAGCTTACTCATCTGTCAGATGAGCTGGAAAAGGAAATGGCAAACTGCTCTAGGATCTTTGCCAAGAAAACCCCAAATGGGAATCACAGAGTCAGACACAACTGAAATGATTCAACAGGTGTCCATAAAAAGTGGCTAGGGAAAGGCAGGACGGAGAAAGAAAGGATTTAATTTCACCTACAGGTAAGCTAGGCCATCTCTGAATGGTTTTGAGCACTGATTGTAGTTATAATTGGTTAGACTTACAGTCAGCAATAAATTACAAAACATTCTTTCTCTAATCTTTGAATTATGTGAATTTTACTTGTTCTCATCTGATGTAGTAACTGTAGTTTGGGACATAATGGAAGCCATTGGCAGTGTTTGGCCTTTACCCTTGGAAAGTTTCTACTTTAAAAACAACTAGGTAGAAAGGTTCAAGTTCTGGATCTGAAGCTAGGAAGACTAGAGTTCAAATCCAGCCTGAGATACTTATTAGATGTGTGACCCTCTGTAATATTAATGGGAGTTAAAGATCTCCCCATCCATTAATAGATGTCACAAGAGAGGCTTGATTAGGGGAGGCTTGTTTTTCAGGAAGGCCCACACCTTTTGTTACTTTGTAATTAGGCAGTGGGTCATGAAGATTGTGATGTCCTCTGACCATTAACAAGTGCAATATATACTCTGAGGTTAGCATTTTGCTTTGGGGCTTACTTATGGGAAAAGTGTTTATGTAATGTAGCCAGATGAGACTCTGAGTAACCGTTAAGGAGACCCCTGACTTTGAAAACCCATATGTTGGTGCTTCTCTTTCTGGTAACTATGTATGTATGTAATGCTCAGACAGTTGAATCTGTCTGTTGATGTGGATGTATGTATTATTTGGTCAGATGGCTAGAAGTCCTGTCTCTTGGTGTTTATGCTATTATTTCTGTTCTGTTTGTATTTTCTTTGAAATTCAGGGTGCTGACTTTTCCCCCTGAACTAAGTAAATGATATATATGTTTGATTAAAATAAGATTGTTGGCCCCTTTTGAGTTGCTTTGCTTTAGAAAAGCAGATCAAAGAACCTGTGTTAGCAGCCCTCCTGTCTAATATCCCCAAAGCAACTGCAAGTAGCATTGCTGTTATACCCTCAGCAAGTCAACTTCTGTTTTTCTCAGTTTCCTCAACTACAAAGTAGAAATAATAACATCTACTTCCCAAGATTTTCATGATAGTCAAATGAGATAATAATTTTAAATTAAATTTTGTTTATTTTTAGTTTACATCATTCCTTTCCACAAGATTTTGAGTTACAAATTTTCTCCCCCTCTTTCCCCTACCAACCAGCCCAAAACAGTGATCCCAATGTATACCTCCCCCCCCCAATCTGCTCTCTCCTATATCTTCCCCCATGCCCCCTCCGACTTTCTGGTAGGGCAAGGATGGATCTCCATCCCCCAGTGCCTGTATATCTTAGAGATAATAATTTTAAAGTGCTTAGCACAGTGTCTGGAATGTAGTAAGCGCCATATAAATGCTAGCTATTATTATTACCAAACTTTCTACTTCTCTTAGGGTAGGAGAGGGAATATGTAGTTCTGTGAGGTTGGTTTGGTTGGGGTAGGGAAGGGAAGTGGCTAAAATACTAGACTTGGAGTCAGGAAAATCTGAATTTACTGGCTCTGTGCCACTGGGAAGTAATCTTCTGCCGTGGTTTCTTCATCTGTAAAATGGTGATAATAATAATACCTACTTCAGTTGTAGTGAAAAGAAAAATGAGATGATGTTTGTAAAGATGTTTCTCCTTCTAGATCTAGAGAATTATGAGTTGCCATGAAAGTGATTTAGAGACAGATTTCAGAAATCTTCTCCCACTTATGTTCAGCAATTACTGGAATTCTAAATTTGAAGGCAAAAGACTTGCATTCAAATATAAGCTCCACCATTTATTAGCTATATGACCATGAGGAAGTTACCCAGTTTCCTTATCAAGCAATCAGCAAGCATTTATTAAATTCCTCCTGTACTGTACAAGGTGCTGAGGATATAAAAGCAAAGAATGGTTGGACTGAATGATCTCTAAGTTTTCTTCCTTCTTTTATCTTAGATGATGTGATATTTTGGAAAATTAGTCTAACCTGGGAATTTATACTCCCGGGATCCCCAGCCATTTCATGGGAGCTAGAAGTAGATTTCAAGGCTTTAACCAGCAGATGTCTGAGCAAGTTCCTGCTGCCACCATCAGCTCTTGAGTCCTAGGAAGGAAGGACTGTGGGTAACAGAGGGTCCCTCCCTGCACTAGCTCAGATTTCATTTCACTTTGGCAGCCCCTGTTTGCAGGACTTGAAGAAAATCAGAATATACTCATCCTCACGTTGGGGAGCCCTATTATATCCATAGATACAATAGTTGTAAATATTAAGTGTGAAAACCACATGTCTTCTTTATTTGGTGGCAAGTAAGAAGGAAAAGAAGCTTTGATATCTCAGTTGTGATTTCCCATGGCTTGTCTTGGCTACCTTCTTCAGATTTTGAGCCTTCACTTGCCCCTGTTTTTGCCAGTAGTTCCTACACATATGCCAGAGTAACCTTGTGCTAAAAAAAAAAAAATGTCTTGGATCATATTACCAAAGGTTCTATAGTTGAGTGTCATTTTGTTTTGAAGTCTGAATCTTGCTGCTTGGACCAATCCAAGTGCATAACTTCGATATCTTGGTTATTTTCTATGATTCAGTTCCTTATTCCTTCCACTTTCTCCTTCATCCCTCTCCCTCTCTTTTTCCTTCCTCTTTCCTCTCAAAAGAAAGAGTAGAAACATTAGAAATTGTGGGTGTTTTTTTGTTTGTTTTAGAAAACAAAAGCTAACATTTTCATTAACTGGTTGAATTGTAGCTTCACCAGGTGGATGTGTGGCTCTTTCAAGTGGAAATTCACTTGGAAAATGGGAGGTCAAGGATTGTAAAAGCTTCAAAGCACTTTCTATTTGCAAGAAAAGAATTGGGCCCCCAGAGAAAGAGGAAGCAGTTCCTAAACCTGATGATCCCTGTCCCTGTGGATGGCACAGTTTACCTACAGGGCTTTCCTGCTATAAGGTAAAACAACATTCATAATTAAATTAACCCTTTAACATTATTAAATGATGGCCTACCTCTTCCTGTGGGCAGCTAGGTGGTACAGTGGATAGAGTGTCTGGCCCAGAGTCAGGAAGATTCATCTTCCTGAGTTCAAATCTGGCCTCAGACACTTACTAGCTATGTGACCCTGGGCAAGTCACTTAACCCTGTTTGCCTCAGTTTCCTCATCTGTAAAATGAGCTGGAGAAGGAAATGACAAACCACTCCAGTATCTTTGCCAAGAAAGCCCCAAATGGGGTCACGAAGAGTTGGGACATGACCGAAAAATGACTGAACAACATCAGCAGCCTCTTCCTCTTGTCACTGTTCATATTTGTAAGATGACCTTGTTGCACCCTCTACCCTCTCATGCTCCTCACAACTTAGGTACTCACTGTGACCATTTTTAAACCTTTGAAAATCAAATCTGCTTATTATCAGGTTCTTGGCTTGTCTGTTTTCCCCAAATCTTAGAAACAAATAAAATGACCACATTTTAATGCAGCTAGCTTTAAAAGTTCCATGAATAATTTTATTTCTATAAAAATGGGATAAATTTATTTTTTTACTTTTTAAAGCTGTTTCACAAAGAGAGAGTTGCAAGAAAAAGAACTTGGGAAGAGGCTGAAAGATTCTGTGAAGCACTTGGAGCACATCTTCCTAGTTTCAACCAGATGGATGAGATGAAGGAATTCCTTAGTTTTCTCAAGAGCCAGCTAAGGTAATCACTTTAAAAGCAGATTGTAACAAATAAATATGATAGTGATGTCTTTTATGTATTTGTGTTTTGCATCTTCTGGGAGAGTATTCTTTCAATAAGCATTTATTAAGTGCCTGCTAGATAATAATAGCTACCATTTATATAGCACTTTAAAATTACTTTAAAGAACTGTGGTAGGCACTAGAGAAGATACAAAATGGATGAGATATGGCACCAGCACTAAAGAAAATTACAAGCCAGGAGAAACAAAAGTGATGATGATAATCACGGTAGTGACACCCAATTCTAGAGTATAAAGCATTGTCCTCATAGGAGCACTATAAGGTAGTCTACAAAATACTACAGCTGCAGAATGTAACAAGTACTCTGAACAGAGGCTGAAAAAGGATTGTGGGCGTCCAGAGGAAGTGCAGATCACTGGGACAAACCGGGATGGCTTTATGAGAGCAGTAACATTTGAGTTGAATCTTGATGGAAGGAGAGATAAAATTTGGATAGGGAGAAATGAAGGGGAGGGAAACTCAGGTTAGGATGCTGTGATCAGAGCTATAATTCAAGAATGTGATTTTTGGCAGCAGGGTGTAGGAGGAAATAAAGTAGAAAGGAACTAGAAATGAGTATAAGAGTGAGGCTACTGCAGAAATACAGAAAGGAAATAAGGAGACCTCAAACAAGGGTGGTTATAGTGGGAACTGAGAGAAAGGAACAGGTAAGAGAGATGTTGAGGATATAGAAGAAACAGGACTGAGGGACTGATGGAATGTGGGAGACAAGGGTGAGGCAGAGGAATAGAGAGTGATTCTAAAGTTTTGAGCCTGGGAATTAAGGAGAATTGGTGGTACCATGAACAAACTAGGGAAGTTAAGAGAGAAGAACTTGTTTGAGGCATGAAAATGATCATTTTGATTTTACACGCAAACAATATATGCAGATGTGAAATGTCCTAATGGGTTGTAGGAAATTTAGTCAGTCACCAAGCATTTATTATGCCAGGCACTGTGATAAGCTCTGGGCTGACAAAGGAAAAAACCTGTCCCTGCCCTCAAGGAACTCACATTCTAATGGGGGAGACAATATGTAAACACACACATAAAAAAATCCATGTGTTGTATGCATGCATACACATACAAGATAGATATAGAGCAAAAAATATACAGTGAGGGAGGACCAAGAAATTCTCCTACAGAAAGGATTTGATCTGAGCCTTGAAGGAAAGCAGGTAGGTGGAGGTGAAGAGGGAGATGTTTCCAAACGTGGGAGACAGCCAATGGTAATGTATGGAATGGGGGGATGTGTTATCTGTATAAGGAACATGTCTATATATGTATATATGTGGAACAACCGGAAGACCAGTGTTGCTGTATAGTTCACAAAATAAAGGAAGGAATTAATCAGGGGTAAGGAATCTGCATCCTAAAGGCTACATGTTCCCCTCCAGGTCCTTGGATTCAAGGGTTGCACTTGAAGACCTAAAGGGCCACATGTGGCCTCAAGGCTGCAAGTTCCCCACCCCTGGATTAAGTTGTAGGACTAGACAGGTAGGAAGCAGACAGTTGTGAAGAGCTCTAAAAATCCAAACAGATAATTTTATATTTGATCCTGGAGGTAACAGGGAGCCTACTGGAGATTATTAAGGGGTGGGGGCTGTGGAAATGGACAGCAATTCTTTCATCCTTGGGTGTGTGGTTTGTTTTAAGTTTTTTTGCTGTTATAAAGTACTTAGGTCTTTCCTTTTTCTTTCTTGAGACATTTATAGGATAATATCCTAGCAATGGAATCACTGACGGGATCTCCCAAATCCCAGGATACAGAGTTAACTATAACTAGATCCATGATTTAACTATTTAAATAATAATAATGAAGAACTAACATCTTTATCTTAACTATTAATAGAAGGGAGATTTTCATCAACCAAATTGTAGGATTTGTTGGGGAAAGATGGTAGGGATAAAAGGATTTTGCATAATATCATCAGAGACAAATGATGGAATAAACATAGAAAATGAGAATATATTCTTACATATACTCCTTAGCATTTAACAAAGTGGAACCAAATAAATTAACAAATGATGAAGAAGAAAATGTTTAATTTCAGTCTTCCAAGTCTCCCTGAAATTTTACTGTTGAGATCACTTTAGTAAGTTATCATGCACTGCTCTCCAAAGCATTTGTCCCCCCACTCTACCATTGCCACCAATGCCCTTCCCACCTACTCCCTTTAATCCAACAGTGAATCTTGGCATTTTTTTTTTGCAGTTGTCTTAATTCACATTTTATTATTAGGGATATTATTATTTCTTCTAATATAATTAATTATTCTAACATAATTTATTATTCTAATATATTATCATTAGTTATTAGGGAATTTAAAATATTTTTAATTGTAGTTATTAACTATTTTCATTTTCTCCTTTGAAAATGCCCTTTGACTCTTGCTTCATTGGGGAGTGTTATAGCTTTCTCAGTTCCTTGTGGATTCTAGATGACAGACCTTTTATCTGATTGATTTATGGTATATATCTTTTCCCCAATCTTTTTCATTTTTTTAAAGTTTAGATGCATTACTGTGTTTTAGTAGTTTAGGTTTTCATCATATCTTCCTGGTCTACTCCAGGACTGTCCTAATTGGTCACCCTACCCCCAATTTTTCCCTATTCCATTTCTGAAAGGCAACTCTGACCTTGGGCTGCTAGGTAGTAGAATGGATAGTGTTTTGGATCTGAATTCAGTTTCTGTGTCAGATACTAGCTCTGTAACCTTGGGCAGGTCACCTCACCTCTTTCACATCTGTAAGATGAAAATCATAATATTTACCTCATGGTGTTATTGTGAAAATCTAATTTGATAATATATGGAAAATACTTAGTAAACCTCAAAGCACTCTATAAATGCTAACTAATATTACCATGTCACTTCCCTATGCAGTAAACTCCAGTGGGTCCCTATTCTTGGATCAAATAGGAACTCCTCTGTTGGGCATTTAAAACTCTTTACAACCTGGTTACAATCTATCTTTCCAGTCATCAGTAAGAATTTATTAAGCCCCTATGATAAGCTAGGCATTGTTCTGGGTATTAGGGATATAAAAACAAAGAATAAAAACAATTTCTTCCCCCAAGGAGCTTATATTCGTACACATTACTCCCACATATTCTCTGGTCCAACCAAACTGGTTTTCTTGTTATCCCTCATACACTACAGTCACACCTCTGAGCCTTTGCACAGGCTGCCTCTAGAGCCTTGAATATACCCCCTTCTCACCTTTGTCTCTTAGAATCCCTAGTTTCCTTCAAGATTTAGCTCAAGTACCAACATGTAAATCCAGTATTACATAATTAGCCCAGGTGCTAGTTCCTTCCTCAACAAATTACCTCATCTGCTTTGCATATAGCATGTATGTACTAATGTATGTTATGTTGTCCACCCAATAGAATGTAAGCTTCTTGAGGACAGGTAATATTTCACTTTTGCTTTTGCATCCTCAGGGTATAATGTAGTGACTGACACATAATAGGTGATTAATAAATATTTGCTGATTGATTGGCATGTTAATGTATAGTGCAAACTATATATTGGTTCTGACTAGCACCATGCAAGGGAATAATCAGTTAATTAATCAAGGAAAACTGCTCAAGAAGGTGGTGACTCTTAAAGGAAGTTAGAGAAATGTATCCCTATCTATATGAATATAGATATAGATGTATCTATATAATATGTATATTTGTAGATGTACACACACGTGTGTGTAAAAAATGTATGTGTGTAAACAAGATAGATAAAAAATGGGAGGGTAATTGCAGTAGAGAAATGACCTATGCAGAAGCATAGAGGTAGAAATTAGAAATCACGTAGATGTTGAGATAGACCTGACAAGACCAGAAAGATCAGCTAAGGTTGGAGGCTTGGTAGGGGACAGGAAGGGAAGATGGGCCGAGGAGGGGAATGTTCAGTGATGGAAGACCCTAAATGTTAGACTACAAAAAATGTATAATTCTAGAAACAATCGAACACTAATATATATAATCATAAATGAGGATGTTGTGATGTGAGAGCAATTGGTTAGTTTCTTCTCTGAGTTCTTGCCTAACTTCTTGACATCTACTGGGATTGGGTCAGGGATACCAACAAAGAGGGGTATTAGCTATTTTTCAGAAATCACTCTGGTGAAGAAATTACCCACCTGTGAACAAGAGAAGTGGAGGTAAATGTTGGATTATCTAAAATCATGTTGATGGTCTCTGTCTGGAGATGAAAATGATGAGAATCTTTTTCTCAACCCCCTTACATTTCTTTTAAGTGATGGGGGACTTCTCTGGCTATGTGTATAATCCCATTGTTTCTGATCTGTTTTGTCTTGATTTTGTTTGTTTACTTTTAGTTTACAAGATTCAGTTCCACAATCCCTTGAGTTTCAAATTTTCTCTCCCTCCCTTCCCTCCCCTCCCCCCATGGCAACATGCAATCAAGTATAGGATCTGCAAAGACTTTCACATTAGACATTAGTTAGGTTGTAAAGAAGGCTTGTAACTGATGGAATGAACAATGGGAAAGAGGAAACAAAACCAAACAAGAAAAGGAAAGAGAGCAGGTAGTTTGCTTCAGTTTGCATTCAAACCCTGTTTTTTTCTAGTTCTTTGTCTTATAACCCTGCATTGCTGAGAAGAGTCCAGTCTACCGAAGTTGGTCGTCACACATACGTTGTGTCTGTAATTGTAACTCTTAAAGACGCGACAGGAAGTCATTGTAGAAAAAATATATATATTCATAGGATTAAAGCAGGTTTTGCAGTCACATCACATTGGTGTCCACTGCCTCCTATGATGTGATAGAAATAGTTGTAGAGAGAAATCTGAGGCTTTTGAGATAAAAATTCCTCATAAAATTGTATTTTGTAGGTGATGGCTGAGATAGTTTCCCTTGGTAACCAGATGCTATAGATAATTCATTTTGAGATGAGAATAAGGATATTACTGAATGTTTTAAACTGTTTATAATATAACTGCTTGACCACAAATACCCTAAAATTATACCAAGTCATTGAAGTTAACAAAGGGTAAGTAAAAAGAACAGTGTTTACTCTTACAGTAAAGAAGAGGCATTTTACAGAGAAAAGAAGAGGCATTTTGACTTTATGTGGGTTGGAGGAAACCATCATATCCCTTTTTTTTTAACCACTCCTGATTGTCCCTTATCAAGGAAAGACCAAGGATCATGATGAGAAACTGAATTATTGTATCCTACATTCAAAGCATTTAAAATACAGATTGAATCAATTAGAATGAAAGATGGAATAATAATTTTTTGAATGAAAATTAAAATCATTCTCAAAAGATGGGAAAGGTCTTGTAAACGAGTGATTGGAGAATTTGGGCAGTGTCTTTCCTTAAAGGGACACTTTCACTCTTCCCTTTTACCTCCCTGCTCTTCCCCTCCACTTTAACTGCTTTTTCTTCTGTTTTATGGGAGATAATTTACCCTATTCTATCTCTCCCTTTCTTCTTCTCCCAATATATTCCTCTTTCCCCTTAATTTTATTTTTTAGATATCATCCCTTCATATTCAACTCACCATGTGCCCTCTGTCCATACACATACATATATACATCTGCACATATACACATGCATATACGTGTGTGTATATATGTATACACACACACACACACACACACATATATATATATATATATACTTATTCCCTTCAACTATCCTAATACTGAGAAAAGTCTCATGAGTCACAAATATCATCTTTCCATGTAGCAATGTAAACAGCTTAACTTTAATATGTTCCTTTTTTTTTAAAGCAATCGGGGTTAAGTAACTTGCTCAAGGTTACACGGCCAGGTGTTTCCGGGTAGGTGCTGAGTGTCTGAGCCCAGATTTGATCCCCAGGTCATCCCGACACTGGAGCCGGTGCTCTTACTCGCTGAGCCACCTGGCCGCCCCTAAGCAATTGGGGTTAAGTAACTTGCTCAAGGTTACACGGCCAGGTGTTTCCGGGTGGGTGCTAAGTGTCTGAGCCCAGATTTGATCCCCAGGTCATCCTGACACTGGAGCCGGTGCTCTTACTCGCTGAGCCACCTGGCCGCCCCTAAGCAATTGGAGTTAAGTAACTTGCTCAAGGTTACACGGTCAGGTGTTTCCGGGTGGGTGCTGAGTGTCTGAGCCCGGGATTCGATCTCCAGGTCATCCCAACACTGGAGCCGGTGCTCTTACTCGCTGAGCCACCTGGCCGCCCCTAAGCAATTGGGTTTAAGTAACTTGCTCAAGGTTACACGGCCAGGTGTTTCCGGGTGGGTGCTGAGTGTCTGAGCCCAGGATTCGATCCCCAGGTCATCCCGACACTGGAGCCGGTGCTCTTACTCGCTGAGCCACCTGGCCGCCCCTTCATGCTTTTCTTGATTCTTCTATTTAAAGTCACTTTTTCTGTTCAGCTCTGGTCTTTTCATCAAGAATGCTTGAAAGTCTTCTATTTCATTGAATATCTGTTTTTTCCCCTGAAGTATTATACTCAGTTTTGCTGGATAGGTGATTCCTCCTTTGACCTCCGGAATATCATATTCCAAGCCCTTCAATCCCTTAATGTAGAAACTGCTAGATCTTGTGTTATCCTGATTGTGTTTCCACAGTACTCAAAGTGTTTCTTTCTGACTGCTTGTAATATTTTCTCCTTGACCTGGGAACTTAGGAATTTGGCTATAATATCCCTAAGAGTTTTCTTTTTGGCATCTTTTTCAAGAGGCGATTTGTTGGATTCTTTCAACTTCTATTTTGCCCTCTGGTTCTAGAATATCAGGGCATTTTTCCTTGATAATTTCTTGGAAGATGATGTCTAGGTTCTTTTTTTGATTATGGCTTTCAAGCAGTCCAGTAATTTTTAAATTATCTCTCCTGGATCTATTTTCCAGTTAAGTTGTTTTTCCAATGAGATATTTCACATTGTTTTCTATTTTTTCATTCTTTTGGATCTGTTTTATAACATCTTGATTTCTCATAAAGTCATTAGCTTCCATTTATTTCCACCACTCTAATTTTGAAGGAATTATTTTCTTCAGTGAGCTTTGGGATTTCTTTTTCCATCTGGGCAATTCAACTTTTTAAGGCATTCTTCTCCTTGGTGGCTTTTTGGATCCCTTTTGCCTTTTGAGTTAGTCTATAAGAATTATACTCTTTTGAATGGGCTATAGCCCATTGCCTTCCCATGGCTTACTGCCCTCTTATATATGGAATATGGAGGTACATGTATCTTTGACTAAAGAATGTTGTGTCTTTTTTGAAAGGCATTTTCCTAATTACATTCCAGAATGCTGGTGAACGTCACTTCCTTTTTTAGTGATAAACTACTATATAACCAATTTTGTTATCTATGATCATGGGAGAGAAGTAACTTAAACCCAGAAATGAACTCAATTTCCTCATCTATATTGGGGGGTGGTGGAGGAAAGGCAGGGAAATGTATTTTAAGTAGCCTTCAGAACTAATATTCTATGATTCTTGTGATTCATAGCAGTAGGTAATTGTATTAGAAAATGAGATGGAAAAAACACGTGCCACCAGAGTGCTGATAGAGAAGAGATCATGGTGGACTGGAAAAGTCAAAGGAGGATTTAGCAGTACTTGAGCTGGGCCTTGAAAGAGATTTAATATTTAGAAAGGTAAATAGGTGAAGAGAGGGCATTTAAGGCTGAGTGGAAAAGCAGGAATAAAGAGATAAAGTCTAGATTGGTCACGTCATGTCATATTAAAGGAAAAGTGAACAACTCTCCAGTGAGAGAAAAAAATGGGAGATAAGATTGGGCAAATAAAGCAGGACTATTTCATAGAAGAGAAAAAAACGTTAAACGTCTTAGGGGTGTACATTTTGAGTAGACAAGTCTAAAAATTGTCTAAAAGGTTAATTATCAGTGGTTTGTTACTTGATGTTTGTCTTAATTTTGTCTGACGTAAAACTTAATAAAACTAAATAGAACTTGTTCCACTAATCTAAAATAAATAAACAAAACCTCCAAAGGCGCTTTTCATTGACTGTGCAAAAGAGCTAAATAATTTGGCCCAACTCAAGTACCACTAATTCCCCCTCTGACTTTTCTAGTCTTCCATGATCCCTCATTAAAATTTAAATTTGTATTTCCAGCATCTTCCCTGAAATGCATTGCTACTCACAAGCAACTTTCTCTACCTTGACATCTGTCACAGAATCAGAAAACAGATTCCCCCCCCCCCTTTTTTTTTTGCTTTTAGTTGCAAAACCTCTACCTGGTCTTAATGATTCAAACTGGCAACATCTTAAAAGATTAAAGGTTAGAGATATTTTCACATGAAAGAGGATGGACACAGTGGTGATCAAGATGAGATGGTCAATTTCCCACTTTACAAAGGAAAAAGTTCATATAATAAGTGAGGTGAATAATAATTTTCTGTCATCAAGGTGGATGAAATTGTTTAATGCTTAATAGGATTTTTTATTATTAAAATTAACATTTTTATACTGTTAAGACTAAGAAAACAACGTAAAAGAAGTTTGTCTAAGCCAGTTGATTCAGTAATTGTTTTTGAGAAGGAAAACCACTTTTTATTGCCCCGGAAGTCATGCAGATGTA
Source organism: Petaurus breviceps papuanus (assembly GCF_028583685.1). Lineage (NCBI taxonomy): Eukaryota > Metazoa > Chordata > Mammalia > Diprotodontia > Petauridae > Petaurus > Petaurus breviceps. The sequence goes on along the minus strand of NW_027187419.1, from coordinate 85,466,224 downwards.
CCTTCTACCTATTTGTAACCCAGGAACAGTACAGATTCAGGCTGTGAGAAAAACACTTGTGGGGATCATAGGACTTCCCAGGCAGGGTCAGGGAGTTAGCTGGGACCAGCTTCAACTACCCACTGCTACCCTGGGGCCCCTCAAGAAGATCCACATGAGATACCCCTTAAAATGGGAAATCCCTTCTCACTAAAAGAACTCAGAAACAGAGTGGGCAGAGGAAGGCTTAATATGCTTACAGGGAGGAAGTGGATGTGGTCGTCACTGGGAACACGCCCACACTGATGCAGAAGTTGGAGTGAGGTTATATAAGTCTGTCCTTCCTGGTAGAGTTGGGGTTAGTTGAAATTCCTCAGATTCCTCACTTTATTTCCCTACATTCCCTCTTTATGCAGATTGCATAGGCCTAGTAGTGAGGACACATTTGACCTGGGTGTGACCTCTAGGGTCTGATCTGTTTGTCACACCCCCACCTTTCTAGTTTGTCCTGGGGCCAGAATGGCCATTGTCTTAGTAAAATAAGATAATCCAGTTTACCCCACAGAGATGATCTCCCAATAACTTTTGTGCATACCATAATATCTCCTCTTACAAGGCCAACAACCCACATCAAACTGTTATGCAGTATAATAACTGGTCATTGAGGTAGTCCTCAGAAAGTTAAATCATGTTCAAATTGGTTTACACCAATAAAATGGAACCTCCTTGAAGTCAAGGACCATTTCATTTTACCTTTGTATTTCCAGTGCCTACTACCATAGTTTCTAGTATAATAAAGGCTTAATAAATGGTTGTTGATTTTAATTTAAGTAAATCTTCAGTTAAGTAGAAAATTAATTTACCCACAAACATGCCATTCTTCAATTGTGCTATCTAATTGAGGCACTTGTGGGACCTTATGTGCTCTAATATACTTCAGGGGACAATCTCTGTCCAGAAAGAACCCAAAAGACAAAATTCTGTCTAATACTGTATTTACTTTTTTTTTTGGAGAGGGGAATTCAGGGCAGTTGGGGTTAAGTGACTTGCCCAAGGTCACACAGCTAGTAGGTATTAAGTGTCTGATGCTGGATTTGAACTCAGGTCCTCCTGACTCCAGGGCTGGTACTCTATTCACTTTGACACTTAGCTGCCCCTGTATTTATTTCTGCATCCATATTTTCCTCTTGTTTGAATGCCTATTCTCTCCTTTCTAAATGTTCTTTGTTCTTCAAAAATTAACTCATGGTCAACTTCCTTATCTGTGAAGTTTCCTCAGACCGCTGTAGTCCATAGCTGTCTCTTTTTTTGAACTTAATACCGGTATCATGCCACTAACTTATCACACAATGCATACTATCTTTGTTATCTTATTACGTGTCTTGTCTTCCCAAATAAATTGTACACTCATATAAGAGATGGGTCGTGTTATGTAGAATGTTCCAGAAGTGTTCATGTAGTTTAAAGCTACTAATACTGTTATAGTTTATTATTATTAAAGTTTAAAACTTTGTAAGACTTTGGGGGGGGCACCCTGTATAACCACAATGCGTAACATTGTACAAAACTTTGTTTTTAAACAATAAACAAACGCAATACCCAAGTTGAATTCTGTTTACTCTTCAGTTAGCGCCTCCTTAAATACTTTAGAAAATATGATGTTGATTAAACTTTCCCCTGCCCTTTTTCTCCTTCTCCTTACATAGTGACCAGCGTTGGATTTGGGTAGGATTAAATAAAAGGAGTCCAGATTCTCAAGGATCTTGGGAATGGAGTGACAGTACACCGGTGAGTTAATCCTTCCCCTTTCTTTTCCTCCATTTATGTTTCTTTGGAAAACTACAAGCAGTGGGGCAATTCAGGGTTTTGCATTTGGAGGAGGAACTTGTTTTAATGCCATAATGTAATTATAGTGAGGTAATCCATCCATGTCAGCCTCAAAGAATCCTTATGGTCCCTGTAGTGGTAGTGAGTCTAATTTATAATAATGAATGCCTTATATTTGTACAGTGTTTTATAGTTTGAGGTTCAGTGTTTCATTAGAGCCAGGAAGACCAGAGGTCAAGTCTCACCTCTGAGATGTACTAGCTCTGTGACTGGTCAAGTTAATTGACCTCTCAGTGCTCTGGGTAGCTCTTGTGAGAAATGCCAGTAGTTTGGTTTCCACAAATTCTATAGAACACTGGCTGCTGCACAGGACATGCAGGAAGGTGTAAATCAGGATAAGGGAGGAAGGGTAGAGCACCCTATCCAATCATATAGCTGGAAGAAATCTGTAAGTTTACCCTTGGAAGGGGCCTGGGCAAGGCTGACTCAGACCAAGCAATAGTTACCAACTTCTCATTAACACACATGCTTAACTAGCCTTATGCATAGTAACTGACACACCCCACATAGAATTAGAGCCTCATTATCTGCTCATGGGATGCATGAAGCTCATATTGGATGGAGGGAACATGCTAAGGAACACCTATGTATAGTGGGCAGGTGAGAAAGATTGTAACCCAGAAGAGCTGGCACCAATGCCACTTCTGAAGGAGGAACAAGGCAGAAAGTTTGAATGGAAGCAGCATAAAAGGGCTTGCCTTTGTCTGATTCTCTGTAGTCTTTTGAAGAGGCTACCCATTTATTCAGGAGAGAATAAATGTAAAACAAAGGTAATGAAAACCTTCCTGGCTTTCCAACAAGTATTATTTATTCCTAGATGGAGCATGTTTGTAACATTCTTCGAGTCTCAGGACTCCAAGTTGAGAGAAAGTGCTGACTTATATTGGTAGAAGGAGTTTCCTTCAAAAGGAATTCCCTGTAATAATGAAATCCCAGACCATTTGTTATTCCCTTTTTAGTTTACAAAAGCCTTTTGAAAAATCCTCATTTGATTCAGTGCACCTGCCCTGTGAGGTTGGTAGAATAGGCATTCAGTTTTCTTCTCTGCAAAATGGGGATAATGATAGCACTCAACTCACCCGCTTGTTAGGAAGATCAAATGAGATAATATTTGTAATGTGCTTTGCAAACCTTAAAGTGTTATATAAATGCTAGTTAATATTATTCCTATCATTAGTTTTACAAATGATGAAACAGACTCACTCCCTCCCTCTCTTCTTTCCCTCTTTTCCTCCCATGTTGAAGGTACACAGATGGTTTCTTGCTTTCTGGTTCTTCTTTTACTAGTCTCCATGCAAATCACCACTCTTTCTTTACCAACACAATTACCTGTGACATGTTGTAATTTGTTAAATCATAATATATCCTATTACTTACATGTTGACTTAGCTTACTGGAAAACAGTATTAGGCTTGACATCAGAAGATCTGAGTTGACATTTTGACTTCAAAATTTACTAACTCTGTGGCCTTGCAGAAGTCACTTAAACACTTGCTTTAGCTTTCCCTTTAAGTTCAAAGTAATAATTATCTATAAAATGGGGGAAGCAGTATATACACTGCCTTAAATGGGTATTGCATGCATTATTCAGTAGGAAGAATAGTTGAAGACAGAGGATCTCAGTTCAGATTCTAGGTTCTTACTACCTATGTGACTTTGGGCAAATCACTTAACCTCCTGGTTCTCAGTTTCCTCATCTGTAAAGGAAAGGACTTGGTCTAGATACCCATGATCTCCTTTCCAGCAGGAAATCCATGATCCTGTGATAATTATAAAGCTTTCTGTGGCTGTTAAGCACTATAGAAATGTATATAGTTTTCAGTCTTCTTAGTGGACACTTGGGGGGAGACACTTTGCTTTCTTTGTAGACTTGAGAGATACACTGAACTTACCAGAAACCCATTTATAAATGATCTCTGCAATTGGCTTACATTTGCAGCCAGCTGATTTAACTGATTTCTGCTTCATAAAATATGCCCTCTAACCTTGATCCTAAATTCTGGGAGTATAACCTTTCTGGAACCCCATGTACTAACTGCTCTTCTGAACTGCAGATCTTTATCAGGTAAATGTAATTCTGAGTTCTCTTTCTTCTTCTGCAGGTGTCTACTGTGGTCATATCAAATGAGTTTCAGGAAGATTATGACATCAGAGATTGTGCTGCTTTCAAAGTAAGTTGCATGATTGGCTACCACAGGATACTTACTAAAAATATGGTAGTTTTTTTTTTTCAGTCAGAAATATGTAGTGAGTGTTCACTATGTGAAAGAACCCTATGTTATGACCTCTGAGAATTTTTTAAAAGATATCCTAGGTCAACATTTAGCCACATTTATCTAATAATCAAATTTATATGTACATAAAAAATAATTATCTATATGACACAATAAGAAAGTGGCCAAGTAAGTAGTACAGACAGTAAATGCTCTAGGAGCTCAGAGAGGAAGTTCCATATTTGAAAGTCTTCATAAGACAGATGGCCCTTGAAATCGACCTTGTGAGATGGAAGGGATTTTGATAGGTAGAAAATAAAATACAAGGGAAGGTATTCCAGTCATGATAAATGGCATAAGCAAAAGTTCAAAGACAGGAAAATATAAGCTATATTCAGCAGGAGATGGGAGTAGACCAACCTGGCTGATCAAAGGGATCACACAGAGTAGTATCAAAAGATGTTTGGAAAGGGTGGCCAAGTTTAGGTTATATATACCTTCAAATCTCAGGATAAGGAAATTGGACTTTGTCCTTTAAACAACAGAGAGCCAGAAAGTTTGTGTGCCAATGATCTTTTTAAAAATCAAAATGATAATTTTAGGGAGCTCAATCTGTTTTTGATTTGAAGGGTCAGGAGACTCAGGATTTAGGGAGGCCAATTGAATAACCATTTCAATAATCTAGGCATGAGGGGATGGAGACCTCAAATGGAATAGTGATAATGGTGACAGAAAGAGAAGGATGTGTACAGACACTGCAAAGAAAGGATCAGTAGCACCTGATGACTGATTGAGAATGGTGAGCAAGAAAGAAGGGAGAGGTAAAGAGACCTAAGGTTGAGACCAGATGACTGGGAAAATGATGGGGCCATTAGGAATTGCAGGAGGAAGATCTCTAGAGGGAATGATCAAAGGAGGAGGAAATCCAGAAGAATGTAGTATATCAGAAAGCAAAAGATGAGAGAGAGTCAAGAAAAATGAGGCAGTCATAGAATCATAGGTTTTAGAGCTGGAAAAAACCACAGAGGTCATCTAGCCCAACTCACTGACTTTATAGATGAGAAAACTCAGGCCCAGAGAAATTAAATGATTCCCCATGGTTACACAGGTAATAAGCGACAGAACTTGCACTTGAACATTAGAGATCCTTTGGCTCCAAACCCAGCATTCCTCCCAGGTACCATGCTGCCTCCTCAGTGATGTCCATTGCAACAGGGAGCTCAAGGAGGATGAGGACTGAGGAAAAAAAAACTGTAAGACATGGTCATTATTAGGCTCTTTTTACTTAAAACCTAGATGTTTTAGTTATCTGTGTAAGAGCAGTCCTATTTTTATCAACCTCTCACTTTATATCCCAGGAAAAGATAAAATATCTTTTATGAATAGGGTCTCATACAGAAATGACTGCCTGGATCTTCCAGGTGACGGTAACCATGCACATTATATGAATATATGTTGACCTTTGAGCAAATTCTAAATAAAATAAAATGTCTCCTGGACATCTTAATGCATTTCGTGATTACTTCCCTTCTTTATAGGTCAGCCAAATGCAGTGGAGAAGACGTTGGTATTTGTATGAAAACAGGGACTTGATTATTTACTTAAGACCTTTTGCTTGTGATATAAAACTTGAATGGGCATGCCAGATACCAAAAGGTAATTTTTTGTGGTATTGATTTCACATTGTGCATACTACAGAGAACTAGCATATGTAGCCTATTTTTAGGTTAAAAGACAAAGACTAGAATGAAGATAAAAAGTGTGCTTTTTAAAAAATTTCTCAACAAGGGTTGGCATTTTGACTTAAAGGGAAAAGAAACTTCTCTGTAGTCCACCCACCTCACTCTCCTTAACTGCTCTCTCAAAGGTCATCGCTTACCTCTTAATTAGCTGCTAAATGACCTTTTCTCTTAGTCCTTATTCTTCTTGACATTTCTGAAGAATTTGACAAATTTGGCCACTCTCTTGAATATCCTTGGATATTCTCTTCTTCCTTGGCTTCTCAATGTTGCTTTCCTCTGGTTCTCCTCCTCCTTGTTCTGCTTTGATGGATCATTATTTTCCTCTGATCTTCTGAATAGAGGTCTATCCCCATCCTCTTTTCTTAAATCCTCTTTCCTCCTCTCACTGCTTTCTTTCCAAGTCTATTTCCATTTGTTCAGATATCACCTCTATGAAAATGATTCCCAAATCTAACCCAGCTCTGTTCTCTTTCTTGTGAGTTCCTAGTCTGAGATCCACCTAGATGTCCTATCAGCACCTCAAACTGAACACATCATCTTCCCAGTCACAGAAGAACAAACCCTTATCTGGTTGATATGGGCATGATCAGGGACTACCGAGTAGTCCAATTAGAATGAAGTGTAGAGTGTATGAAAATACAGTTAGAAGGGTCAAATCAGAGGATCGATAATTTTGTGAGTGAAAAAGATAATCATCACCAATTCTTTCTCTCCCTTTACTACTAGCACATTATTAGTTGCCATGTCTTGTCAATTCTACCTCTAAAGCACCTCTCTTCGTTTTTTTTTTCTCTTCACTTCACCTGCCCACCACCAAAGTTTAGGTGCTCAACACTGCTCTTATGGACTATTGTAATCACTTGCTAATTGATCTCTGCCAAACATATTTCTCCTCCATAGTATACACTTAACATAACTGCCCAAATCCATTTGAGACACAGATCTGATGTTCCTAACCCCTACCATACATATACCCTGCTTAAAAGATATTCAGTGAATCTCCATTTCCAGAAAAGTAGGAATTCAACAAGCAAAGAAGAGGAAAAGGGGACAGTCTAACAAGCACAAATAAGAGACTGAGGCAGGAAAGTACTAGGCATGATTAGGGACTACAGAGTCGTCCAATTAGAATGAAGCATAAAGTGTATGAAAATACAGTTAGAAGGGTCAAAGGACAAATCAGAGAACCAATAATTTTGTGAGTGAAAAAGATAATAATGAAATATCATACCAAAATTTGAGATGTATCTAAAACAGTTCTCAGAGGGAAAACTATATCACTATAAACATGTCAACAAAGTAGAAAAAGAGCATTAATGAACTGAAAATGTGTTTTTAAAAACTAGAAAGCAGACATAAGATAAGAGATAATAAAAATTATAGGGGAAATAAACTGGAAACCAAAAAACTATAGAAATTATAAAGCAAAAAGCTGATTCATTAAAAAGATTGATAAAATTGGTAAATCTTTGGCTAGTCTGATTTTTTTAAAGGGCAGAAAATCAAACCAACAAAATAGTAAATGAACAAAGTGAAATCACAACAAAACCAGAAGAAATTCAAGTAATTTATCAGTACCTACTTTACGCAGTTATATGCTAACAAAAATGAGAATGGAAGAAATAGAGGGATGCCTTCAAAAATATAAACTATATGAATTAATACAAGATCAAATACAGATCTTAATCCAATCTCTTAAAAAGAAAAAGAAGTAGATAGAGAACTGTTAAAGTGGGGGGAGGGAGTAGATGGGGAGACAGAGGGGAATGTCCCAGTTCTGTTTCACAGTAGAATTCTATCAGACTTTTACAGAACAATTAGTATCAAGTACTTAACAATTTATTCTCAGAAAAATGAGGGGAAAAGTACCCTACCAGATTACTTTTATGAAATCTAGTTTTAATATATAAACCAGTTAAGGAGAACTCTATACTATAGACTAATACCATTAATGAATATCAATTTAAAATTTTTAAATAAAATCCTGTCAGATTATAGTGATAAATCTAAGAAATCATTATTACAACTTGCATTTATAGCAGGGTAGCAAGGATGGTTCAGTAGAAAGAAGAAAATCAAAATAATCATATTAAAAACAAAAACATCTAAAATGTGATTATTTCGATACAGAAAAAGACTTTGACAAAGTGCAATACTCATTTATGCTGAAAACCCTACAAGGTATAATCATAAAGGGATATTTTTCTAACATTATAACATCTATCTAAAATCAAATATAAGTATCATATGTGTTGGAAACACACTAGAACCTTTCCCAGTAAATATGAGAGTAAATAAAGAAAGGATATCTACTCCCCACACTATTATTTAATGTAGCCCTGGAAATGTTAGCAATAGCAATAAGATAAGAGAAAGTAATTCAAAGAGGAGATAAAACTATCCCCATTTACTGATGATATGAATCAATAAAGATATTAAATGAGACAACTGATAGCTTTGGCAAAGTTGCAGGCTACAAAATAAACCCTCAAAAGTCAAAAGCATTTCTATACAATAAAAAATTCTAAGACATAATAATAGGGAAATCCCATCTCAAATCCTTAAAAAATACACAAAGTATCTGGAGGTCAATTTTCCAAAGTACACAAAAGACTTGTAAAAATTTGATTACGAACTGCTCCTTAAAGAAATACAGAGGGTGGCTAGGTGGCGAAATAAGTAGAGCCCCAGCCCTGGAGTCAGGAGGACCTGAGTTCAAATGTGACCTCAGACACATAACACTTACTAGCCCTGTGACCTTGGGCAAGTCGCTTAACCCCAATTGCCCTTCCTTCCCCACTCCAAAAAGCAAAAAAAAAAAAAAAAGAAAAGAAAAGAAATACAGACCATTTTAAACAGCAAGAGGAATATTCAGTGCAGATAGTGAAACCATGTCAATGACAATAATGACCAAAAAATGATGATACTAGATATTTCCAATTATGTGTCCCAGAAACATCTCAAATTTAGTACCACTGATACAGAAGCTTTCCTTATTCCTCATTGCCTCTCATAGATGATAAGTTCTTGATCCTGAAACTCCTAAGTCCCTCCACATTCTGGTATCAATCTTCCTTTTAAAATTTCTCTCTTGATTCTACCCTTCCTTCCATCTGTATTGCAGACAAACCAGGCCATTCTTGATTCACTAAAAAGATTAAAATCCTAGGTCATATTAGGCCTATTTAGTTCTAGTCCTAACCTGAAATGACAGGGTTTAACCAGAAGTGGAATAATCTCAGGAATCCTTTTTGATGCACTTTTAAGATCCTAATTATGACATGTGATCACAAATGTACTAAAAGTACGTTTTCTTTGTCGTGCAGGACACACTCCAAAGATACCAGAGTGGTTCAACCCTGGTAAGTTGAGGAAACATGCCATGCTTTTTATACCTCACAAATAAAGTATCTTTTATTTTTTTAATATTTCTAAATATAATATATTTTATGTTACAGTTAAAATATCATTATTATGCCAAGTCCAGCCATAGATGTAGTAGCCCTTTCTCAGCCACATTTCAGCACTGTGACCTTGGGCAAGTTACTTGACCTCTCTAAACTGGTTTCATTTTTATGAAATGAAGAGGATACAAATAGATCTCTTAAGATGCCTTCAGGCTCTAGATCACAGAATAGATTTCCCAGAATTCTATAATCTTCTCAAATGTGTGGATTTCTTATTTTTTTTAATTATTGATCCATTAATGATGTTTTTTCCCTTTACTTTTAGATAGGGCTGGAATTCATGGACCTCCAGTTGTTATTGAAGACAGTGAATACTGGTTTGTTCGTGATACTCACTTGAACTATGATGAAGCAGCCCTATATTGCGCAAGTAATCAAAGCTCTCTTGCTACTCTGAAGTCTCTCACTGCACTAAATGCCATCCGAGACAAAATTGCAAATGTAAGGATACGTAGCATATGTATTTTTCTTCTTTTAAAAGTAATAATAATAATAAATAACATTTATAAAGCACATACCATAAACCAGGCTCTGTGCTTTATGAATATTATCTCATTTGATCTTCACAACAACTCTGTGAGGTAGGTCCTCTTATTATCCTCATTTTTCTGATGAGGACAGTGAAGCAGACAGTGATTAAGTGACTTGCCCAGGGTCACACCTCTAGTAAGTGTCTAAGGTCAAATCTGCACATTAGTCTGACTGACTCCAGGCCTAGTATACACTACCCCTCCTAGCTGCCAAGTATAGCCTATAAATGTTAAGGAATAGTTTCTCTAACTTCAAGGTCACCTAAAACCTTCAAAAGGTATTGTTCCATGAACTTTCATTCTAATATCCACTAATTTGTGAAGCCCCCAAAAAATCAAATTCAAGAAATCAGATAGCATTGCTCAGCACTTAACCCAGACTCATGATTACCTAAGTATGAATAGACATTATAATGAATGATAGTTAAGCAAATAAACCCCATCAAATATCATTCGTGCCCCTAGGCCACTTCTTATTTCTATGTGGTATTATAGTGCTAAAAAAAATTATGTTCTACACAAAACTGGAATTATTATTTTTATATTAAAGACCTACTTCAAGATACAGTTTTTATGACAAATTTAGGCAAATTGATTAACTTAACTCCTTTAACAAGATGTAACCTAGGTTTCAGATTAGAAATTAAGCCAGAGACTTGGAGGCAATGATGAATGTTATTTTTAAATGTCAGGAAATTTAGCAGTAACTAGCTGGATTGATTTTTTTACCTAAGTTTTTCAAAATACTGTCTAAACTCTATCCTTTAGTTTGGTACATTAGGGTTCTCTATTGAGATTTTTTTCATATCTTTAGAAAATTAATTATCTGGTAAGGTCTTGAGGAAATAGAATTTCTAATGAATTTTTGTAGACCATCTTAACTTCATAGGTTATCATAAAGTAGATAGCATTTCTACATCTTGGAAAAATTAAAACCTCAAATTTCCTTAAAATATGTAATAATTTTAATTAGCTCTAAATATTACTGCGAAATCTACCCTTTTCGATGCAGTACATAATCATCTTCGAAAAACAGATACTAAAGAATAGGCCAAAGGATAATTACTTCTTGGTGTGTTTCTAGGGCTTTTTTCCCCACTGTGAGAAAATTCTTTTAGAAATTCAACAAACATTTTTACCTTGTATTAATGTGCAAGGCACCATGGGTTGAGCTGTTAGGAAATGGGGATTAATTGCACAGAATAGGTGACTTCACATATTTTTAGCATTCAAAAATTCAGTTAATTTCATGACCGTTATTGATTATTTCTATGTTGTAACTTTACAACTGGTAATAGCTAGATGTCCAGAGGTTAGCATTTCAACTGATGCAATCATATAGCAACTCATATTTTTTTAGCTATCTACTGACCAACAGAAGTGGTGGATTAAAACTCTCGATAACCTAAGAAGTTATCATGATATGAGGTATGTAATATGTTACTTTTTTTAAATAACTGTCCCTTTAAGAAGACTAGTGTTAGCTAGTTATTGACCATAATATAATGGTTTTAACCATTTAAAAATAAAATGTTACTAAATGAATGATGTTCTGGGTGGCTACACATTCCTGTATCACCCCCCCTTCCCCCAAAAAAACAAAACACATTGAAGATGGCCCTAGAATTCTTTCCAGCATGCTGTCTTCAAAAAGAAGCTCATGTATTATTTTATCACTAACATGTTGAATTTAAAATTATAATCCGTGATAGTAGAAAACAGTGGATATTTTAGGCAAAAGTTACATGGGGAAATGGGTGATCTATCTGCCTTTTTCTTTAAGCTTTCATGCATGGCATCGTTTTCCTATGGTATATGAAAAGGAGTGCTGGTACATCTCTTCCAAGAATTGGTTTAGAGGTAAAGTTGATTCTGAATCCTTGAATGTTTAGTGTACAGTGATGAATTGGATAAGTTCAAATCAGTAGCTTCATTATGAATCACTCAAGTTTATATTCTGTATCAATTATGTAGCTTATACATCTGACTGGTGACATGAGATTCCATAGTTTAAGCTACCACTAAAAATACAAATATTTTGCTCTGTGAACGTTTTGACTTTCTTTGCTATACTAATGTGGTCATTTGTAAATAAAATATGTCAGTTGTCTTTACAGCTGCCTTAGTGGCCAGAATTAAAAATAAAATAAACCAGTGGGTCCAAAATAAATTTCCATTTTCCTCCACCCCCACCCCCACCGCTTAATTGTATTGGTGGAGTATCTCTAAACAAATACTGATGTGATAACCTAGTGATAGACAGGAATCAGTAGAAAAGTACAGGTATATACCCATCCATTGAGACAGGAATGAATTTTTAAGTAAGATGAGTATTTTCCTAATGATATATATTTTTTAATGTACTGAATGGGAAATGCATGCAGCTGCAAGCTTGTCTCTTATTTCTTAGATTTAAACAAGCCAGCAGACTGCAGAATCAAGCTTCCTTTCATATGTGAAAAAAATAATGTATCTTCGTTAGAGAAACATACTCCACAATCGGCATCTAAAGTCCAGTGCTCTGGGGAATGGATTTCATTTAAGGACAAGGTAAGAGGGAGAACTGTTACTTTGTACCCCTAACCATGTAGTGCTTTCAGAACACTAGCAAGAACCTTTGATGAATGGAGTAGAATGTTAACTAGGCAAATAAATGTCCTGGAAAAACTACTGGATAATTTCAAAGACCATCTGTACTTCAGTAGTAGAAATTGTGTGAGATCATAACAGCAGATACTTTGAGAGGACTGATGAGAATGAGTTGTTAATATTCTGTAAATTTTTTCTTCCTTTCTGTTACTAGTTTAAAAAAAAATCTTTAACTCAAGTGGGTGAGCCAGTGGAAATGATAGATTGGATGACTAGGTCTGATTTTCTAAGCAAGTATGAAACTGTCTCTACTTTGGCTGATAGTTCTTTGCTCATACATTTTCTCTTCAGCCTGTCCCACAGAATTCTTAGTGATCGAGAAAGAATGACTCAAATTGAAATAATGTCAAGAATGCATTGCAACTGAATACCAGGGGCATCTGTAACAAAAATCTGTTCTTTATTGGCTCTTGTTTTTGGTTTGTTTTTTTTTTTTAAACAAGAGAATAACCTAAAGTTTATCACGCTTGTGAAAATTCAGGAAAAGCAAATTCATAGCAAAAGACTAAGAAGCAGTTTGATTACATAGTGTTAAAAAGTATGTTAAGCAATTAAAACCTAAGGGTATTGAATTTGTATACCCCAGATGATATCACAGCAACATGGACAAACATACTAGGCAATCAATCAGTGTTTATTAAGTGTTTACTGTGTGCTGGTCAGTGTGCTTCATGTTGGTCAATATGACAACCTCAAACATAGACTGAACCCCTTAAATGAAATATTTTTCAAAATTTTTAAATCTATAGGTAGACACTGAAATATAATTACACAAAATTGATGGAGTATCTCTAAACAAATGCTGATCGATAACCTAGTGATATACAGGTAACAGCAGAGAAAGGTAGGAATCAGTAGAAAAGTACATATATACCTATCCTTTGAGACAGGAATGAATTTAAGTAAGACAAGTCTTTTCCTAATGATATATTTTTTAATGTACTGAATGGGAAATGCATGCAGCTGCAAGCTTACCTCTTATTTCTTAGATTCAAACAAGCCAGCAGACTGCAGAATCAAGCTTCCTTTCATAAATTACTGGATTTAGGGGGGAAAAAAAACTGCCCTCTTTGGAGGAAAGCTGCTGTTCTTTTAAAAAGTAAATGAGTAAGCCCTATGCTGTTCAACTATTATCCTTGTCTTTTTTTTTAATACTTCGTAGAGATTCCATCAAAGATTCCGGAGGTCTTCCTCTTGATGTTTTACTATCTCAGAGGTACTAGCGCACCACTCAGGCTTCCCCCCATTGATTGTCATTCTTATTATATCATCAGCATCCTAGCTCTTATGTATTCTGTGTCTTCCATAGCATGGTTTATGCAGTATCTCACAGACACATCAGTTTGGGTCAGATGCTGAAGCATTTACTCCATAGCATGAATCTTTCTATCCTCTTTGGGTCATTTGCAATCTTGAATCATCTTTTTATTATATCTATATAGCATCACCAAGGCAGTATTGAAATTTAGAAAAGATAGGGTTTTGTGGTGACAGTATGGGAAAATTGAAAGGATTTAGTGATTGCACAAACTTGGTCTGGTCTATCCTTGTGTGGTGTGGTTCAATGAAAAAAGTATTAGCTCTAAAGTCAGAGGACTTAAGATCAAGTCCCACCTATGGTTCTTATCACCCTTGTTGATAAATCACATCATTTCTTTATATAATGAGAAGATTGGGTGAGATGGCTTCTTAGGTCCTTTCTTCTTCCATATCTATGATCCTCTGATATTTTTTCCCCCAATCATTTCTAGAGTTCACTGCCCATCCACAGTGACAGTTTAAACTTTATGTATTGCCAGACCAGTTTGGTAGACTCTATCCCTCTGAATGTTTCATCCACTTTATACTTAATGTGTGGATAATTAGAAACTGGCTTTTGTGTTCTCAGGACTAAAGAGGCTTGTAATGCTTTGGTGTGTAACCAGTACAGTACTTTGTACTGAGTCATCTATGAATAGGATCATTTGGGAAAAGTCAACCTCAGTAGAAAAACTTTTCTTTTGCTTATTCTGTGAACAGGACATCTTTCAGGACACTAGTGAACAAAATAGACGAACATCTCTATTTTATACTTCTTGGTATGAAAACTCAGCTGAATAAACAGTGTTACCTCTTGGTATGAAAACTCAGCTGAATAAACAGTGTTACCTCTGTAGTTGCATTTGTATATAATTGTGTTTATATGTGTGTATACATATAAAAGTATATATGTGTATATATAGACACACATATATACTTATAAAACATGTGTATGTCACACACTTTGAAGAAAGGAAACTTAAAAATTTTCTGGGCTGTATTTTGTTGTATCGATACAAATATTTTGATTTTTTAAATTGCTAGATAATAAACACAGCAGGTTCTTAGATTTTCTATACCTTTCAGTTCTATTACCTTAAAAATATAATCAGCTACCTCAAAAAATCATCTTTAAAACCTATCTGATGCATTCTCATGTTTTCATAAAAGACCCTCTTTGTGCAGACATAGACTATTCTCACAAAGATTTTCTGCAGATGAGAGAGAAGACAATCGGATCGGTTTTCTTGTGTGGCCTTTTGTAACAGTACCATCTATGCTCTCTCTCTCTCTCTCTCTCTCTCATTATGTTTTCATCTTTTTTCTTTTGGAGATTTCTTAAAAATTGATCCCCAAATGCCTTTAAGATTGTTGCCTTGGGAACGGATTCCTTTTTTTTTTTTTTAGTGTGTGTGTGTTTGGGAAGAGCAGTTCTATCTAACCAGTCTCATCTTAAGTGACATATTCAGTATTGAGTTGGTAGAATCCAGTTAGTAGCAGTTCCACTCTCATTAACAGTGAAAATAGGCTACTCTAAGCATGATCTGTTCCATTCTGTTTGTTGTTATCCTAGGTTCATCTATAAACACCCTAGAGATGCTTCATTGGGAGGCAGTATAGTACATTGGAAAGAGTTCTGAACTTCAATTTAGGAAGAATATGTAAGGGAAGGGTTTGAAACCTGTCAAAAATACTAGCTTGTTGACCGCTTTGCTTAGCAAAGAAATTAAGTGTTTACTGACAAAGGCAGGTTGTGAGTTCTGGGGCCTCCTGATTTTATCAGTTTTGGGGACATTTTAACCATAATTAAACTCCTTTAAGTAATTGGGATAAAAGAAATGTCTTTATTTTTGTTAAGTAAAAATGGAGTTTCTTTTCAGACTCAAAAGTTTATTTAAATAGGCTTAGCTGGAGTTGCTGTCATTTCTTGGAAGGTCTCCCTGTCCTTATTTTTTTTCTAACCTGGTATTATTTTGACTTAATTCTTAGCAGTTAGGAAACTAATTGTACACCAAAAAACTGTTTCTCAAATGAAACTGTAACCAGTTGTTTGCTGTCCATCAAAGTATAGACATTTTTTTAAAATGATGCTTGCCTACCATTCTTAGTGCTTTAACAGTACCCCTTCTTGAAAAAAGATTTCATGTGATTCTTGGGAAGCTTCTAAATAGTCTACAAATTTTTGGTCTTCTTTCATTTCATGATGTCAAACCAAATATTTCAGCATCAGTTCTATTCAGAGCCTACTCTCAATTTGAAAATCACTATCAAGGTATGTTTTGAAGGATGTTGTGAAATTCTTAATGGAATTCCCCCAATTTTCATACTCTGCAATGAATGTCAGTACACGAGATGCAATTATCTTTTTGAAAGTCTGTTTATATATGTCATGAGCACTACAAGTTGAAGTTATTGGATTTGAAAGGGGCTTTAGATCCAGGGGTGGGGGAACTTGCAGCCTTGACTCCATATCTAGATCCTTAAGTGTGGCCTTTTGACTGAATCCAAGTGGCCTCCAGGCCTCAGGTTCCCCATCCCTAATAATCCAAGCACAAATTTTATAAATGAAGAAAAAACGCTCAAAAAGTTTGAATGATTTGCCTCGGGTCACATTGGTAATAAGCAGCAGTGCCAGGATTCACACCAATGTCCTTTGACTCTAAAGCTTATGCTTTTGTTAGTTAATCAAGAAATATTTTTCTTTTTAAATTTTCTTTTTAATTTATGGAATAAAACAAGCATTTCCATAACATAGTACAATAAAATAGATGATTGTACATGAAACTGCAAATCTGCTGTGGGCAAGTTGCTATTCCTTTCAAATATAAACAAAATTATCCTGTAAATGTCTTTTTTTCTACCTTTTCTTTTTCTCCCCTCTCCACCCCCCCCCAACCTCACCCTAAAGGTGACTACCATTAGACACAAAAAGGTATATGTATGTGTAAAGTCATTCTATGCATACTTCTATTCATCAATTCTTTCTCTGGTTGCAGATAATATCTTTCTTCATATGTTCTTTATAGTTAATTTGGGTATTTACAATAGAAAAACTTACTCAGAGCTGTTCTTAAAACAACAATGCTATTACTGTATACAGTGTTCTCTTGGTTTTGCTCATTTCAGTCTTCATTATTTCATGTAAATCTTTCCATGTTTTTCTAAGATGGTGAAGTTCATCATTTCCTGTAGCACAGTAGTATTCCATCACATTCATATACCACAACTTATTCAGCCATTCCCCAATTCACGGGCACCCCTGCAATTTCCAGTTCTCTGCCACCACCAAGAGAGATGCTCTAAACATTTTAGAACATATAGGTTCTTTGCCTTTTTCTCTAATTATCTTCAGAAATAGACTGAGTAGTGATATTGCTGGGTCAAAGGGTATGGGTAGTCTAATAACTCTTTGGGCATAATTCCAGATTGCTTTCCAAAATGGTTGGGTCAGTTAGCAGTTCCACCAACAATGAATGAATGTTCCAATTTTTCCACATCCCCTCCAACATTTGTCATTTTCCCCTTCTATCATTTAGCCAATCATTTCAGTCATGTCTGCCTCTTTGTGACCTCGTTTGAGTTTTTCTTGGCAAAGATACTGGAGTGGTCTGCCATTTCATTCTCCAGCTCATTTTACAGATGAGGAACTGAGACACACAGGGTTAAGTGACTTGCCCACGGTGACACAGATAGTATTTGAAGCCAGATTTGATTTGAGGCTCAGCTCTCTATCCATTGCACCACCCAGCAGCCTTCTGATGATTACTTACCCTAGCAAAGGAAATAGTGATGAGACATATACTGGACCTAAGCAGGCTATTGTTTGTTACTGATAATGACTTGCACATGAGAAGTCATGTAAAATACATTGTCAAGGACATGTATGGCTAAAATAGGAATTACCATGTCATGTAGCAAGATGAGATATTACAGGTGGACCGCCCAAGTGGGGACAGGTACCACTAAAATAGTAAAAGAATCAGAGGAAGACCAACAATAACTTAAGTGGATCTTCTGGGAGAGACTTGTGGAAAATATGGATAAGAAGCTAATAGGGCAGAAAAAGCATAGAGGTTACTTGAGCCACATTAGTAGAAGGAATATCTGCAGCATTGAAATTCCTGATTCAGGCCGTCTAATCTAACCAACATTTGTTAAATATACACTTGACCCAGATTCCATTTCTTTTGTTATTAAAAGAGACAGCTTATGCTTGAGGAAATGTTTTGCATTTGCATTAAAAAAATGTGGGACCTCACAAGCAATGAAAGAAATGCTTAATGAAATAAATTTTAAGGATCATTATGTAACTAGTAAATTAGTAAAAATAATAAAAATGAATTTAGAATGTTGCATTACACACACAAACACACACACATACACACACATGAGAAAACTGTTTGTACCCATTGACTTAATTCTGATTCAGGCCCTATGCCCCAAGGAAATGATCAAAAATAGAAGGAAAAATAGTGCAATGATCTTCTGTATAGTTTTATATGCATGTGTTCTCCAGATAAATAGGTTTTCAAAGTTTCAAAAACCAATGATTTTATTGGTATAGGGGCCTTCCAGTAAGGCACTCCCTCTGTCCTTGTAGATCAGGACAGTTCAGCATCCTATAGTCTTAGAGAGTAGACCGGGGCACTGAGAGGTTAAGTGACTTTCCAAGAATTTCACAGCCATTATGTGTCAGAGATGGGACTTGAACACAGGGCTTCCTGACTTTGAGGTCACTTCTAGCCACAAATACAGGAGTGGATCCATAATCTCGTCGATTCATGAGTTACCTCAGATAACACAGATCACAGCTCATCCATATTCTCCCAGAAGTTCACAATTGGATGTCCATCCAACTTGATAGCACCCTTCATTGCTTTTTCTCCAGAAATCAAGGAATTGCATTTCTGTTGTACATTTCCTTTTCCCCTAAGGAGTTCCTCATTGCTTATGTATTATATCTTGTTCACATTTGCCAACTGTGTGGTGCTCATCTTTAATGTTTCAAAGGCAGATCTCACTGCCATAGAGCAAGATGACTAAAATGTTCGCATTAAAAAAGATAGGCCTTTGTTATTGTTTGAAAGTGTGTGTGTCTTTCTGCGTGTGTATAGACACACACGTTGATATATGTATATTTTAAAATAGATTAAAAATAACCCAAATGTCCCACAATAAGGAAGGAGGGAAGCAAAGCCTATGGCCTATCAATATGATAAAACTATAAAACAAGAAGTGTAGTTCATAGGAAGAGTGGGGCTAGTAACTGGGTGTAAAGAATTCCTGATGTGAAAACCCCATCTTCCCAAGTAAAACAGTAACTCATTGGCCACATTATAGACTTAGAGTCACTGCAGGTTAATGTGACTTGCTCATGGTCACACAGCTAGTATGTGTCCAAGCAGAGCTTCAGCTTAGGCCTCCCTGACTCCAAGACCACCCCCTCCATCCACTACTTAACACTACTTGTCTTTAGGGGGAGGGAGGAGATGCTACTTTAAAAAATAAAATCTGAAATAATACTTGTACAACTACAACGAAACAAAATTGAACCATGTACATCATAAAAGGGATATAAATAGAGTTTAAAGTTCATTAGGATCCTCTCTCTTTGTGTAATTTAACTTCAGTGCTATAAAGAACATTCTTGATATAGCCTTTGTGTTTGTTCATAATAAGAAAGAGGCTAGCCTGACATCTCCCTCTATAAGCTGTTAAAGGTTCTTTCACCATTTTTTTTTATCCCTAGCACTTGGCATTGAGTGCTTGATGCACAGTAGACATTTGATAAATGTTGATTGATTGGTAGTGCTGGGCTTACATAAATTTTCATAGTGGATGTTTCGTTGCTGAGAGAGAAGGAAGCATCACCATATCTTTTTTTAACCGTATCTTTAAAATATATAGTTTAGTATACAGAGAGATTTGCTTTGATTTGGTTTTACATAGAGTTCCTCCTTTAAATTCAAATGGTAAATGTGGATGGTATCCTCATGGCCTGAAACTAAGTCCTCTAGAAGGTATTTAGATAAATAAAATAAGAGCTTTCATGTCCCTGTTCCTTACAGATTATATATGCTCTTTGTTTGCAGTGTTTTCTAAAGGTTAAACCAAAGCTTTGTACATTTTTGGAAGCAAAGGAAGCTTGTCATACCTATGGTGGTACCCTTCCTTCAGTCCTGAGCCAGAGTGAACAAGGTAAGATAACGAATTGAAGCGAATTTCCTAAACTTTTTTGTGTCATGGATCCCTTGGGTCGTCTGGGGAAGTCTGTGGACTCCTTTTCAGAGTTACGTTTTTAGATACATAAATTACAAAGGAAACCAATCGCAGCGCTCTTACTTTATCCTACTTGCCTTAGGTATTGAAATACAGTTCTCAAAGTATTTTTTTTAAGCTCACAAAACCTAGGTTAAGAAACTCTCCCATGGAAACCGGATCTGATTAGAATGTGACTGATAGGGATAATGAGAAATATAGGAGAATAATAGCAAGAGAAAGCAGTAGGAAAAATGTAGAAACAGGTTATACTGTCAGTGAAGTTCAGATCCTAGACACAGTAAAAAAAAAAAAAACAAACCCTAGATGACACTTAAGGATTTGATATATTTTTCAAATCTAAGAATTTAGAATTTTAAAGATTCTTCAGACTATGTAACAAGGAAAAATAGTCTAATATGTAGAAGCTTAAAATGTATGTTTTGTGTTGTTTGATATTATTATATACTGAAATATGTTACTGAGTTTGTAATGAACAAAAAGATCAGTGCCTTAGTATCTGTTGAGTTAGGTGAGTAAGCAAGGAGACTACTGTTCACTTATATTTTTAAAATATTTTAATTTTGGATAAGGCATAAATTCTTCATTTATTTCCTAACAGACTTTATTACATATTTGCTGCCTGACTTGGGAAATAATGTTTGGATCGGTTTGCTCAGAAGCACTCTAACAAAGAGGAGCAGATGGACTGATAATAACAACCTGTTATACAGTAACTTCCATGCATTAATGCAAGGACGGGAGCAAAGGATACCAATGGATGTAAGTTTATAGCATTTCAGAGTGGCTGCAGTTAGATTAAATGCCCAGATTTCCCATGAAATATTGCCACAGGAGCAGGAGGACACCCACTGTACATCTCTGCTTCCTTCCAACGATATTATAGAATCCTAGTTTCCAGGCTTATGTTCCAGCGAAGGGGTTCTTAAACTTTTTGGTGTTATGAACTCCTATGTCAGTGTGGTCAAGCCTCTGGAACTCTTCCCAAAATCAGGTCATTTCAGTCCTATCTGACTCTTCATGGCCCCATTTGGGGTTTTCTTGGCAAATATAACTGGAGGTTTGCCCTTTCCTCCTCCAACTCATTCTAGAGATGAGAAAACTGAATCATGGTTAAGTGACTTGCCCAGGATCACACAGCTGTTAACTATCTGAGGCAAGATTTGCAATCGGGAAGTTGAATGTTCCTAACTCCAGACCACCACCTAGTTGCCTTTTTAGTTGGAGAAAATGCTAAATTCCAGTTATTTGGGGGAAAAAAAAGTTAAAAAAAAATTTTCCTAACCAAATTCACATAGTTTTTGTGAATTCATGCACAAAATTTTACTTAATCTTTTGAAATTTTTGGCTTTGGGCTCAAAGTCCTTAACAGCTTCCCTAAGGCAGATAATAATTCAATCATGAGCAATAATTTTTCTCTAAGAAATGGATATAAATCACAAAGAGGAAGGGCAGCCAGGTGGTACAATGAGTAAGAGCACCGGCCCCAGAGTCGGAATGACCTGGGATCGAATCCGGGCTCAGATACTTAGCATCACACCCAGAAATAACTAGCTGTGTAACCTTGAGCAAGTTACTTAACCTCAATTGCTTTAAAAAAAAAATCACAAAGAAGAGGCAATAAATATGAGTAAGAGTGCAATTGTTATCAATTACAATAGTAACCAGCTACTTCTGTAGCCTCTCTCCACATCCTTCCCCATCCCCATACACCCCCTAAGACTAGCTCCTGTTTTTTAACACCACGAGCAAAGTTTGAGTCATTGGTCAGTCCCAAAATGTGATTGTGAGAGTATTCAAAATACTTGTGTCTGCCATGATATTTTCCATGTTAGGATCACTAAAAACTGGCATTACACAAGAATTGTTGTAATCACATTATAGGAGGTTTGGGTGTTCTCTAAAGCTTTACTGTAATATTTTAAAGTTAATTCTGTTTTCTCTATGCTTTGAGAATTCAATAGGGTTTCTGAATTCAATTAATTTAGTTCTTTTATGAAATACATTAAAAACCCAAACTCAGAAAGTCTGTTTAGGTCTGGATCGTTTCTCCAGAAAAATAACATAACTTACACTGTTCTTGATCTTCATACTTATGTATTATGAATAATTTGCTTTTTTATTTAGTTTTTTGATGAAGATGCCAACAGCCATTGTGCTGTGATACTCAACCTTCAAAATTCAGCTTTGACTGGGACATGGAATTTAACTTCCTGTAAAGAACAGTATAATTTATCTCTGTGTCAAAAATATTCAGGTATGATTTTATTTGCAGCAAATGTTACATCTGTGTGATAGCAGATATGAAGGTAAAAATGAAATTTAGCAGAAGAGGTTTGTCACTGAAATGTATAAATGTAGTCTTTATGTAGCTTCACTTGGTATAATAATGTTCTCAGATATTTTTCAACTTTGTGAAACAGATTGAGTTATCAAGGCAGATGATCCCAGGATCTAAAATAGTCTAGCCTGAATAGCTTTCACAAGTGTTTAACTCTTTTGGTTTAGGAATGTTTTTACCACACTATGACTTTTTTTAAATAGGTGATATTATTAAGTAAATAGTATTCTAAAGACCGGAATGACAATGATAATGTAGTTATTATAGTTTCTAAAGCCTTCTAATCGAAAATTACAATGGAGCAGTTTGGGAATGGAGGGAATCTCGTTACACATACATATGCCTTCATTCCTTAACTTTCCTCTTGGTACAATTCCTTTGCCTCCCTAATCAGTATTCCTTTTTAGGGTTAAATTGATTTAACTATTTTTCATGCCTCTTTAGCTGCTCTTGTCAAGTCTTCATAGTCTTCACCAGTGTTCCAAGGGGGCCCTCCTGTCTTGGGCTCATCCTATCAGCAGCAGTAGTTAGAAACAAAAATTCATGTAATCCCATCAATCCTTTGCAGTGGCAAGATATCTGCTTTTCTTTTTAAAATGTGAGCAAATGATTACTATGAGTACTATGTTCCCAAGGCTGTCCTAAGCACTAAGGAAAATATAAAAGTTAAGCAAGCAAGACATATATAGATGACACACATGCATATGCACATACACATATATGTGTACACCTTTATTTATGCACGTACATATTCATACATATCCATGCGTGCATGGATACAGTTTCCTCATCAGTAAAATGAGCTGTAGAAGGAAGTGACAAACCACTCCAGTATCTTTGCCAAGAAAACCCCAAATGGGGTCTTGAAGAGTGGGACACACCTGAAATGAATGGACAATAATCACAGTTTGTAGTGTGAGAAAGAAGTTGGCAAACACGTTGATGATCAAGTAGAGTTGGTTGCATCATTCTCTGCTTACTACTACACTGCGTAAGTGTCATGCCCCCACAGATATAAGTGCCATGTACTTAGAGATGGGTCAGATGCCACTGCCCTATCTAGCCAAGAATTTGGAGCTCCATGACAATGAATCTAGAGAAAAAGCACTGTTTAGGGCCTCTCAAATCTTGTGTCTCTTGCTATATTTGAAGATGATTATGGTGTATTAACCTAATGCATCAGCTCTTTTTCACTGGACTTCATCAAATACAGTTCATAAATTTAAAAAACTGAACAAAATCCAGATCAATACATGAACCATGGCCAGGCCCTTTCAGGAGCTCTGAGATCACACAGAATCAGTTTGATCCTGGAAGGTAATCTCAAAGGGTTCAGTTTCTCTCTTTGGCTCCTATCCCACCTGGAATTCTCTAGAAAAATGTAAAAATAATGGTTAGTTATAGCCCAAGTCTAGGTTTCCCCAAATGTGGGTAATAGGATTCTAATACCCATAAAGGCACAACACAATACACAGTGTACAATATACGCATTGGGTATGGAATAGATACTAAACCATTCAGGATATTGGCATGGGGAACTCCAAGATAAATCTCTACCAATTCAGATCAGTATCTTCTCTGCAACCTGATAGTTTTTAGAGTTTAATATAGAAAATATTGCGTTTTAAAACAGTCAAAATTCTGAAGGTCTTACGAAGAAAAATTCTACCCTCTGAGAAAGAACTGATGGAGTCTGGGTACAGATCAAAACATAGTTGTTTTTTTTTTAATTTGTTTTTCTTCTTGGGTTTTTTTGTCTTTGTTTTCTTTTGCAACATGGCTAATATAGAAATATTTTTAGCATGACTTCACATGTACAACCTACATCAAATTGCTCACCTTCTCAAGGAAGGGTGAGGATAGGGGAGGGAAGAGAATTTAGAACTCAAAATTGACAAAAAATGTTTAAAAGGGTTTTTTTAAGTGTACTTGAGAAAAAAAATACAAAAAACCCTAAGTCAATATGCTGATCCTTATATATAGCTTAGTGGTTCCCATTTCCATTTGAGTGGACACTGCTGATCTAAAGCAGTGATATCAGATACAAATAGAAAGATACCCCTGCCAGCTGCATCTTGACTTAGGAAACCACAAATTAACATTATATATGTGGTAGTGTATTTTTTATTTCTGTTGTTAAACATTTCCCAGTTCCATTTTAATCTAGTCAGAGCATACCACTCCTACCCCAGCAGGTATGGGATCACCCTTATTTTACCCACCACAGAAAACGCATAGCTCACAGAAGCCCATGAACAATACAGGAACATCACACACTCGAATTAGCCCATCACCTTCCTCTGGGAAGTCGACCTTTAGGGCTGCTGGAGAGTAGTCCTAAGGCTCACCTTCTACCAGCACTATCAGGAAAACTCACACAACAGTAAGAAAATTTGGAAAGATCAATATGCTTGACCCTTTGTGACATGGTTTTAGATCTTCAGCTGCAGAATGACCTTCCTGCTCGAAGATGTATGCTATTGAGGGAGACTTCTGAGAGGCTGCTGCTCACACATTTGAATTCTAAACTTGGGATCACTAACTACAGGGCAGTTCCCAAAGGTGCTTCCTCGGAAATTTCTTTTCTCAAGCTAGAATGCTAAATTCCAGGATCCTGTTCCCTAGGGAATTCAAGAGTCTCACTGTATGCAGGAGGCTGGGCTTGAGGATCAGGGTCCTAGAACCCCTCTTTCAATCTATATGTCAACACATATCTACCTTTGCCAAGTGCTGCTTACTCTCACCATTTCTGCTGCTGAGGGTGAATGGGAGATTAGGAGAAATCCCCTCTTCTCCTCCCTGCACCCTAATCTAGATACCCAAGAAGGAGAGAGCATGGAGAGGAAAAAAAAAAAGCCAATCCATTTCACAGTTTAATTTTACAGACTACAAAAGAGGAGTCCTCTAACAGGCGGCCTCTTCCCCTATGTCCTCTTAGCATGCCATATAGCACTTAGTGCTAAGAAGGTCTGACTGCCTTCCTCAAAGCTGCCCTAGTAACAAAGGTTCATCTTGCATTCTCATTAAATTATTAGGAGTGGTGCATCAAAATAATGTAAAGTAGTTTTCTTCCATCAGATTTTGTTTTGGAATTGATATTTCTAGAGGAAAATCATTGTTAGGGTCACATACTCCACAACTATACCCCAAGTAAAGATTTACATTAATCTACTGAACCACTATTGGCTAAATTTAAAAAATGAATGAAGACTGAACCCTAAGCCGATAATAATAAGCATTCATTAAGTACCAACAGTGTACTTGGGGCAGCTAGGTGTTGCAGTGGATAGAGAGCTGGGTGTAAAGTCCTCTTTCTGAGTTCAAATGTGACCTCAGACACTTACTGTGAGACGCTGGGCAAGTCATTAACCCTGTTTGTCTCCATTTCCTCATCTGTTAAATAAGTTGGAGAAGGAAATGACAAAACACTTTAGTATCTTTGCCAAGAAAACCCCAAATGGGATCATATGAAGGGTTGGAATATGACTGGAATAACTGAACAACAGTGTACTAGGCATAACTGCTGTTATCATTAATGTAATACTTGACCACCTTGCCCCCACTGAAAGACAAGTATGTTACATTTTACCCTTCCCAAGATTCATGGGTAACCTCTAGACTCTCTGCCAATGGCCCCACCAATGATGTTCCCTCAGTTGGAAGGAGTGGGTCCTTTTACCCTGCTTCCATTTAGCTACTAACAGTAGGATTAACTTTTACAAAGAAATATTGACTTCAAAACTATAATAATCAAATACATAAACATTCCTCAATAAGTGAAAAGCATATTCCCTTCCCTCCGCCTTCACAATCTTAGTCTCTAGGAGAGGGAAAGAGCGTTAGGTTCACAATTTAGCTTGGTTTCCTGTAGAGCACAACCCCAGTTCCAACAACAAGACCCCTCCTTGGTCTCAAGTCTCAAGCACACTAGTTTCTCGTGGCCTCCCTGCTGGGTTGGGTAACTGCAACATTTTGCCTAGAATGTTTGCTTTCAGAGTCAGCATGACTCATGCTCCTACACCTGAGACTGAGAAGGACAAAGGAAATGGAAACAGAAACACCCCCAAGATCCAGGGCCTAAAAGGAGAGAAGAGGAAATGTAGCCCCCTCTTCTCAGTTCAGTCATGGTACCTGAACTGTATGTGTGATCGTCACCCTCTGGACATAGTAAGAAAGAGTGCACAAAATAGAGACTGTCATAGTCTGTCAGACTCAGTGTATTCCAACTGCAAGGAAGGTATGTACTCCCAGCAATGTGACAGAAGAAGATGTTTCATTCCAGAAGCAGGTAGGAGATCAAGGACTATGCAAAGCAAGCTCCCTTCACATTAATAATTGGCCAGTTATTCATAAGGCAGCTAGGTGGCACAGTAGGTAAGTGCCAGGCTGGAGTTCAAATCCAGCCTCAGATACTTACTAGCTGTGACCTTGGGCAAGTCGCTTAACCTGTTTGCCTCAGTTTCCTCTTCTGTAAAATGAGTTTGAGAAAGAAATTGGAAACCAATCCAGTATCTTTGCTAAGAAAACCCCAGAAGTCAGAAGTGACTGAAATGATTGAACAACAGAAATAATTCATAATTCACTTTTGTATAACACGGTTTTAGAGAGAACAAATTTGATAGTACCAATATTGTAGATTAGGGAACTGAGCATCAGAGAGGTTAAGTTAAATTAATCCTTTTCAGTGGCAATATATCTGCTTAAAAAAAAGAGTGCATGAACAAATGAAGTCAGGCTTCAAGGCCACTGTGCCATATTGCCTCTACCTCTAGCATATATTGAATAGCTATAGATAGGATTTTCTTTTAAAATAAAGAACTGGAACATTATTTCAGAATCAGAAGATTGCTTTGGGCAAGTCAACTTAATTCTTTCAACGTCAGTTTCCTTGTCTATGAATTGAAGGGGTCAAACTAAATTATCTACTTGTATGGTTCCTTCATGATTTAAATTCCATGACCTGATGATAGTTTAAGGATACTCTGGTTATATGTTATTGTTGTTATTAGTTATTAGTCATGTCAGACTCTTTGTGGCCCCATTTGGGGTTTCTTTGTCAAAGATCCTAGAGTAGTTTGCCATTTCCTTTTCTAGCTCATTTTTCAGATGAGGAAATTGAGGCAAATGAGGTTGAGATACTTGCCCAAGGTCACACAGTTAATAAGTGTCTGAGGCCAGCTTTGAGCTCAGGTCTTTCTGATTCCAGGCAAACAGGGTTAAGTGGCTTGCCCCAGGACACACAGCTAGTGAGTGTCTAAGGCTGGATTTGAACTCAGGAAGATGAGCCTTCCTGATTTCAGGCCCTCCACTGTTGCCACCTAGTGGCCATAAACAAATACAGAAACATTAACTTCTAAGTTAAAGTGCAGTGCCCATTCCTGTATATCATTGAGAAAATACATCTTCACATGCTTTAAAATTGGGATCTGAGCAACTCACTGTACAGTAGCTTTTTCTAGTTTTTGGTCTACACATGTCTTATTCAGTCAGACCTCTCCCTATCTTGGGATGCGATCTTACAATATGTGGGGCTGAATTAGAACACAAAAACTCAAGTAAAAGTAGTAAACATGTGACAATATCTCACTTCTCTGATATCGCCCTGGAAATGCAGAGCTGAACTCTCTCTTATAGCAGAAGGGAAAAGGGCATATTTTCCCCACATATGCCCATATCTGCTTCAGTGGTGACCTATAGTGGGAACAAAAGGTGGTATAAGAATCAGATTACAGTCTGTAGAGGGCAACAAATCACTTTCTTATCCTTTATGACCTGCTTACCCACTTTATCAAATGTCAAATAATTAACTCTATATAAACATTATTTGTTAAGCTTATGCTTGGAAGAAAATGAAGACACCTAACACTTCCCTAAATCGTGCCGCCTTCTCTTCTAAATAGCAGGAAGATAGATATCTGAAAATGGGTTTCCAGTATGCTTTCAAAAAGGTTTTTTGGTTCCTATTATTCACATAAAGTACAGTGATATTTTAGCAGGAGGCAGAGTGGATAAAGGGAAATAGAACTTCATTATGTAACCAGAGAGGCCTTAAACTGTCACCAAATCACAGAATTTAGATCTTGAAGGAATCATAGGAGTAAATCATCTACTTCAGCCCCTTCGTTTCTTAGGGAAACTGAGGTAGAAAGAGATGTATTGCCTTGTCCAAGGAAGACTTCTGATTTCAAAGCCATGTTCCATAGTGCCGCCATACACTAAGAATTAGCCTTCTGTCAGCAGTTATGGAGCATTGAGGTACCATAGTGGTTAAAGTGCTGGACTTGGATTTCATTAGACCCTAGTTCAAATCCTACCTAACACTTTCATTACCACGTGACTCTGGGCAAATCACTTAACTTCCCTCAGTCTCCATTTCCTCATCTGTAAAAATGGAGATATTAATGGTACCTACCTCACATGGTTATTGTAAATCAAATGAGATAATGTCTGTAAAGTACTATGCAAACCTTAAAGCACTATATAAATGCTATTATTAAACTTTTTATTATTAGTGAAGCCATTAACTGCTTGTCCCACAATTTGATACTGCTGCCTTTCATTCCCAGACACTTACCTGTAGAGCAAAAACTGAAACATAACCTTAATGGATGACTTTGGAGATCTGCTAATAAGTGCCCCTTGCAGTGTGAACCTTGAAATGTAAAGATTGGCTGTCCTTTCAGGAATTAAGCAGCTTGTCAGTGCTAGTATGGAGAGGACACTTGATATATCCCCTTAATAAAGCAATTCAGGCAATAGAAATAGTTGGCATCGACCTTGAGCCACTATCTGATTTCAAGCCACTTCTCTACTCTGTTAAGGCCTTACAGAGTGCACCAAAAACATTTGATCAAATCAATGGAGTTTACCTTTATTTTCATAAAAGAAACATTCTTTGCCAGACATCTTACTTATTTGCTACTAGTGATTTCTCTTTTGTCCTCACATCCCTGCTCCAAAACCTCCAAATACTCCCATGTTGCAGGCCAGGGGGCTGTGGAGAGAGGGGAGAGTCGGGAAAGGAATATTGGAACTCAGCTTTTTTTGACCAGTGTTTAAAAAAATAAATGGCAAATACCCAGGGCTTTCAAGTGATTTTTTTTTATTTTTGACACACAGAAATTCAAGACAATCGTATGTTGCTGAACACCTCTAGCATTCTAAAGTATCGAGGTTATTCATATAAAATAATCCTGAAAGCGATGACTTGGTATGAGGCCCTGGAGGAGTGCCGAAAGGAGGCCATGCAGTTAGCAAGCATTACAAATCCTTATCAACAAGCTTTCCTGACTGTGCAGACTGTTCTTCGTAATTCTCCATTGTGGATTGGACTCTCAAGCCAAGATGTGAGTATTCTGTCCTAACTAACTCTATTTGGAAATTGTGTGGACGTTTGTTTTCAGAAGTGTTTTCTGTAGTGAAAGCCTAAATTTATACACAGGGTCCAGAATTTTATTCCAATAGAGTCAGTCAGGATTCAGTAAGCATTTGTTATAAGGCAAGCACTGTTCCTGCTACAAATACAAAGAAGGGCAAAAGATAGTCCTTGCTCTCAAGGGGCTCACAATTGAAGGGGGGACATATCATTCAGACAACTCTTTTCAAACAAGTTATATACAGGGTAGATGGGAGATGATCAATAGAGGGAAGGCACTGGCATTTAGAGGCATGAAGAAAGGTTTCTTGTAGAAGATGAGATTTTAGCTGGGACTAGAAGCCAAGGAAGTTGGGGGGAAGGGTGGTATTGAAGGTGAGGAGGGAGAAATTTAATTGTTTTACTACCAATGAGTAGAGCTGTATTCCTTCTGTTCACATAGTAGGGAAGGAAATCTCCAGTAACCACCTAGCATGGTTCTTTTCACTTGTTATGACTGACTTGAGATGGATAGAAACTAGGAACTAGGGAAGTTCTCTACATCCAACCACAGAGAAGATAAAGAGAATAGATCATAGGATCACAGATTTAGAGCTTTAAAAGGACCTCAGAAATCATCTAGTCCAACCCTTTTATTTTAGAGATTAGAAAATTGAGGCCCAGGCTGGTTACAGGACTTATGAACTGGAAGTAAGTGGCAGAGTCGTTTTCTGAACCTGGGACCTCTCACTCCAAATCCATTGTTCTTTCCTCCGTACCTTGTTATTTTCCTAGGAAAAAGAAAAAAGAAAGCAATGCTGAAGTTTATTAAAGTAGGAGGGCAATTATTGAATAGGAGAGCAATATGGAGCCATTTTAATAATAATAATAATAGCTAATATTAATATAGTACTACTATGTGTCAGACACTGTGCTAAACACTTTACACCCTGTGAGGTAGATGCTATTACCATCCCCATTATACAGTCTGGGAAACTGAGACAAACAAAAGTTAAGTGACTTGCCCAGGGTCACATAGCTAATAAGTGTCTGAGACCAGGTTTGAATTCAGATCTTCCTGATTCCAGGTCTTTTGTCTCTGGATGGGCAACTTCTGAAAGTTTTATGGAGGATGGACTAGAGTGGGGAGAGATTTGAGGCAAGGAGTCCAATTTAGGAGGCTATTGAAATAGTCCAAATGAGAGGTGGCAAAGAACTGAATGAAGATGGTGACTTTGTGGAGAAAGAGTCAAGTGTCAAGAGATATTGCAAAAATAGAAATGACAAAATTTGGCAGTTAAATGGATCTGTAGGGTGTGAGGGTAAGGAGTTGAGAGCACTGAGTTCGAGAACCTAGGAGACTAGAAGGTTTTAATGCCATTGACTGAAAGGAGGTAGTTTGGAAGAAGGGTTTGAGATGTCTCCAGGTATCAGGACATTATGGTTCAATGAGTCATCTTCATAAAGACCTCTGATATCACAAATCTATGGGAGTTGATGAAGTCACCAAAAGAGGTAGTGTAGAGAGAGAAAAGAAAAAGCCAGAACAGAGGCTTCTTGGGACATTCACTGTTAAGAGGCATGATGTGGATGATAAACCAGCCAAAGAGACCAAGAAAATAGACCGAATGGGTAGAAGAGAATCGAAAGTGGTGTTAAGGGGCGGCCAGGTAGCACAGCGAGTAAGAGCACCGGCTCCAGTGTTGAGAAGACCTGGAGATCGAATCCTGGGCTCAGACACTTAGCACCCACCCAGAAACACATGGCCGTGTAACCTTGAGCAAGTTACTTAACCCCAATTGCTTAGGGGTGGCCAGGTGGCTCAGCGAGTAAGAGCACTGACTCCAGTGTCGGGATGACCTGGATCAAATCTGGGCCCAGATACTCAGCACCACACCCAGAAA
Organism: Petaurus breviceps papuanus; assembly: GCF_028583685.1. Classification (NCBI taxonomy): domain Eukaryota; kingdom Metazoa; phylum Chordata; class Mammalia; order Diprotodontia; family Petauridae; genus Petaurus; species Petaurus breviceps. Next base: position 85,434,580 of record NW_027187419.1, on the reverse strand, counting down.
TAACTGGCCGTGTAACCTTGAGCAAGTTACTTAACCCCGATTGCTAAAAAAAAAAAAAAGGTGGTGTTAACCCCCACTGGGGATGTGTGTTGGAAGGGAGGGATTGTTAAATTTAGCAGAAAGGTCAAGAAGGATGAAGACTAGGATCATCCATCAGATTTAGTAAATATAAGAGATCCCTGGGAACTTTGCAGAGGAGGTCTGAATTGAATAATTAAATTGGAAGACAAATGTCTTGAGAAATAGAATGATAGCTTGAAGGTGATTGGATCCAGTGAAGAAAACCTGGGCATGTTTGAAGGCAGCAGGGAAGTTGCAAATAGGTAAGGAGAGGTTTATATTCCTAGTACCTTACTTAATGAACAATTAATAAATACCTGTTAGCTTGGAGAGGTAATGTCCTCTGGACCTCTCCTATCAAGGAATCCATTTAGGGCCCAGTCCTTTTCTGTATCCTTCTCAAGCTCCTGATCCTCCTTCTACCCCTTATTCCAAGATCTTATCATTAGTTCTTCGGTACTTACCCTCTGTGGCTTCAATTAGCGCCTCTGTGAAGATGATCTTGCAGCATGCTGGACTTGGGGTCATGAAGACCTCCCTTTGAATCCCAAACTAGCTCAGTAACCCTGGAAAAACTACTTAATATAAACCTCAGTTTTCCTCATCTATAAAATGGGATTAATAATATCTGTAGCACTTATCTTACAGGATTATCATGACGATCAAATGAACTGGTATATTTATAAACCATATATATATATATGGTTTATATAAAATATTTATATTTATAAACACTATGTAGATGCCTGTTCTTGTAATTGCTACTTTCAAATCTGTATCTCCATTCAGAGCCTCAGCTCAGAGGTCTCTCTTCATATTCCCAGTTGTCTACTGGATATTTCTTCCAATATGTTCCATCAACTCTTCAAAAAGATTAGATTTCTCTCCTCCAAACAGCAACAACTGACTTTCCCCCTCTTTCTGCTGATGGCAATCTTAGCAAACATTGAAGGCCTCTAACCTCAGAATAATCTTATACTCCTCCTTCATTAACCTTTATTCTACCCATGTACCCTTTTATCAACTCTTATCAGCTCTGTCTCTGCAATAGCCTCACATCCATCCCTTCCTCTTAGTTTTCACTGCAGATTCTCAAGAGGAAATGTAACCTAGCTGCATTTGACACCAGACAAAACTCAAATTTGAATTCTGCCTCTAATACTACCTGGATGATTATAGATAAAACACTCTGACCTCGCTGTCTTAACATCCCTCAAAGGGTAGCTGCAAAGTTCAGTTGTAGTAATCTATATAAAGCGCTTTATAGATATCTAAGCATGAAACAAATGTCTTCTTGCCGGACTATTGTAGCTGCTTCCTCACTTGTCTTTCTCCCCTCCAGTCCATCTTCCACACCACTGCTTAAGTGGACTTACCAGTAAACCATTCTTTTCATGCCACTTCTTTACTTGAAAAACCTTCAGTGGCTCCCCAGCCCTTTACATCCTGGCATGTAAAGCCTTCCACAGTTTATTTACAACTCACCTTTGTGGACTTGTCCTGTACCTTCATCCTTCTCATGCTCTATCCAGTAAATCTTGCATACTCTCCCTACTCTGTTCTCATCCTGCCCTCTTTGGTTGCTGGGCCTTTGCACATATTTCCCATTCCTGGGATGGCCTCTCTGCAACCTTCCCTGCCTCTCGAAGTACCTTCGTTAAGGTCCCAGTCAGGTGCTGCTTCTCCCCTCCCGGTAATCTCCACACTTTCTTCTTATGCACATTCTTCCCTTTCATCAGTAATGTGAGTGCTTATTTTTCTCCTGTGAGATTGCAGATTAGAATGATAAATTACACAATAACTCTTTGAAATCAAGGTATATTTTTTAAAGTTTTATTTATTTTATTCTGAATTTAAGAAATAAAACAAGCATTTCCATATCATAGTAGAATGGAGGAGGGGGGGGGAGATGATTGTACATGAAGTTGCAAATCTATTGTATCCAACTTACTATACCTTTTAAATATACAAGAAAGTTATGATGTAACTTTTTTCCCTTTTTTTCTTTCCTCCCCCTAATTCCACTGTAGAGATGGCTATATAGGGTGTGTGTGTATACGTGTGTGTGTGTGTGTGTGTGTGTAGCAGGTGTCTCTGCTCTCTAAGTTGTACGTTGAATTCTCTTGAACCAACATGTTCTCAGCAACTAAATAGAGTGTCTCCCTCTGGGCATGTTGTTACTAGATACCACAGTCAATGAAGGAGAGGAGAAAGAAATCCCTTTTCCCACCCCATATCCACAAAGCACTCCTACATCTTTCCAGGTCTATTTAAAAAGCCTCCATGGGCATGCCTAATTTATTTGCTTAGTAGCCTATCTCTTTGTTCTCTTATGACTCATTCAGAGAACTGTTTATACTTTGTTAAAGGATAACTGGTTGTGGCCACAGTTTAATAGTTAGTTTAAAACATTGTTATGACCTTATCTGACTAAATTCTGCCACTTGTCAGTGGGAGCTTCAGGGGGTGGGAGGAGAGGAAGGAATTTACATACTCTCCCTAAAATATGAAAAAAAAAATCCAAGAAATGTGAAAACTTATATAAGATGCTGCAAAGCGAAGAAAAAAGAATCAACAGGACAATATGTAGACTGCAGCTATGCAAATAGAGATGATATTAAAAGGGGACAAAAAAGCAAGTCATATAACATGGAACAGCGTTGGTACCAACTGGTTAAAGTCAATTATAAAAAGTAAACTCTGAAAGTGCAAGGTTGCATGTACTTCCAGTCACAATCAGTTTCATGCTCTTTTGCTTAACTATTTTTTTGTAATATGCTTTGGAGTAGTAGTTTATTTGTGTGTTTGCTTAGACTTGTCTGCTGGGTCCAAAGAAAGGTGATCCCATTTTTTAAAACATATTTTTGCTTTCATAGGATGAACTCAACTATGGTTGGTCAGATGGAAAACATTTCAGCTTTAGCCGCTGGTCTGAAAATAGTGCACAACTTGAAGACTGTGTAATTTTGGACACTGATGGTTTCTGGAAAGCTTCTGGCTGCAGAAGCATCCAGCCGGGTGCTATCTGTTATGCCTCAAGAAGTAAGTTATAATTCAAAACATTTCTACTCTTAAATTGTATTATCTCTAAGGGTAACAAGCTTTAAGTAGGACTGTGACAAATCCTATTTCATACATGGAAGCCATTTATTACTATAAAATGGTAGGAAAATATACTCTTGTAAATTGCTTTCCACAATAGATGTGTGCTCTAAAAAGTTGTGTGTAAATAATATTTTTGTAAACTGGATATTTTCCCACTGTCTATATTTTTTAGCTGTTTTTATATAACATTTTTCACATAGCATCAACTCCTAATATTTTTTGCTTCCCTCTGCCTTTTTGTATAAACTAATGCTTCTGTATCCCTGGATAGTTGATATTTAAAGGAACCCTTTTATAAGGTCAATAATATGCCTTATACCTCGGGGTTATTTAATAAATGTTTGTTGGATAAGCAACCTCTGGCTTAGTTTTTGTAATTGTGTAGATTGGTTTTTCTTAAAGTAGTATATCCATCACAATTAATTAATTTTCCTTTTTTTAAAAAAAAGATTCTTTGTTTCTTAAAAGAAAATTATAACTGGATTTTCTTGGATACCCAATATCTGGAGATGGGGAAAGTGTCATTCATGTATTTATTTTTGTTGAAGAATGTATCTATTTAGATACTGAAGTATCTCATTCAAATGTGTCTTAAGAAATTACAGAGAGGGGCGGCCAGGTGGCTCAGCGAGTAAGAGCACTGGCTCCAGTGTTGGGACAACCTGGAGATCGAATCCCGGGCTCAGACACTCAGCACCACACCCAGAAATAACTGGCCATGTAACCTTGAGCAAGTTACTTAACCCCGATTGCTTAAAAAAAAATTACAGAGAGGTCTTCAGAGAATTTAGTCAAAATTGTTCTTTGAATATGGTAAGAGTCTTTCCTGTTTGTTTTTCTGAAATGGACACCAATGAGACCTATGGCTCAAGAAACAAAGATTTTATTTAATTTATTTAATATTGTCTTCTTTATTTAATATTGTCTTTAATATTATTTTTTATTTAATAATGTCTTCTTTCCAAGCATTCAGCCATTCTATAATGAAGTCAGAAAGGTTATACTGGGCAACTTCCTTTCTAAAAAGAACCACTATTATTTTAGTTGGAGAGGACCTAGTGATTATTTAGTTCTAGGCCATTATATCAGGGTCCTTTTGAAAATTCCTAATAAGGTCTAGGAGGTTAATTACTTGGTATTTAACATTTGTAGGATAATCTAGTAGTCACAACTCTACTTTTTCTAAAGTATGAGTATAAAATATTTTAAAATGTTTTGTTGATGGTTTTATATGTTTATATTACTGTTACTTTGTAATGGCTTCTCAGTCTCCCTTGTTACACTTAAGCAAAATAAATCAGCACACTCATTCATGGCTTCTGATAATGTATGCCTCATTTCACGCCTTTAGTCGACTCCCCTTCTGCCAAGAGGAGGAAAGCATTCTTTTTTGTTGTTCTCTTGTTTCTGCCATGTCCAGCTCTTCGAGACCCCATTTCTTGGCAAAGGTACTGCAGTGGTTTGTCATTTTCCTTCTCCAGCTCATTTTATAGATGAGGAAACTGAGGCAAGTAGGTTTAAGTGACTTGCCCAGGGTCACACAGTAAGTGTCTAAGGCCAGATTTTAACTCAGGAAGAAGAGTCTTCCTGACTCCAGGCCTGGCACTCTATTCCCTCTGCCACCTATCTGCCCTAAGCATTCTTCACTCTTGCCTAGTAAAATCACAATTAGTAACAGCATTTATCAGAGTTTTTAATGTTTTTCAAAGTTATTTTCGTGTTATTATGATTGCTGTTGTAAATTGTTCTCGTAATTATGCATACTTCTTCAGTCTCTATGTTTATTCAAGTCTCCCCAATGTTCTCTGGAACCTGTTGTATATTCTTCTTTTTTCCCTAGAACTCAATAATATTCTATTCCAGTTTTATGCCACAATTTGTTCAGCCCATTCAGTGGGCCCCCGCTTCTTCTCTACCTCATTGTTATCACAAAAAGTGCTGCCATAAACATTTTTATGCATGTCACCTTTCCCTCTGTCTTTGACTTTCCTTGTAGCATATGCATTGGGGTACTCTTGTTGAGCCAAAGAGTATATTCAGTTTGGGAATTTTTTTCCATTAAAATTCCAAGTTTTTTTTTTTCCAGGATGGTTGGGAGAGTAAAATCTCCAGTGCCCACCTTATGTGGAGGTCTAGGGAGGAAAGTGCTTCCCATATTTTAAAGTGCTATGGAAATATGAGTGCTTATAATCATCCTGTCATTATATCTTCTAGATGAGACAGAAGGAGAGGGAAAGAAAGTTGATGCTGTGAAATGTCCATCTACTGTTCTCCATACACCTTGGATACCATTTGAGAATAGTTGCTACAATTTCATGATCGCCAAAAATAGATTCCTAGCAGTAACAAATGATGAAGCACAGCTTAAATGTCAGGAGCTAAGTAAGTATAGTGTATTTCAGAATTTATTCTATGATTTCCAACTCTTGTATGTACAGAAAGGATTAGATAAAAGAAGAACATAGGGGAAGCATGTTGTCGATATTTCTATTTCATGGTATACTCCTACATCTCGGAATTTCTCATTGGGTATTTCCATTTATACCACTTCATTTCATCAAAAAAAGAGTATGAAAATTTCTGTATTGAGAAGATAAAAATAGTAGCAGCCTCTTTCATTTTATCAGTTTAAGAAATAAACAGGTGAACATAAGTTTGTTGTTATTTAGTAATTTCAGTCATGTCTGACTATGATCCTATTTGGGGTTTTCTGGACAGAGATACTAGAGTGGTCTGCCATTTCTTCCTCCATCTCATTTTGTAAATGAGGAAACTGAGGCAAACAGGATTAAATGACTTGCCCAGGGTCACATAGCTAGTAAGTGTCTGAGGCCAGATTTGAACTCATGTCTTCCTGACTCCCAGCCCAGCACGCTCATTGTGCTACATTGTGCCACATATTTGTAACATAAGTTACAAAGTGTTTTAAATAAGATAGAGAAATCATTCAGGTGTTATCATGGGGCTTAGCAAGGGTCTGGGTAAAAATGGGAGTCTGGAGTGGGGCAAGTGGCCCAAGCAGTAGATTAAATTAGAGGAAGAATACTCTTGATAAGATAAACATTAGGATAAAATTATGCTTACAGTTTATTTATTTATTTTTAGTTGACAACATTCAGTTCCACAAGCTTTTGAGTTTTAAGTTTTCTCTTCCCCCTCCTCAAGATGGCATGCAATTTGATAGAGGCTCTGTATACACATTCATATTAAACATAGTTTCACATTTGTCATGTTGTAAAGAAGAATTAGAACCAATAGAATGAGCCAAAAGAAAGAAGAGGCAAAACAAAGCAAAAAAGAGAGAGCAGATAGTATGCTTTGATCTGCATTCAGACGCTGTAGTTCTTTCTCTGGGTGTGGACAGCATTTTCCATCATGAGCCCTTTGGAGTTGTCTTAGAACCTTGCGTTCCTAAGAAGAGCCAAGTCTGTCAAAGTTAGTCATTGTACAATGTTCTCCTGGTTCTGCTCTCTTCACGCAGCATCAGTTCATATAAGTCTTTCCAGGTTTTTCTGAAGTCCCCCTATTCCTCATTTCTTATAGCACAATAGTATTCATCACATTCATATATCACAACTTGTTCAGCCATTCCCCAATTGATGGGCATCCCTCAGTTTCCAATTCTTTGCCACCATAAAAAGAGCTGCTATAAATATTTTTGAGATACAGCCCTAGAAGTCATAGGTTATTTTAAAATTTAAAAAAAAAATAGCTGTGCTCCTCTGAACTGTCACAACTAGCCCCTCTTTAAAGCATGCGGGAAAAAGAGGAAAAGCTTGAATGCAATCATATCCAAGCCCCTTACTGTATAAGCACAGACAGAAGGCAGAGCTGACCAGGATGGGGGCCATAGGCTCTGCTCACCATGTGGTCATAGTTTGTAGGCTGCAGGGAGACAGGGAGGAAGTGTCAGAGTCAGAATAAAAATCCAGTGAGGGAGCCGGACAGCTTCTAGCAGCAGCATAACTATAACTGTTCCCCTTGTCTTTGGGGCTAGGGTACCAAAGAGCCAAGTCAGCAGGAATCTCATCTGAGCATGTAACTGACTACTTGGCACATATTGGTTCTGTAAACTTGAGTCATTTAAAGTAGAGGTGTGCCTGCAGTATAGCCCAAACCTGATTAAAATGTAATTGGGAAATATTTAACAAAATAAGTAAAGATAGAGTAAGACATAGATTTCATTACATTATAAACTAAGTCAGAAATGTGGCCCACAGGGATATTTATGCACAGATGAATGGCCACATTTCTATTTGGCATTGACAGCACTGCTGAAAACGCGGGTGCAAGGGATCCCTTTAACCAGAAGTAGTGTGGGCGTGCCTTTCCTGCCTGCTCCTTTGGTGTGAGTTTCCTGTATGGCCTGGTGGTTGATGCCACTGGTCCTGGCCTCTGACAGGCTGTCTTGTGTGTGTATGTGCAAGTTTTAATTCAGGAAGCATTTTTTTAAATGCCTACTATGTGCCAGGCACCACACTAAGTGTTGGAGATACAAAGAAAGGCAGAAGACAGTTGCTTCCCCAGAGGAGCTCACGGTCTAAAGGGGGAGACAACATGCAAACGGGCTATATATGGGATAAATGGGAGATAATCAACCAACAAAGGGAAGGCGCCAGAATTCGGAGGGTGCATGGAAAAGTTTCCTGTAGAAGGTAGGGTTTTACCAGGAACTTGAAGGAAGCTAAGAGTTAGAACTGAGGAGGGAGAGTGTTCTAGGCATAGGGACCAACCAATAAAATCACCTTGGAGTCAGGAGGAGTATCTTACATAAGGAATAGGAAGGAGGCCACTGTCACTGGATTGAAGAGTACATGGTGGGGGTGGCTAGGTGTCACAGGGAATAGAGCACCGGCCCTGGAGTCAGGAGGACCTGAGTTCAAATCCAGCCTCAGACACTTAAAACAAAAACTAGCTGTGTGACCTTGAGCAAGTCACTTAACCCCAACTGCCCTGCCTTCCCCCCCTCCAAAAAAAAAAAAGCAAGAGTACTTTGTGGGGAGAGAAGGGAAGGAAAGTGGAAGATGTTAAAAGACTTGGAAAAGTAGTTGGGGGGGGCCCTACATTATAAATGCCTTTAAATGTGTATAAGGAGAGTGAAATCTTTCTAATCAATCAATGTTTTTCCCTGGGTAAGAAAGAGAACCCAGGGATCAACTGAACTGTCCAAGATCCCTGCAGGTAGAAAAATGAACTTAAAAGAGTGAGTGACTCATAAAGACTTTTTCTGAGGGTCTCCCTTCTTCCCACTTTGGTATTCTTACCCAGGAAAGAGAACATTTCCTCAGAAAGTCTCCTTTGAGGGAAATTTATATAAAGTGATAAGAAAAGGGGAATGGGATAGCTGGAGTTGATTAGCTATAATTTGTAGGAAGATAGCATATTTTAAAATTTCCCATATCTACCACACTGACAATTCTCGCTGTATATAAGTGGAGTATTCCACAGACCTCTATGTCAGAGCAATTTTTATGTAATGTGAATTTGGCCTAGACACCGACTTCACTTAGTCTTATGTAACAAAGGCATACACAAAAGTGCTGTTATTAAATATTGTACCGTGAGAGTAAACAGAATTATGAAATGAAAGGTAAAGTTAAGTGATAAAGTATGCACAGTACTGTAGAGCAAAGTTAACATAAGGGGGTCGTATGTTGCCCCTTCCCCTAGCCCTTGTCACTGCTGGTTGGCCACGCAATGTTTTTATGAAGCTATTGAAAGATGTTTGGACAGTGGCTCTCTTTTTTTACCTTGAGTATCTGATGATATCAAACAATATTATCCTGTTCTAGACTTTGAACTTACAAAAATCTTGACATATTTGGATCCATTTTTTCAGTACAAGAAAAAATTTCACTCGAATGATTTTTTGTCAACTGTTTCATTGTGAACCCTTTTGATTTGACCTTGGGTTCTCTGCAATCTTTGCAGCTAACTGCTCAATCAAATCCTCATTCAATAGCTCTCCCTGAGACTCAAAAACTCTTCCACGTCATTTTCATCTACTTCTAACTCCAATTCTTGTCTAGTTTTACAATTTTTTACTTCTTCAGACATTTCATCATTATCAAATCCACAAAAATTAAAAACAAACTGCAAGCACAATTTTTTTTTCCAAACTCTGCTTCATACATGTTTCTGTTATATCTTCCCATGGTCTTAGAAATATTCCAGATTACATGGTCAGTATTTTAAGACTTCCAGAAGTCTCTCAATGTCAAATAATTATCTGCATCCAATGATGCAATTTCCTGGGTAAGTGTAGTATGTAAATAAAATGCCTTGACATTCACAATCACTCCCTGATCCTGATTTCTTTCAGAATTCTTGACATAAAGTTGAATTTACGTAATGTGAATTTACATAAAACAAGAACTATTTGTATATAAAACACTGTTCACTATTCAGTTTAATTTGTTATAAGGTGAGTTTCTCACACCCCACTAAAAGGGGTTAATTAGTATAAAGTCATTCTGTGACATGGACTCTTAAAGCATATTATTAATATGAATAGTTTGGTTGTCCTCCATAGAGATGGGTTGGGACAGTCTGAAAAGGTACTTTGATATTAGAAAGTCAAGGGTATAAACATGTTTTCAATTGTCCTATACAACTATAGGATTCTGTGCTTGATGTAGAGCAAATTTAACTTCTTGACCTGTTTCCCATTCCTGTTTAGGAGTATAGGGAGGTGTTTATATTGACACGTTAGAATAATCTTTCACTGTAATTGGGCTTTGATGAGCTCATTCATCAAAGTAAATCTAAGTATTAAATGTTAACAGTTTTGACATGCAGTTAATTGAAGACTTTTGATTTAATAGATCCAAAGGCACATGCTCTGAGTATTCGAGATGAGAGAGAGAATGACTTTGTTCGTGAACAGCTTCTGTACTTCAATTATATGGCTTCATGGGTATTGTTGGGTATAACTTATGATGGTAAGTTATGTTTAAAGATTTTTTTTTTCCTTTTTTGGTCTTGTTCTACATAATTACCTGTTTGTCAGTTTACAAAAGTATGGGTGACCAGTGGAATATATAACTTCATATCTAGGATTCAGGGCAAAGAAGCAAGAAGGAATGTCTTTGACTTGTGTAAATTTTGAGATCTTCTGCCCCACTCTTACCCTTTAGTCACGCTTTACCCTTGTAAAAACTTAGAGTCAAACAATGGAAAATGATTTTTCTTTTAATTAGATAGATCATGGAAGATCCGGAATTGGGTAGCAGAAAAGAGGTCTGGGGAAGAGAGGTTTGAGAATCATATACATATGAGAATAAAAATATAAACTTCCTAAAATATATATTATATAAAAATATATATGTTTTGTGGGCATGTATATATGTATATATATACATATATATATAGATGGCTAGACAAATATGTATATACAGATGTGTGCATGTATACGAGTGCCCAGGATGGTGGAAGATAATGAAAAGATGTAAGAGAAAAGAGGAAATGGAAATTATCAACTCTGATTATTTCAGTCTTTCTTGAAATAAACTTAATAGACTAATTCCCCCATTTAATCCCTATTCCTTCATTAGTAATGATTGATGGTTCCTATAGAGTTATTATGGCCTCTGGGTGAGTTTATTGGAGTGTGTGTGTCTGTCCACACACACATATATCACAAAAGATATTTTTATTATATAAGATATATTGTGTCTGCCCATATATGCACATATACACATACAAATGGATATATACACACGATTTGTTTAAAATTTTGAGCCAGTTTTTCTTGAGACTTAATCACTAGAAATTTCTTTTCATATGTCTTTAACAATTTTTTTAAATAGACATTATACAAGGCAAGGGTTCCTAACCTTTTCTGTGTTGTAAACTCCTTTGGCAAGTTGGTAAAGTCTTTGAAACCTTTCTCAAAATGATGTTTTTAAATGCATAAAGTAATAGGATTACAAAGGAACCCCATTATATTGAAATAATTATCAAAATATTTTTTAAATTTCATAAGTCTGATGTTAAGATACCACCTCCACCCCATATACAAACTGATATGGAGATTTCTTTTTTAAACTCTCAATCTAAAAACCCGTTTTAAGAATGTGTAACACATTCTGAAATTTCTTCTAATACTTAAATCTGTCCTAAACAAATACTGGAACAGGAAGCAGTTACCTTCCTTAAAATGAAGTACTCCAAATTCAGTCACTTTGACTATCAGTTGGTATTAAGTACAACCAAGATGTACGGTCTCCATTTCTAGCTACATCCTACGTGACAAATACTGGATTGTTCATCCTTACTGTTTAATACATAAAACATCTTTGCATCTCAACTACTTTCAGGTAAAACCCCCTAAACAATATCACCCCCTCCTTTGCAGATGAGTAGCCAGGTGCCAATGCAGAGCACAAAAACCTAGGTCAGGCTATGGATTTGCCCTTTACCATCAACTGAGGAGCAGGGATGATGGTGGCAAAGTTTAGAATTTAGTTGATGGTAAAAGGCAGATCTGTAGTTTGCTGTCCTAATACTTTTCCTCCTAATACCTTTTAGATATAAATGGAAAATATTTCTTTTGGAGATTGAAGAAAAGTTTTTAGTGAGGGTTCTCAAGGAGAATGGCCTCGATTTGTTAAGCAACCAACTGAGTAACAATAATAATTAACACGTATATAGCCCTTTAACATTTGCAAAGCACTTTAATTACATTATCACATTTGCCCCCTTTATATGGGATATTATGCCCTTTTAGCAGATGAACAAACTGAATCTGAGAGAGGTTAAATTGATCCCTTGGGATTACGTGGCTAGTAAGTGTAAGAGTTGATACTTGAATCTATGCCTTCCTGACATAGATGGTCCAACATTCTCAATGTCCAGTTACAGTCTTGATTTTAAGATCAGTTTGAAGGTTCTATTTTTTCATTCTGTAGTCCAGCTCTGCAAAGGCGTTTTGTTGCTTTTTTTTTTTTATTTTGACTGGCTCAAGATGAGGCCATGGGCCAGAACTGGAGTAAGAAATTACAAGATGGGGGTGGTTAGGTGGCACAGTGAATAGATCGCCTGCCCTGGAGTCAGGGGGACCTGAGTTCAAATCCAGCCTCAGACACTTAACACAAAACTAGCCATGTGACCTCGGGCAAGTCACTTAAGCCAAATTGCCCAACCTTTCCCCCTCCAAAAAAGAAAAAAAAAAGAAGTTACAAGATGCTAGCAGAGGTGGGAAACCTGCAACTTTGAGGAAAAGGATTTGACTGTGAAGTTTGGAGTCAGTCAGAGGGCCATACTTAAGGACCTAGAGGGCCTTGTGAATCAAGGCCATAGGTTCCCTACCCCTCTTAGAGCCACATTATGGCCACTAAGAAATAACCCATCATTTGGCGGAACTCATTCTAGAAAAGCAAGTGTTCTCTTTGCATAGGAACTATGGAATATGTACATCTGTTTACTAAGTGGGGGAAAAGCAAAGAATTTTGGAGAAGTGAGGTACCCTTGACCTTGACATTGAAGCATATGCCTTATTCTCTGTTGGCTAAGAGAACCATAAAAATAAAGCAGCAGGCCATAAAATGTAAACATATGTACTGCTTCTCCTTAGCATAATTACTATAGACAGATGCTTGGGTTCTTTGCCAAGTGAGATGAGAACCAGTAGGGAAATGGGAATAGCTAGGCCAAAAACTGGTAAGAAAATTGGAACATGGATGAACCTGGCACCATTTGTTATGCCAATTAGAATTCTGATGAGGTTGGCACCTTCTTTAAAAACTATTTATATAAAGACTGGACTATAGCACTAAATGCCACATTGAAATTTATTAATCTAGCATACACGATATTGGCTTGTGCATTTTCTCACCCTCCACCTTCACTTTTGAGGAGAAGGTACAATCTTTAATATCTGTTTAATTTCAGTCTAGTTTGTGAGCAGTAACCTTGAGCCCCTGATGAACACTGTGTAAGATTAGTTGGAGAGGTATAAACTGTGGTTAACTAAAACTTTCTTCATAAAAGCAAATGGAAGAATGTTCAACACCTATTCATGCCTCTGCAGTTTCCCTTATCAAACCTTCAAATACTTTCAATAATTGCTGTAACTGATACCCAAGACAGCCCCCGTTGAGAAAATTATGTAACACCTGCCAAAGTTAATGGCTTGTGGACAGTAACCTAGAACATTTTCTCATCGTCACAGTTTAGCGGTCAAAAGTCTATGAAAATAGAAAAGAAATCATGTAACATGCAGTCATTTCTGAAGAAATATGCAAAATTTTATCCACCTGTTTGCTGTAATCTACTTCTGTCTACCAAGCTAAAGATTATTGAAATATATCCAAATGTTGATAGTTCAGATCAAGACTACTGATACCCAGACTTGATCTCATGGTACCCTAAGGTATTGACACACAATGAAATTATACTTATTTTTTAAATGTGGCCAATTAAAAGCATGCCATACGGTACTTTTGTGATGGGGCCAAGAGTATTACAAAATCTGTGAGGAGAAAGAACGACCCCATTGCTCTGAAAGTAGCAAAGACTAATAAGGTATGAGAAGGAAGTTGTCAAGTTAGACCTATTAGCAGCCCCAAATGTGTGTATAAGGCTTAACGGTTTTGTTTCTAAGCATATGTATTCTCTTTAGATGATTCTTTAAGGTGGTCTGACAAAACTGCCTTGTCCTATGTAAACTGGAAGACAGGAAGACCAACTGTAAAAAACAAGCAATTTTATGCTGGCTTGAATACTAATGGTTTCTGGGATATATACCTTTATAATAGCATCGAGGAAGCTCTTTATTTTCACCAACGCAGCATTCTTGCTTGTAAAATTGAAATGGGTAAGTAATGAATCTAATTGTGATAATTAAGAGAAAAAATGAAACAGGGTTGAATATTAGTTAAGATGGCTTTGTTCTTATTATAATTAGAAAGGGAGAATTTAAATTCACAGGTGACAGTTTTTTAGCATAATGGGAAGTGATCCAAAAAACTGCCTAGAAAAATAATAAGGATGCAATCCTGTGATTGATTAGGACCTTAGAAATCGAATCCATTTGCAGTATATTGGCTAGAAAAATGTGGAGAGCTTTTAAGGTATTTCAAGTGGAAAGTCTGAAAAATGTAAAAATACTGGCCTGCATTTTTTTTTAGCTCAGTATTTTGCTCAAGACTGGATTTTTAAAAGTTGGGCAGATTTGAATTTAAGGAGAGTCAGCATGGTGTTAGGGTATAGAGAACCAATCTTAGAGTCAGGAGACTTGTATTCAAGTCTGGCCTCTGACAAATTTTAACTATGGGACTCCTGGCGATTAATTCATTTAACCCATCAGTCCCCCTAGACAATTCTGTAACACTGTAAGCTGCAGAGTTGGTTCTAATCTGCTCTGGTAAAGGGAGTTTGTCACCAGGATTTTTCTATATCAGTGAAATCATTAGTCCAGTCCCTCTTGTGCCACTACCGAAGGGGGGAAAAAGGAAATAAGAATGAAATGTAAGCTAAAGAATTGTCTTTGCCTTATAAATAGCAATCAAAAGATTGCAAAGCATCTTCCTCATAATTCTATGCAGTGTTTTCATCCCCATTCTACAGATTTGAAAACCGAGGCACCTAGAAGTTAAGGGATTTGCTCATCACACAGCTAGTGTATGTGTAGAGTAGAGTTCAGATCCAGGTCTGTATTCAAGTCTGGCAATCCATTTACTCTTCCGTATTTCTTCTTTATATTTGCACTGAATCTGAAGCCAGAAGACCTGGGCTTAAGTTGCAGCTCCAACACTTTCTAACCCAGGGGTGGGGAACCTATGGCCTCAAAGCTACATGTAGCCTTCTAGGTCCTTGGGTGCAGCCTTTTGACTGAGTCCAAGTTTTACAGAACAGATCCTTTTATTGAGGAGATTTGTTCTATGAAGTTTAGATTCAGTCAAAGGGCCTCACTTGAGGACCTAGAGGGCCACATGTGGCCTCAAGACTGCAGGTTCCCTACCCCTCTACTAACCTTTCCAATTCTCATCTGTAAAATGGGAATATTTATTCTACCTTACAAGATTGCTGTAAGAAAAGGGCTTGGTAAACTTTAAAGTGCCTGTGTGAGCAATTATTAATTCCCACCTAGCAGAACAGCTTACAAATAGTGACTGACATATTATTTATTGAGATTGCATAAATTTAAGTAGGAATTGTTTCAGTTAGCTCTAAGAACTTTCTGATAATGAAAATAAAACACAATTTAGGCTTTCCTTTAGAACTACTGAATAGATTAGACCAGAGGCAGCTCTTAATAGAAGTATGGAGTTGGTTTTCACATTCTGTGAAAGATATTAATTAGCAGCCTCTTTCCCTCACTTAATATCCTACCAGAGTGCTGTAGCAATGATGGTGGAGGGCATGAAGTCTCCTTCTTTGGACCGTCTCACTAGGTCTCTCTATAGTATATTCACCAGTCTTAGATGGCGGTTGGACATCAGTGTCATACTTGAGAGAGATTGTTCAGAACTGGACCTTCTAAGAGGAATCCTTTTAAGGTCCCATCCATCCTAGACTTTTTTTTCGTGAAAGAGAAAATGATCAGTATCAGGAAACAGGGACTATATTTCATTTTGTCTTTGCATCACATTGCTTATAAATAAATACATCATTGCTGAATTTGATTTAACCTGATTTGGGGCCCCTTTATGGAAATCCTAACTCTGCCACCTACTAGCTGTATAACTTTAGACAAATCACTTAACCCCTCATGGTCTCTTCATCTGTAAAAGGCCAGACTACATTGTCTATAAAATTTCTTCCATGTCTGATGTTCTGGGACAGTGAGGCCTGAGGAGAATGGCATCATCTAAAATGTCATTACTCAGTCCTGTCATGAGTCTTTACATTTGTAAAAAACGCATAGATATCCAGGGGTGTGCTGGTCTAACAACAGTCTAACAACTGGCTCTGGGGGAGTGCACAACACACGAGTTTAATCTACATTATTAACATTTTCTCCATCACTTTCTTAAGTCTAGACATCAGCAAGTCAATAAATTAAGTCCTGATTTGTAGCACCATCTAGTGCTTAGCACAGGGCCTTACACACAGTAGGTGCTTAATAAATACTAATTGACTAATTGTCTGAAGTATAGTTCAAATTTTTTTTTAATTCAAACACTAATACCTTATTTAAACATCATAGTTGAATACAAGGAAGAATACAATCGTACCCTGCCGCAATTAATTCCATATGAAGATTCTATATATAATGTTGTTCAAAAAAAATTCACATGGTATGAAGCCTTGAAAGAATGTTCCCAAAATGGGGGCTCTTTAACAAGTGTGCATGATAAAAAGAGTAAGCTTTTTTTGGAGGATCTTGCAAAGCGCGATGGATTTCCATTATGGACTGGACTGTCAAGTCACGATGTAAGTAGCATTTTACAGAATTATGCATATAAAGCTTTCTCACACATATTCAATCCGTATTATCTTCATTTAGTAGATGAGAGCATTCAGCTCATAAATTATGTATGGATCATAAATAGACCCTGCCCATAAATAATTAATTCCAAAAATTACTCTGAATTTGATGTCTTTGAGATATAATTTCCAAACCTGGCATATGATAATTCAGTGTAGTATGTTAAATTGCATCTAGATGTCAGCACTATTGGGGATTTTTTTTCAAAACCATTTCTTTCCCTGCTACTCCCTCCAGTCCAAAGCACCCAAGTGTCCTAGGAATTATTATACCTCTGGACTATATTATGCCATCTGTCTCACCAGAAATTCATGACACCTACTGAGATTTTGGTGACAGGTAAGAACTATGAGGCCAGATATCATAATGAACATAACACATCCCCGCCCCCCCAAGCCCTCTTGGCTCAGATACTTTTCTTCCTAAGTGCCTACCGTCTCCCCTTCTTTGGCACCATTAAATAAATTCATTTCAGCCTTTTCTATCTAAATTGTAGCTGATACCAATGTACCAAGGCAGTAAATCATGTGAAAAGCATGGCCTCTGCAATGGTTCTGACACAAGCCAAATGTAGAATAATAATAAGGGATAACAGTAGACTTTGAGCTTATAATTGTAGAATTATAATAGATACTGGGAGACAATTACTTACGACATTTAAAGAAATTTTTACTATATACTTAAAATGGGACCAGAGGATCATAGACCTAAAAGGGACTTTAACATCCATTTAGGCCAACCCCTTAATTTTATAGATGAAGACCTGAGGCACAGAGAGATGAGGTCACTTGTCCAAGGGCACTTACCACCCATGGTACTGTGGGCAAATGACTTAGTCTCTCTAGGTCTCAGTTCCTTATCTGTAAAATGAAGGAGTTAGACACTTATCTCTAAGGCCCCTTCTGGTTCTAAATAGCTTATCTACTATCTTAAGGATGTGTTTTAAGTAGAAAAAAGTTCTTTAAGATTACCACATGCAAATGGCTCCCAGCATTTGTCACAATTTATAGAAGAACTTCTAAAAAAATCAGTCCTCTAGAGACAGAATAAAACTTCAAGTTGAATATCCCAATTTCAACTTGTTTGTAAGAAAGTGTTGTAAGTTTTGTATAAAATCCTGAAGTTACAAGTCCTAGATCAATAAACCAAATAAATACTACATTAGCGTACTAAGAAATACAAAACTAATGTATCATTCTATTTTTAAAATTCATAGTGGTTTATTTTTTTTAACCTAAACTTGGATCTAGATTCAGAATCTCATTATTACTCATTAAAACAGGGAAGTGACTCATCTTTTGAGTGGTCTGATGGAAGTACATTTGACTACATTCCATGGAAGGAACAAAATTCTACAGGAAATTGTGTTGTCTTGGATCCTAAAGGAATTTGGAGGCATGAAAAATGCAATTCTGTTATGGATGGTGCTATTTGTTATAAACCTAAAACAGGTAAGTCTTGCTTTAGAATGTTATGTTTGTTGCATGCATGTATTACATAGCACTATCTTGGCTGTGCCTTCTCTGGACAGTGGAGGCCTGCATCAAATAGGTTTGACCACTCAAAAAGAGCCACCACCCACTAAAATGAGATTAAAGTCTACTATCTCCCTGTCCCTCCCTCCCTTCTGAATGTGCAAATCAGAGCAATTCTCTCTTGGACTTCTTGTGAAGGAACTCACTACATTTATATCATCAATAGCAAAAGTATCAGAGGCTTATGAACTTTAGGGCTGGAAGGACTTTTGAGATTATCTGGTCTCATCTCCTTTTACAGGTAAGGAAGGTGAGGCATGGAGAGGTTATGTAGAATAAATGTCCAAGGTCAAAATTTTATACATGGTGGGAACTCTTCACAGGTTTAGATTATTACTTATCCATGAAAACAGATAATTATAGGCACTATAATTGAAATACAAATATATGTAAAATTCTCACCTTTGGACACAGGAATGGTAATTGTAGAGGGCTCCTAAAGCAAGGCATCTTAACCTGGAGCCCAAGGACCCAAGAACTTGGAGGAAAATAAAAATATATCTTTATTTTGATATAATTGTTTTCCTTTATTCTTCTACTCTAAGAAGGGGTCCATGACACACAAAAAAAAAGTTAAATAAACTTTTCCCTAAAAGCCTTTCTCCTGAAATGTTATGATAGTTCTGATAGGATAAATAGTATCCAAAATGTTAATGAGCATACATCCTTAACCCAAGATAAAAAATATTGCATTTAAGTCAGTAAGTCAGTAAACATTTAGCAGGTACCTCACTGAAAATACAAATACAAATGAAAATTAAGAATAGTCCTTGCCCTCAAGAGATAGCAAGATGCATTTGGGGCCAGAGGACCAAAGTTCCTCTTCCAGCTCTGCTGCTTACCATCTCTATGACTGTCCTTCCTTCATCTTTAAAATGAGGAATTTGGACTTGATCTTTATGATACCTTTGTACTCTATATCCCAATATGAAAAACTTAAAATAGGAAGTTCTTTAAAATAGCTTTTCAAATTGTCAATTATTATTTGCTCCCAGAATACAAAAAAAGTAACTGTATATATTTTACTCCCATTTAATATATCCTGGAATGATGAACTGCCTTTCATTTGAAAGTTTATAGTAAAGATCCCAATCTGTAAATGTTCAGAAACATAATGATCACTGTTTTAATAGTGCTTGGGGCAGCTAGGTGGTGCAGTGATGGAGTGCTGGTCCAGAAATCAGGGAGACCTATCTTCCTGAGTTCAAGTGTGGCCTCAGACACTAGTTGTGTGACCCTAGGCAAGTCATTAAACCCTGTTTGCCTCAGTTTCCTCATCTGTAAAATGAGCTAGAAAAGGAAATGGCAAACCACTCCAGCCAGTATCTTTGCCAAGAAAACCCCAAATGGGGTCACAGTCAGACATGACTGAATCAACTCAACAACAAAACACAGTTCTTACTATGTGCTTATCACTGTACTGAGTGCTTTACAATTATCTCATTTGATCCATACAACAACCCTGGGAGATAGGTGCTATCATTATCCCTGTTTTACAGATGGGGAAACCAAAATAAGCAGAGGTTAAATGACTTGCCCAAGATTATAAAACTATTAAGTGTCTGAGGCTGAATTTGAACTCAGTTCTTGATTCCAGCCCCAACAGTCTAGCAGAGTTTTCTATTTCAACACAATCTACTAAGCATCTTTCATCCTAAAGAAAAAAAAGAAAGAAAGAAAAACACCTCTATGTGTCCCTTTCCATAGCACAGAAATTACTTTTTTTTTTACTTACAGTAGAACGGAAAGTGAGAGCCAAGTAAATGATTCCAAGGTATTATGCTCATCGGGGAGAAAATAGTGGTGCCCTTTAGAGTGCTGTGGAAGTTAAGATGGAGTGGCATTATGCATGGAAATAGTTTAGCTAAACACAGCTAGGGTGGTGCCGTGAATAGAGCACCAGCCCTGGAGTCAGGAGGACCTGAGTTCAAATGTGACCTCAGACACTTAATACTAGCTGTGTGACCTTGGATAAGTCACTTAACCCCAATTGCCCTGCCCTCCCCCCTCCAAAAAGCGCACACACACACAAAAATAAATTGGGATCTAGCCAATTCCAGGTATCCAAGAGATAGCCATGTACAGTTATCCTAGGCAACCAGAGATATAAAAAGTTCAGGACTAGAGATGAAAAGAATCCTTAAAATAAAGCTGATGGTGGAAGGCGCAAGAGTGGATGAGCACTTTAATGAATCGAGCCCACAGAGGGGGGACACCGGAGCAATGAGAACTGAGCCTGGAAGAAGTTTTCAGGTTGCAAGTTGATGATTGTTGTTTGTCCTTCTTTCCCAAAGAGGTCCAGGACATCAGGAAGGTGATGTCATGACTTGCCAGTGAGTTGGACTTAAGTGAGGCAAGGCTGCGCAAAGTCACTAGCCTCACTGTGTCCTCCTGAGCCACCTGGGTCCAATGACAAGATAAAGATCAGGACAAGTGGAGATGGCCCATGACTCGTGGGAGACGTTGGCCTTTTAAAGCTAGGGTCTTTCCCAGGTCTCAGTTTGTCTGAGACAGTGACCATTCAGTGATTAAAGAAGTAGTGGAGGAGTTGGGGGGTAAAAAGGAAGGCAGCCCATGAGCGTCACAAAATCCAAGGAAGGAAAGAATGTTAGCAGTTATCTAAGTTGTTCCCTACTTTTGCAACACGAAAATCACTTCAGAGTGATTTCAAAACATAGACAACTGTGAGACAAGTCCAATAGAGAAAGTGTTAGACTCCATTTCAGCCCATAACTCAGTAAGAACACTGTCTGCAGCATTCCCAACAATTCATTCAAAGACCTCCTAGGTGGGGGCACTTCCTACCTCCCAAAGCAAAGCATTTCCCTTGAGGACAGCTTACAAGTCGCTACCCACAATACTTTACACAAATTATTTAGACGGCCTCTGAGTTATCTTCAAGCTCTAAATCTTTGGTCCTAATCTCTCGGAGTCTCAGTTTCCTTACCTGTAAAATGACTTAGACATTTTCCCTCACAGGGTTGTTGTTAGGAAAATGCTTTGCAAATTTTACAATTTTACTTAAATGTTGAGTTTGCTTTCTTTTTTTGGAGGGGGAAGGAGGCATCATGGTATAATGGTAAGCACACCTGCTCTGGATTCAGAGGACCTAGGTTTAAATCCTGCCTCTTGTCTCTTACTATCTTTATGACTTTGTACAAATCACTTAACTTTCCTGGGCCTCAGTTTCCCCATCTGTTAAATGAGGAAGCTAAATTAGATGTCCTCTGAGATCTCTTCTGGTTCTTAATGTATGATTGGCTTCTAATTTTGAAAGTTAAAAAAAATTTTATCCCAGGAAGGTGTTCAAAATGGTGAACTCTGAAAAGGAAGGAGCCCTTGGTGTTCACAAGATATGTTGCCACCTGATGACAGGGCTGCCCCGTACTAAAAACAGAGGAGCTTAATTTTATTTACAGTTTCTCCTATATACGTATAAGTAATCACCTTATGAATTTTTTGCAGCTAAGCAGCAACCTCTTCAAAAATCCTCGTCACGTTGTCCGTCACCTAAAGGGATCCTATGGATTCCATTTGGAGATTCCTGTTATACATTTGACAAGGCTCTGTACAACTTTTCTGAGGCCAAACAGCTATGTCCAGAACTTGGTATGGTATACTTCTTATCACTTAACTTAGACTAGCTCAGGGTGAAGATAAGGAAAGAAATTCAGAATGATTCATGCCCTCCTAGGTATTAATACAGTTTCAATGAAAATAGCAATGTGGAAAAAATTATTTTTTAGTCCTGGCAGTAACAAGTTATATGGGTCATTGAGTTGGGTCTCCTTGGATACACAATTCATGGAGATCATTTACTCAGATTGGGAAAATGCTGTCTACATTGCCCATCCAGCATAGTGTCCATCAGGTCAGTATCCTTGCATTAACAACTTAACCACACAAATAGAAATCTCACCTAATTATCCTGCTTCTATCTTCCAATTCCTGTTTATTTGAAAAGATGTTCTAATGCATGATGGCTGTTGAGTAACAGAATTGTGTCTATGATAGACTATTCCACATATAAAACTTAAGATAAATTAAGAAAACCCCTAACCCTAAAGGATGTAAAGAATTCAAAATGTCTTTGGAGCTCTTATCCATGTAACAGTACCCTTGTCATTATAGGCATCTAGGTGGGGTAGTGAATAGTATTCAGGGCTTGGAGTCAGAAAGGCCTGGGTTCATTCCACCCCCGGACATTTCCTAGCTGTATGACCCTGGGCAAGTCACTTAAACTTTGCCTCAGTTTCTTCCTCTTGTAAAATGAGGATAATAGTACCACTTAATCCACCAGAGTTGTAATGATAAAATGAGATATTTATAAAGCATTTTGTGAGCAATAAAACACTATATAGGGGGGCAGAGTCAAGATGGCAGAGTAGAAGCAGGACCTCTGGATGGCTCCAGCTTCCACATTCCCCAATTAATGTAAAAGGGGACTCTGAACAAACTTTAGAGCTACAGAACCCACAAAATGACACAGTGAAGCTAACCTCCCACTGAGGACAGCCCAGCAGGCCAGCAGGAATTGGGCAGCACAGCGCTCTAGGAGCTGAGCCCAGGTGCCCATGTGAGCTGGAAGTTTAAGCCCCAAGGTGGGCTGGAGGGACTGCAGATCACTGGCAGCTGTGGCCATCTCCATAATTATCAACACATAGATGTGAAGGACAAAGTGAGAGGTCAGTACAGTGCGGACTTTGGGACCAGTAGTTGGGAGTGCCTCAGCTTTTGCCCCCAGAGCGAGAAGCCACTGAGGAGCCATGGCTGTGCAGCCACCCTCACGTGGCAACTTCAGCTCCTGGCTTGCAGAGTGTAAGGGGACCAAGTGACCAGTCTGGGGGTAATCACTCTTACTTTAACCTGCTTGGATCTGGATTGCAGTCTAGGGTGGAGGTCCTGGGGTGTGTGTCCAGCTTGCCAGAGCATGTGGAGGCTTCAGCAAGGGCACCCAATTAATACCTCCGGCAGCTGAGAAAACTCCAGCATTTGGTACAAAGCTCCCCTGTCTGGTAGCAGAGTCCTACTGTGGCAAAAAGCCCAAAAGTCAAGTAATTGAGTGGCAACATGATCAGGCAAAGGAAACAAAGCAAATAGAAGATTCCAACATTAGAATCCTATTTTGGGGACAAAAAGGATCAAAGCACGGAACAGGAGGAAGACAGTGAAGTCAGAACTCCTGTACCAAAAGCTTCAAAGGAAAATACAAACTGGTTATAAGCCATAGAGGACCTTAAGAAGAAGATAAGAGAAGTGGAGGAAAAATTGGGAAGAGAAATGAGAATGATGAAAGAAAATTACAAAATGAGAGTCAACAGCCTGATTGAGGATAATCATACCTTAAAAATAGACTAACTCAAATGGCAAAAGAGGCTCAAAAAGGCAATGAGGAGAAGAATGCCTTGAAAAGCCGAATTTGCCCGATGGAAAAAGAATCTCAAAAGCTCACTGAGGAGAATCATTGCTTCAGAATTAGATTGGAGCAAATGGCAGTTAATGACTTTACTAGAAATCAAGATGCTGTTAAACAGATCCAAACAAATGAAAGAATAGAAGGCAAAGTGAAATATCTCATGGGAAAAACTGCTGACCTGGAAAATAGATCCAGGAGAGATAATTTAAAAATTATTGGACTACCTGAAAGCCATGATCAAAGAAAGAACCTAGAAATCACCCTTCAAGAAATTCTCAAGGAAAACTGCTCTGATGTTTTAGAACCAGAGGGCAAAATAGAGGTTGAAAGAATCCACAATCACCTACTGAAAAAGATCCCAAAAAGAAAACTCCTAGGAATATTATAGCCACGTTCTGGAATTCCCAGATCAAGGAGAGAATATTGCAAGCAGCCAGGAAGAAACAATTTGAATATTGTGGAAACACAATCAGGATAACCCAGGATCTGGCAGCTTCTACATTGAGGGATCGAAGGGCTTGGAATGTGATATTCCGGAGGTCAAAGGAGCTGAGATTAAAACCAAGAATCACCTACCCAGCAAAACTGAGTATCATGTTTCAGGGGAAAATATGGTCATTCAGTGGAATAGAGGACTTTCAAGCATTCTTGATGAAAAACCAGAGTTGAATAGAAAATTTGACATTCAGATACAAGAAGCAAGAGAAGCATGAGAAGGTAAACAGGGAAAAGAAATCCTAAGGAACTTATCAAAGTTGAACTATTAACATTCCTACATGGAAAAACAATAATTGTAACTTATGAAACTTTTCTCAGTATGAAAATAGTTGAAGGGAATATATATATATATATATATATATATATATATATGAGGGTATATGGGCATATGAATACATATGTGAATGTGTGTATATATGTTTACAGGTATACATAGATAAAGGGCACAGGATCAATTTAATAGGAAGGGATGATACTTAAAAGGTGAAATTAAGAGGTGAGAGAGGAATATAATGAGAAGATATGGGGAGAGACAGAATGGGGTAAACTATCTCATATAGAAGAGGCAAGGGAAAATGGTACAATGGAGGGGAAGAATAGGAAGGAAAAGGGTATGGGTCAACCTTAATTCTCACTGAATTTGGCTCGGGGAGGGAATGAAATACACACTAAATAGGGTATCTCACCCTACAGGAGAGTAGAGGGGGAAGGGAATGAGAGGGGGGATGGTGGAAGGAAGGGCAGGCTGAGGGGGAGGGAAGTTGGAAGCACCCACTTTTGAAAAGGTAGGGGATCAAAGTAGAGAATAGAACAAGTGGGAGGTGGGATAGGAGGGAGGGAAATAATAGTCAGTCTTTTACAATATATCTACTATGTTAATGTTTTACATTAGCTACACATGTACAAACTATACTGAACTGCTTATCTTCTTAGTAAGGGTGGGTGACAAGGGAGGAAGGGAATGAATCTGGAATTCAAAGTTTTAAAAGCAAATGTTTAAAAAAATATATATGTACTATTATTAATACTATTTTATATGTAATTGGGAAATAAGATATACAGGCACTGGGGCATAGAGATCCATCATGCCCTTCTGGAAAAGTCGAAAGGGCTATGGGAGAAAATATGGGAGAGAGCAGATTGGAGGAGGGGATATCCTGTGGGACTGCTATTTTGGGGCAGTGGGTAGGGGAAAAACGGGGAGAAAATTTGTAACTCAAAATCTGGTGGAAATGAATGATGTAAATCAGAAGATAATAAAGCATTTGGAAAATGAAAAAAAGGAAAAAACACTATATACTTTCGTCATTATTGTTATTTATGTACAATTTGAGACAACATGGTAGTCTTTAATTTTTTGCATGAATATATTTAATACATACGGTACCTTCCTTCTCTGTTTATTATCTTACCAGAAGTCGATCTGACACCACACTAACTCTTAGCGATCTACATCACCTTCACAATCACCTGCTCCAGGTTCTGGTTATTCCATAACTCTTTTTGGAGACTGGACATGGCTTCCCATAGGGAACAACAGCCTAACTTCTAACCCTGGACCAACCAATCAATAAGCATTTGTTAAGCACCTACACAGTAGACAGTACACTAAGTGCTGAGCATACAAAGACAAAAGTGGGACAATCATTGACCTCAGGGAGCTTACATTCTGATTCTGAGTTCACATTCTAACAGTCCCTTTAGAACTCAGCTTGGAAGCTGATGAGAAATTGTCGTAGAATCATACAATCCTTTTAAAAGTCTGTACTTTGACTTTCCAGTTCAGTGTTTCTATTCCGAGGTTCAGTATTTCTTGGGAAACAAGGCAGCATGTTTATGAACTGATGATAAAAAAGGCATGAGGGATCAAAGCTGCCTAGCCCATTCTTCTACTTAACTAATCAGGTGCTATTTTAGGGACCAGTGGGCAAGTGAAAGCGCATTTCCATGACCAAATAAATGTACTATCGTGAATAGAATAATCTTTTGGAAGACTCCCAGGGCCAATAGAATATCAGAAACATTTAATTTCTATCCTAATCGAAACAAATTAAAAACTGATATGAGCAAAAGGTGATGTTTTAATCAAGTTTAAAATGGCTGTCTATTTTCCCACCATCTTATTTCCCTAGTCATTATCTCTAACTGTTGTGGTACAGAAAGTCCAGAAGACTGAATCTTTAGGATCAAAAAGTGTCACCATAAAAATATTTCTAAGAAGTTAAAACCTTCCGGGTACAAAATTATCTTCCTGGAAATTTGGGGGCCATTCTTTCATACCAGCTGTCTTTTTAGGGAAATGGGGGTATTTATTACATAGTTCCAAAAGCTACTGGTTACACATGGTCTTTTAAAGATTAGTTTCAATATAAAGGTTTAGTATTTTTTGGTGAAGATTGATTTCTACATGGTTCAAATTGTGTCCTTCTGTATCAACATTTTCCCATAATAGCTTTCTTTAATGAATTACAGATTAGTCATTTGTGTGTATTGAAAACTCTTTAAGTAAGATATGCCTTTAACACACTAATTTTACTACTTCAGATAGTGCAGCAACCATTGTTACCATAAAAAATGAAGATGAGAATATGTTTGTGAGCAAAATGATAAGAGAACATAATTATGTCACGATGAGAGTTTGGCTTGGATTATCTCAGCACTCTAATGGTAAGAGTTAGTTTTCAATGTATTCATTGTGCAGACAGATCTCTGACTGGTCTCATGGAAATTTGTCGCAATTTCAGCCTTTTCTTTAGACTATAAAATGGTGGGCTTTACAAAAAAAATCTTCATTGTTGGGGGAAAGCCTCAGGCTCCTGCCATTTTAACATTGGTTAAAGGTTCAGTAGATGTTTAGCCCAGGTGAAAATCAGTCATCAAACATTTATTAAGCACCTACTGTATGAAAGGCACTGAGAAGACAAAGATGAAAGAGTCTCTGCCCTGAAGAAATTTACGTCCTAATGGAGATGACAAGAGTTACATATTTAGGAATATGCAAAACATATTTAGGAATATGCAAGATGCAGAAAGCAGGGAGGGTTTAAGAATGAGTTATTTTTAGATAAGTGAAATTTCAGATACCTATGTGACATCCAATTTGAAATGGTCAATAAGTTATAATAATAATAATAATAATAGTACTTTATAATGTATTATCTCAGTTGATCTTTATAACAACCTGTAACATAGGTGCTATTATCCCCATTTTACAAATAAGGTAACTGAGACAGCAGCTGGTTAATGGCTTGCCTAGTATTACATAGCTTAAAAAGTGTGTGAGGCAGCATTTGAACTCAGGTCTTCTTGACTTCAAGTTCAGCATTCTATCTCCTGTGCCTTCTTAGCTGCTAATCAGTGATATGGAGCTGGGTCAGGTGATTGACTGGATATGTAGATCCAACAGTTATCTTCCAAGAGAAGCTAGATCCGTGGGAGCTGGTGAGGTAACTAAGGTAGAAGATAAGAAAAGAAAAGGTACAAGCCAGAGCCTTAGTGTATAACCATAGTTAGGGAGTGTGATTATAGCTTCCTTGAAGTATCTGAAGAAATATCTCGTGGAAGGTGGATTATACTTGGTCTGCATGACCTTAGAAAGTAAAAGTGGAATTGGGAGTTACAACTGGAAGCTGTGAGGGGAAAGGAAGAGAAAGATTTCACCTTGATAAAGGAAAAACTTCCTAATATAAGATATGATTGAATTTTGTTTCCACAGAAATTATATGAAACCTGATTTGAACCCACACTAATGGTTAATGTTAGGGACAAAACTGCTTGTAGAGGGCAGTGGGGCATGATGGCTCCTGAAAATCAGCACATCTGCTACTTTTCTTTGTTCTGAGACAGCCTTTTCCTGTATAAAAAAGGAACTCCCGGCCAGGTCTCATTCACAAAGAATGAAGATTAGATCCCTTTTAATGGGACTTCCACTGTCAATATCCTGGGTTCGAATCTTCAGATTCTCCTAGCAACTGAGGAAAATCCTTTCTCATTCTACCTGATGCAGACAAAATGGGAGGGGACTAGAAGCATTTTTTACCTTTCCTTTATTTAAGCATGAGGAAAAATGAAGATGAGAAGAGAGGGGAGAATTAAAATGTGGAAATGAGAAGATGTGATCAAGGGATACAATTTAGTGAACGTTAGAATGCTGGCCAGTGGGAGGCAGGCGGATAATTCAGATTGAAAGCAGGGCCTACAAGCCTGACATTTGTCTAAAGAAAATGTACTGGAGGGACCCGTTCACCTACAATATAGAATAATTGGCTAAAATAAAATGAGCTTCCCTGACTTCACAAAGAGTATTGTTCTTAGAGGCAGCTAGGTGGTGCAGTGAATAAAGTACTGGCCCTGGAGTCAGGAGGACCTGAGTTCAAATCCGGCCTCAGACCCTTGACATTTACTATCTGTGTGACCTTGGGCAAGTCACTTACCCCCAATTTCCTTGCCTTCCCTCCTCAAAAAAAAAAGTGTTGCTCTTTGCTTAGAGTCAGCATGTTTCTCACAGTATGGTGGGGAGAGGTCTAAGTTATTTTCTGAGAATGGGTCTATCATGTGGATCTTGCTGAGGCCCAGTACCTTGCCTGGGAAGTCCTGTGATCCCTACAAGTGTATTTCTAACATATCCAAAGTATAATAAACCAGTTTGGGTGATTATGGACATTTGTTTCTAAGAGTCTTGGATCAATAACATTGTTTATACTTTTGTTGAAAAAGTATGTTCTAAAAAAAAGTCCTAAACTTCTAGGACCCATCTCATTAGTATTGGGCTACCTGGTCCTCTGTTTACTTATTGGATATTTTTCACATCTGTGTTCTCACCCTTCAAGGGGCTTCACTGTACTCAGATTAATTCCTAACAGTGATTGTTACAAAATGATATGATCTATATTTGTACCCTGGCCCTAAAGAATTAATGTAAAGCACTATTTTATGGGTAGAAGTTTTCAGAAGGAAGCTATATGGTTTTGAGTTAACTTGGACTGAGCAAAAAAGAAATTAGGGCTATTTCTCATGCTAGAAATATATTTGTAGTGAAGATGCTTTCATCCAAGCTACACATTGTAAGAAATAGAACTCTTTTCATGCTTCAGAACCTTCTCAATATGTTTACTTGAAATTTTAGAAGTGATAACCAGACCTTACTATAATCGCTTCCTACAGATGAGTCTTGGAGCTGGTTGGATGGTTCAGTAGCAGAGTATGTCAGATGGGGAAATGAAAGTACAAATATTGGTGAAAATTGTAGCATCTTGCTGGCCTCGAGTGAAATGTGGACTAAAGTTAAATGTGACCAAGGCCACGGAAGAGTTGTCTGCAAAGTCCCTATGGGTAAGTTTTGACTTGGTCTTAAATAGACTGTGTAGAGGTTTATACTAAATTAAAATACTGCTTTAGAGCAGCATGTTGCCAGAAAAATAATATACACATCAAGCAGGGGCAGAGGTTTGGCTTTGGTCCAAGATTTATCAATCCTAGAAGCAACACTCCACTGAATTATGGAAAATTATTTTGCATAGATATTATGATGAAACTTGATTAAGTACAAAGAAAAATGCAAGAGTGAGCTAAGATTCATTTGAAAGCCAACAAACATATTAACCTCCATGTAACTAACTTCTGTCTAGGGAAAAATTTGAAGCTGCTTCATTTTAAAAGAAAATTTTAACTTTGAAAACTTTTAAAAAATGTGATTTGAGGCAGCATAATATAGAAGAGGGACAAATATAGTAGTATCAAAGAATGTGAATTTCCCACTTCAGTGATCTTAAGACAAATCACTTAACCTCTTCATATTTCAGTTTCCTTATCTGTAAAATTAGGTTAGAGGAGATGATGTTTGAGGTCCCTTCCAAGCTCCAAATTTATTTATGATCATATGAATGTGTAGGAACTTGAGCTTTCATTATTTCATTGACGACTTACTTTCCTTCTTTCCCCAGACCCATTAAATTTCATGGTAACTTTGAATCTGTGCATGGATTGTTTTTAATTGTTACTAACTACTGAAAATCATCAGGGAAAATATAATTACACAGATGTTCCCATCACTCACTGGTACCATAATGTAAAATACCACATTAATGATCATATCTCTGTGGGAAAAGCTGAATTTTTCACAATTCAGCATTTCTTTCCATGTGGGCATTAGGGGTGGAGGAGAGGCAGAATGCTTTCCCATTTCAGTGAGAAGAATATTAAAAATGAAATATTGATGCTGATTTATTAATCAGTGTAGAACTTGAATTGTGGAAAGCTAGAAATCTACAGTTTAAATCGCTCTGGTGACTTGATCATTAAAAAATTAAATAGTACTAAGTGATTCACAAATAACAGTTTAACCAGGGCAGTGGAAAAATTTCTATAATTATAGCTTAGTTCAATGCAAATGAAACATAAGAAGATTGTAGCAACTTGTCTAGGATCAAAAAATATACTGAAGTGTGATACTCTAAAAAGACTGCTCTGAGAATATGAGAATTATAAAAGTTTCTTGATCTTTTTTGGAAGAAATTGCCATAAAAGTCACAAGAATATTAATTAAATGCATTTTATATATATAGTAAGTAGTACAATTGATAGAGTATGCTGGCCCTGGAGTCAGGAGGAGCTGAGTTCAAATCCAGCCTCTAATACTTAACTGTGTAACCCTGGGCAAGTCCTTAACCTTGTTTTCCTCAGTTTCCTCATCTGTAAAATAAGCTGGAGAAGACTCTCTGCCAAGTAAACAGAAATGGGGTCACAAAGAGTCAGACATGACTGAAAAATGACTGAACAACAACAAATATAGTAAATAATGTGTTTTTTTCCAAATTAATGTTTGAAGTACCAAAATGGCTAGAATTTATTAAGAACAAGAACAGCTAGCATTTATTTATACAGCACTCTAAGGTTCATAAAGCACTTTGCAAATATTATCATCTCATTTGATCTTCACGACATCCCTGGAAGGTAGGTGCTATTATTATGCTCATTTTACAGATGAGAAAACTGAGTCAGGCAGAAAGATCAAGTGACTTGTCCACAGTCATACAGCTAGGAAGTATGATTGAAACAAACACCCATGAACTTAGGATTTATACATACTGGGTTAAATTAATGTGCTTTTATTTACTTTTAATAAAATCAAAAATATTGAATTATCTTTTTCCTTTCTTGTTTCTTCCAACATCCAACCCCTCCCTAATACAGGAACGAACTACAGAGGAGTGGCTATCGCAATTGTTGTTATAACTTTCTTAGCTTTTGTTTGTGTACTGATATGGCACATCTACCAAAAGAAACGTTTTCACTGGGCTGGCTTCTCTTTGGTGCACTTTGACCATAGGGTAAATGAAGATGAGATTGCGCTTCCTTCATTCCATGACTGAATTATTCTAAAGCTTACTGATTTGCCATTTGTTAAAGAAAAGTAGATTTTCAAATATATTGCAAGGAGCATTGTGTCTATTTCGTGTGGTCCAAATTTGAAGCCTTTAGGAACCCTTCAGGTCTCTAAACTGATTGGTTGGTTGTTTTCTTAATGTTCATACAGTCACATGCCATTTTTTATTATTTTAATCCTTAGAGTGGTAAGACTAGAATGAAAAACTAAATTGCAAATAGGACAGTTAGTTTAATGGGCATTTGAGTTGACCATGTTACAATATAGGATACAGAATACCCAAGAAAATGAATGAATGCTATTGTGCTAGGTCATGAGTCTCTAACTGGTGGAAAAACTGAAGGTAGAAGTTCCGTTGTATTGGAACATTCTGCCTTGTGGACAAAGTAACTTCCACATTTGTGCAATCAATTTACTACCAGTACATACTGGTTAATACAACAAATATAATCAGGGAGCAACCAAATTTAAATATGACCAAAGATATGATTTTTTCCTTTATTTTTAGTCATTTGCCTCAGGGCTCAGAGATAGAAGTTAAAGTTAAAGAGGGAAAAGAGGAAAGATCTTTTCCGAAGATGAAATGTTGACTGACTCATGCTTTATAAAAGTGTCAACTTTTGGCAAGCTGCTTCTTTGTGCTACACATTTTGATGATAACTAAGATTTCTTTCATCTCAAAAATACCTTTGTTATTCATAATTTTGCTTACAATGACACAGCTTCTAACCTTAGGAAGGCATTTGGTTCTTCGTTTCCTAAAGTATGGGGGAGGGGACACTATGGGCATTTAGTGTTCGCCCCATTACTCTGACAGTGTTTTTGTATAATTATATATGAAGGTCATTGTTTCCCATTAAAGGGAACCAACTAAAGCAGCGACTGGAAAATGACACGTGATATACCTCACTGGGCTAATTTTTGACTAAGACAATCTTGACTGAGACTGCTTTCCTACCTTTCCCCCCTGGCTCCCCAAAAGAACTAAGGACATCAATGAACAAGCATTTGTTAAGTGTGTATAATGTGCCAGGGGCTGTGTTAAGCAGTGGATATACCAAAAAAAAAAAAAAAAAAAAAGGCAAAAGCAGTATCTGCCCCTAGGGAGTTCCCATTCTAATTGGGGAGGAGGCAGCTTGTAAATAAGGAGGTGGTACATAGAAGACAACCTTAAAGGGAAAATTAGGGCAACAAAGAAAATAATGGATGTATCCTATACCTGTGAACATAGAGAGATTGAGGTTAAATATTACTACACTTCCTAATACAATATTTAATATCATGATTTGTCAAGGAACATTAATTTTCTGTGGTTAATGCTATAACATTTTATAATTTGGCATCTAGTTCTAATGATGGCACCCTCTGGAAATGCTAATTTTGTATAAATGTTTTATTCAGTATTCTACTTATAAATATTTGCACTTCTGAGAATTTTTGTATACAAATATGCATAGTTTTATTTTATAGCTTGCTCCCAAGGCTTTTAAATTATGTTAAAGTTGTGAATAGTTTTCTAAATAAGTCTTAATATATTCTGCAAATATCTTGTTTTATTGAAATAAACAAATGCCTCAAGTCCATCATACTCTTTTCTTTGCCCTGGAAATTGTACAACATAACATCTTAGTCTATGTCATTAAAAGAGCTAAGACAATGTATTTATGGGAGATGTGCAAATATGTACAGTAACAGTGCCTTAAAGTTTTTCTTAATAAAAAATATCAGAATTCTTTTGGAAAATGATTATTTCTAGATTGAGATTCATCATGCCTAGAGCATATTATGAAAAAATGAATGGTCAGCTGTCCTGATTAGGATTACCTGCTTTAAAACTCTCAAACCTTTCATCAATGTTGTAAAATTGAATTGTCTTCTATCTTTCACATTTCTGATGGATCCATTTTCATCAATCGAGAATCGACTCATTCAGTGAATGAAATGTATACATTTCTAGATTTCTTAGACTACCTAGAACTGACACCCGTTCAAATTCTGTAGCAACCTGCTCTCCTCTCTATTTTGTCTATTTTGATATGCATTGGTTTGAAGGAGGGAAATAGAAGAGCCTTGGGGAAAACTGACTTAGGTGCATTTAGGTAACAGTAGGGGTGCCTCAGAACCAATCTGCACTAAATTAACTTCTTGATAAGATAAACTGCTTGAATGAGAGATAGACTTCAACTCCCACATACCTGCTCCAACAGAATCCTAAAGTTTACAACAGACTAAATAAGCCAGAAAGTCAACGAGAACCTCCAGTAAGTGACATCTTCCACCCTAGGAGATAGAAGGCTCTTCTGAGAAAGCTCCGGGGTGGAGAGACATTAGAAGCCCTGGAGGCAACAGTGACAAGATCAGATCCTAACAGCTCAGGACCAGGGATTCTGAGATCCCTAGTACTTCATGCTGGGCTACCAGAGAGGGCCCAGAAGATCCAGTGCTCTTTTTGTCCTCTGGTCTCCCCCGCCTCCCAATTTTTGGAGAGGGGGATGTAGGGTAATTGGGGTTAAGTGACTTGCCCGAGGTCACACGGCTAGTAAGTGTTAAGTATCTGAGGTCGGATTTTAACTCAGGACCTCCTGACTCCAGGATTTTAACTCAGGATCTCCTGACTCCAGGGCTGGTGCTCTATTCACTGCACCACCCTAGCCTTCCCATCCTCTCTGGGCTTCTTATTTCACCTACACTGGCATAATTGTTCTGTAAACTTTGACCTGCTCTGTTTCCAGTCTGAATCAGTTTGCCCATCCTTATGCAACCCAGAACTAAGGGTCCTCCTCAGTTCCAGGGGTTCCCCATATTGTTGTCAGACCTAGTGAATACACTTGATCCAGCTTAGTCCTACTATAACTCAGAACTCCTGAGTTCAATCAATCCACCAGCCTCAGTCTTTCCAGAAGCAGAGATTTCAGAACCTTTGAAAGAATAGGTTTAATAGAGTGCTTGGAGCAGAAACCCAATTACAAAAAGTGGAAGATAGAATGGGTTCCCAAATGAAAACTATGGCCTTTGCCCCTCTCATATGCCTTTTAGAGATGATAGTCTTCTAGCCTCTGGAAGCTCATAATGCTTTCTCACCTTCAGCTTGTGTAGCAGCAAGCACCCCGGCGTCCCCAGGGTGGCTGCTCACACAGGTTCTTGGATCTGCTTTGATAAAGGAAAGCAACTCAAAATGGGTTAAACAAGCTTACTTTAATCAGTCAGACATATATTGTTTACCTTGTTCAGGAGAAAAGGTCAGCACCCTGAACCTCAAAGTATACAGGCATAATTATCAAGACAGAAACATCAAGTAGACATTTCCAAACTGTCCAACCATTACATCCATACCCAGTCAACATCTGGGTTTCCACATTCTGGGTTTTTCAAAGCCGGGGGACTCTCAACAACGGCTTCCCAGAATTCATATCAAATCACAGAACACTTCTCAAAGTGAGTCCCAAAACAAAGCTACACATCAGGGCTTATATAGCCTTCTCCTGGCTCAGAGAATGTAACAACCTTATTGACTCACTGGCCAATCAAGAAGTATCTACTGAAAAACAAGCCTCCCTCCCCAGGCTTCTGGTGCACTTTAGCCTAGGGGCAGGGAAGATCTTTAAAATTTACATTTGCATTACAGCTTGTCCCCTTTGATCTTGATTCATTGACCACAAGAAAATTTCCTCCAGCCAGATTATAACAGCTAGCTCTGCCTTTTGTGATTTTGTTGAGAGTTCTACCTAGTTCGACATCATCAGCTCAGTAGCTTTCAGATCAAAGGCTCCCTGGTTCTTCCCCTAGCCTGGCTTTCCCCCTATCATGCTCTTAGAAGGAGCCTCCCTCCCAGTTTGATGATCAGGGATTTTGACCCCTGTACTTCCTGGTGCTACCCTAGAACTCTTCATCTAAGCAAAGTGCTCTTACTGTACAGGTCCCCGTCTCTCCAGGGCTCTCAATACCATGGCAAATATGGAAGTTTTATTTCATATAATATTACCAAGATAATTTCATAATAGCTTCATTATTATGTTCAAACCCCATTGTATCAAAATTTTAATTTGACAAATATTTATCAAGTGCCTACTGTGCATAGGACATTATGGAAAGCCCTAGGGTAGATTCAGAGTTTAAATAAAATATGATCCCTGGCCTCATAGAGCTACAGCTCTAAAACAGGGGTTTTTAACTTGGGGTTCACAGACCCCCAGAAGGCTCGATGGATAGATTTCAAAGAATCCATGAACTTGGGTAGGAAAAAAAATACTTATTTTCAGTATAATTGGTTTTTTCTTAATCCTATGTATTTCATTTTATGCATTTAAAAAGATTATTCTGAGAAAAGATTCATAGGATTTATTAGATTACCAAAGTGATCCATGACACCCCCACCTTTGCAAGGTACATTAAAGCATATTGGTGGATCTGTGAACTGGTCCAGCCATTTTGAAAAGCAGTTTGGAACTATGCCTAAAAAGTTTATTAACCATGATCTATATCCCAAAAAGATCAAAGAAGAAAAGGACCCATGTAAGGATATAAAAATATGTATTACTTCATTGTGGCAAAGAATTGGAAATTGGAAGAATGCCTATCAATTGGGGAATGTCTTAACAGTTGTGGTTTTTTATTGTGGTATAAGAAATGAGTCTTAGAAAAACCTGGGAAGACTTGTGTGAACTGATGCAACATGAAGTGAGCAAAACCAGTAAATAATTTATACAATATTAACAATAATATAAAAACAAACAACTTTGAAACTCAGGAACCCTGATACAATGGAATAAACAATAAAACAATTGCAATAAAACATGTTAGCCACCTCCAAATAGAGAGCTGATGAACTCAGAGTGTTGATTGAAGCGTATTTGGGGGGGTAAAGGGGACATAGCTAATGTAGGGATTTGCCTTACTTGACAATTTATAATTTGTAATGGGCTTTCTTTTTCTCACTTATTCAATAGATGGGGACGAGGAGATGGAAGAGAAAAAATTTGAAACTAAAAATAAATTGAATTATTAAAAAAAAAAATTGTTCCCCTGCTCAAGAGGGTAACTTTGCAGTCACTACATAATTCTCTGCGGATCAGAAACAGTTCAAAAATGTTTTTTCAGGGTAAAACTAAGGACCTTTCTGGATCTCTGTTTCCTTCTCCCTAAACTCAATATTTGTTAACTGTTTGGTCTGGGTTTTTTTTTTTTCCACTTCTCCTTGACCAGGTTTAATGCCTAGAACCTAAATAGTTAATTAAAACTAGCCTTAATAGCTGAGAAAAGATCAATATATTACCTCCTCCTAGATACTGCATTTAATATGGGCCATTAATGACTAAAAGAGTGCTTAAAGAATTTCAGGCATCATGTAAGGCCAATAGAAGAGAATCTTTGAATCAAGGGGACTTTTAGCTCCCCCCAAAATCATACTGTATAACTGATCATGATAACCTCTTTGAATACACAGTTTCAGGCTACAAAGAAGTTAAAGTTCCAGAACACAATAAAGATTAGAGAAAAATTAAAACCAGATGGAAAAAGTTAAATGAACTGGAATTTTTTTTAAGCATACAGAAATGTGAGCCAAGAGAATGTCTAACATTAGTCTTCGAGAATGCAGAGGTGTAAAATTTTATCCAGTAAAAAGAGTCAAGCCTGAGTCACTCTGCCTGTTTTAAATGTGTTTGGATATGTATTTAAGTAGATATATGTCTCCTGTCATGTAGATAGACAGATAGACTTATGAATACACAGATACAGGTATACACCCATACAACAGTACTCATACATACACATGTGTCTCTTTCTTTTCTTCATTTCCTCCCAGACAAAGAGAGTGTTAGGAGGCAGTTCTGGCAACTCTGGCCTTCAGTTCTCATGTGGCTGAATAAGAGGTGGAACTTGGTCTAACCCAGGTGTCTATCAGTAATTTAATTCTATCTTCTTCAGATATATGCTTTTGTTTTTATTTGTAGACCTGTGTGTATGCTTTATATTATAAAATATCTTATATTTTTATATATTTAATATATCTATGAGACTATAATTACAGTCTCAATTTAGAATTCATTTTTGTTGGATTCATATGTATTTGAGCTAGAAATTTCTCTTAAAATCCATATGTTTACTAGTTCTCATTAAATATATAATATGTATGTTAACACACACATACATGCAACACATACACACCCATAGTTCCCAGTATACAAAATGTTGTGCTGCTCCCCCTAGTGGATTAATATAAGAACTAAGTGATGAAATTTAAAATGGGGTTTAATTTTGTTAAACTATCTTTGTGACTTTTTTTTTTAAACCAACAGATGAATCACCACATTTGTGAAAAGGTTTACACTATGGAAAAATAATATGGAACCTTAATAATGAAAGCGATTGGTGAAGGTCTAATCATTATCTGAAAGTGTTTTATAAATTGTCCTGGGACCCTAAATGAATTTACAGTGTTGTTCACCATTTCCCTAATATAAATGCTAAAGTGTGCATATTTATTCAGAATTGTACCTGGACTGACATTAGGTCTATATCAATATGCTTCTAGATGAAAATAAAATTGTAACATGGGGGAATGGTAAACAGTGGTGCCTTAATATAATGGAGTATTGAAATAAATGGGTGATACAAAGAAATTTGGAAAGATCTTTATGAAATACTGAGAAATTAAGAAAAGTACAATTATAAGGATGGAGTACACACTATGACCATTTCAGAGAGAAAGTGAATGAGAACGAAAAGACAAAGAATCTTTATGAGAATTCATAGATAGTAACTGAGAAATCATGAAACTTTATGGGATTTGGGACTTCATCAGTGGGGAGAAACTCCCTCAAGCAATGCTTTTCAACCACTGTTCTATAACTTTAAATCTTAGAATTTCTTGAGACAGAGTGATTTAGTGATTGACCCAGTAACAGAGACACCTTATGGATTCCTAGGCCAACCAACTATCAGCTACACCCTCTCTTTGTGTATGGAAATGAATTAATTTAAATGTAAATATGAAAATTTAATTGATTGTTTTATTTTTCAATGCTGTTTATAATGAAACATTTCACTTTTTAAAATCTAATGCTCTCCAATATTCAAATTAGCCTGTTTGATGGAGTATTCAAATGTTGGTTGTTGTTGGGTTGGTTTTTTTTTCACTTTTAAGTAGTGAAAAAAATTAACAATCAACATTGAAGCTCTTAGCTCTGCTAGTCAACTAGGAGTGATCTTAAACTGTTGTGGGAGGAGCCTGCCCTTTGTGAAGGGCCTATAAGTAAGGTAATCAGAGACAGATTCAGGTCCTCAAAAGGGGTAGCTCCTACCACAACAATCCAAGGATAGTTCATTGCCCAAGTCATCCCACTGAGTCAAGAATGGATCAAAGGGACACATCCAAATCCTCAAACAGACTCATCAACTTGTTACCTCATTAGGTTGAATATTCCCTGATTGACCTCCTAAAACTAAAATCATAGATTTTAAATCTGGAGTATTGGTTGTGATGAGATAGCATAGGAAATAGAGAGTCAATTCCCAAACTGAGAAGTCGTAGGTTGAAGTTCTCCTTCTGACCACACTGACTGTGTGACTCTAGCCAAGTCACTTAACCTCACTAAGGTTAAGGTACTCTTAAAATTGTAGGTTAATTCATTTTTTAAAAAATCAATTTAAAAAGTTTTTTAAAAGACTATATATTGTATAAGTTGTGGTATATGAATGTAATGGAATAGTATTGTACTATAAGAAATGAGCCAGGAAAACTTGGAAAGACTTACATGAACTGATGCAAAGTGAAGTATGTAGTATTTCTATATATTACTAACAAAACCCAACGGCAAGAGATAGAGATAGAGAAATTCCATTTAAAGTTACTGTAGACATTATAAAATATCTGGGAGTCAAATATCAGGTATGTGAAGACAAACCCAGGAACTATATAAACACAATTACAAAATGCTTTTCACACAAATAAAGTCAGACCTAAATAATAGGAAAAATATCAGTTGCTCATGGGTAAGCTGAGCTAATATAATAAAAATGACAATTCTACCTAAATTAATTTACTTATTCAGTGTCATACCAATCAAACTACCAAAAATTATTTTATAGAGCTAGAAAAAATAGTAAAATTTATATGGAAAAACAAAGGGTCCAGAATATCAAGGGAAATAATGAAAAGAAATGCAATGGAAGGTGACTTAGTCATAGCAGATCTTAAATTGTATTATAAAGCAGTGATCATCAAAATTACTTGGTACTGGCTAAGAAATAGAGTGTTGGGTCAGTGGAATAGGTTAGGTACACAAGACACAGTAGTCAATGACCATAGTAATCTACTGTTTGATAAACCCAAAGACTCCAGTTTTTTGAGATAAGAAATCACTAACAAAAACTGCTGGGAAAACTGAAATATAATATGACAGAAACTAGGCATAGACCAATATCTTACACCATATGCCTAGGTCAAGTCAAAATGGGTACATGATTTAGATATAAAAGCTGATACTATAAACAAATTGGGAGAGCAAGGAAGAGTTACGTGTCAGATTTATAGAGAAGGGAAGAATTTATGACCAAACAAGAGATAGAAAACATTATGAAAAGCAAAATGGATAATTTTTATTACATTAAATTGAAAAGTTTTTGCAGAAACAAAGCCAATGCAACCAAGATTAGAAGGGAAGCAGAAAGCTGGGAAACAGTTTTTATAACCAGTGTCATTGATAAAGGCTTCATTTCTAAAATATAGAGAGAACTGAGTCAAATTTATAAGAATGAGTCATTCCAAAAATAATAAATGGTCAAAGGATATGAACAGGCACTTTTCAGAGGAAGAAATTAAAGCTATCTATAGTCATATGAAAAAATGCTCCAAATCACTAATAATTAGAGAAATGCAAATCAAAACATATAGCTGAAGAACCAAATAACACCTATCAGACTGGCTAACATAACAAAACAGGAAAATGATAAATGTTAGAGATAATGTGAGAAAATTAGAACAGCATTGTTGGTGGAGTTGTGAATTGATCCAACTATTCTGGAGAGTAATTCGGAACTATGCCCAAAGTACCATAAAATTGTGCATACCCTTTGACCTAGCAATACCACTTCTAGGTTTTTATCCCAAAGAGATCATGAAAATGGGAAAGGACCCCCATGTACAAAAATATTTATAGATGCTTTTTTTGTGGTGGCCAAGAATTGGAAATTGAAAGGATGACCATCGTTGGGGAGTGGCTGAACAAGTTGTGGTATATGAATGTGATGGAATATTATCGTTCCATAAGAAATGATGAGCAGGATGACTTCAGAAAAACTTGGAAAGACTTACATGAACTGATGCTGAGTGAAGTAAGCAGAACCAGGAGAACATTGTACAGAGCAACAGCTGCATTGTGCAATGACTAACTTTTATAGACTTAACTCAACTCACCAATGCAAGAATGTAAGACAACTCCAAAAGACTCATGACAGAAAATGCTGTACATACTCAGAGAAAGAGCTGTGGAGTTCTGAATGCAGATCGATGCATACTCTTTGCTCTCTTTTTTTTGTTTGTTTCTTCTTTCTCATGGTTCCTCCCATGGTTCTGATTCTTTACTACGTGATTAACGTGAAAATGTATGTATAGAACATATAGCAGACTGCATGCTATCTTGGAGAGGGAGAGGGGGAGAAAGTTTAGAACTCAAAATCTTATGGAAATGAATGTTGAAAACTATAAATAAATATTTTTATAATTAAAAATAAATAAAAGTGAACAGAACCAGAACATTGTACACAGTAACAGTAACACTATGCAATGATCAACTATGATTGACTTAGTTCTTCCCACCAATACAGTGATCCAAGACAATTCCAAAGGACTCATGATGGAAAAATGCTATCTATCCACATCCAGAGAAAGAAATGATGGAGTCTGAATGCAGATTGAAGCACACTGTTTTTCACTTTATTTTTTTCATGGTTTTTTTTTTCCTTTTTGTTCCGTTTCTTCTTTCACAACATGATTAATAGGGAGATATGTTTTATGTGATTGTACATATATAACCTATATCATTGCATATTATCTTAGGGAGGGGAGATAGAAGAGAAGGAGGGAAAAATTTGGAATTCAAAATTTTATTTTAAAAATTAATGTTAAAAATTGTCTTTACATAATTGTAATTGGAGAAAATAAAATACCATTTTAAAATGAAGATTTTTTTTAAAAAAGATCATAAGTGGCAGAGATGCTAGCCTGTATTGAGAGAGTTTGCTCATCCGGGAGTTCCCAGTATTGATGAAAATTGCAGTCTCTGTCCCTATCACTATAATAATCATGGTTGCTGACATGTATATAATAATAGCTACTAGTAGTTAGATAGTGCACAAAGGTTTGCAAAACATGTTAAAATTTTATTTCCTTTGATTCTCACAGAAATCCTGGAAGGTAGGTGTTTTATTATCCCCATTTTACAAATGAGGAATCTGAGGCTGTGACTTGCTCAGGGTCACAAAGCTAAGAAATGTTGGAGTCTAGATTTGAACTCAGGTCTTCCTGACTCCATACAGAGCACTATTCACTGAGCTACCTAGCCACCCATGGCCCAGCTGTATATGGCATGCAAGCATTTGAAAGCACTTTATATACATTATTTCATATGATTCTCATAACCTATTTGGCAGGTATGTACTATAAGCATTATTTTCTCCATTTTATAGATGAAATTGAGGTCCTAAAATTTTAATTTATTATTAATTATTAACAATTGCAGGTATATAATTATATTAATGTTTTGATGTTATATAATTATATTACTATTTTAACACATTAATAAATAATTATTAATTTCTTATGATATTATTAATTGATAGCCAGTATTTTTATAGTGCTTTAAGATACACAAAGTACTTTATATTTGTTATTTCATTTTATCTCACAACAATCCTATGAGATAGGTGCAATTATTATCCTCATTTTTCCAATGAGGAAGCTGGGGTCAGAAGAGGTTAACTGACTTGTCCAGGATTATATAGCTAGTGTCTAAAGCAGAACTCAACTTTGGTCTTCCCAACTCCTAATTTATTGCTTTATATACTGCACCCCCTAGATTTCATTTACCAATGATCACACAGCAATAAATTCCAGAGCCATATCAACCCAGATTATCTGATTTCAGTCCAGTGCTCTTTATTATGCCACTATTGCTCTCAAACATTATAGGATTTAATAACCAAGTGTTATTAGACAGAGAACCCCAGCCATGCCATACTGAAGTCCTCCTGACTCCAGGGCCGGTGCTCTATTCACTATGCCACCTAACCGCTCCAATCATAGATCTTTTCAGTGTTCCAAAGTCACACAAAAAACGAGTGGTAAGATTTACAAGAGTTACCCCTTGAAGAAGAAATCTGTCTCCAATCTGTCAATTGTACCAAGTTGTCACCATAAATATGTCATGTAATAAAAGGTAGCAAAAAGGAGGTAGTTATCTATTGTTTTAATGTATTTCATTGATTTTCATAGTCAAAACTTTCATCACTGAGTGGTTGCCTCTCTGGTGTTTGTTGTTTTGGCACTAACTAGATCCACAATGTATCACTGGGCCAGTATTTAAAGACTTTCTAGCTTAATAAGACCTGCCACAATTTGATAAGAGCTAAACTTTGCCAGTGTAGCCATTGAGAACTGAGAATCACCACCATGCCATGATGAGGCAAACAAGTCAGATTCAGTGGATAAAGATCATAGATACACTCAGAATATCAACTACCAATAGAAATTTTGCTGCTGTGGGAGGCAGATTCAAGATGGCAGATTAGGAGCAACTGAACAGGGCAGTTAGGTGGCACACCAGATAGACCATTAGGCCTGGAGTCAGGAAAACTCATCTTTGTGAGTTCAAATCTGACCTCAGACCCTAGTTGTGTGACCTTGAACAAGTCACTTAACCCTATTTGCCTCATCTTCCTCATCTATGAAATGACCTGGAGAAGGAAATAGCAAACTACTCCCATATCTATGGGAGTAAGGAAACCCTAAATGGGGTCACAAAGGGTTGGATATGAGTGAAAAATGACTGG
The DNA here is from genome assembly GCF_028583685.1 of Petaurus breviceps papuanus. NCBI lineage: Eukaryota > Metazoa > Chordata > Mammalia > Diprotodontia > Petauridae > Petaurus > Petaurus breviceps. The sequence continues at coordinate 85,391,102 of NW_027187419.1, read as the reverse complement.
CCAAAAACTTAGTTGAACTCTCCTAATGTTCTCCTCCAAACAACTTTAAAATAATGCCTCAAATTTGAGTGTCAGAGACAACAAAAATTTGGGGTGACATATTTTTTCTAGCATAAGAAAATTAAGAGGGAGGCAGGAGAGGTCTGTAATAACCAGAGCGGAGGTTTGGAGCCTGCACATGCGACAGCAGCAACAACAGCTGCAGCAGCAGGAGAAGCTTCAAGAACTCTCACAGCCCAGAGATAGTGAGGGTGTCTGACAATTGCTCAGAAAGAGATCACAAAGAACTCTTTGCTGGCACTGGGTACATCTGGCACTGACTGGCAACTCTATTACCCATATACAGTTCTGGATTAAAGTTCCAAGGAGAAGAAAAGCACTGGTGGTCAGTCATAAGGGAACAGGGGCCCTGGTCACAGTGCCAAGGCAGAGAGGTGCATTAGTGCATGTCCCCTTGCAGGGGAGCAAGGGTCCTTCCTTGGTAAAGACCAGAACATAGACTAGGAGAGCAGTGACTATATCTCTCACAGGATAACACCACCTTGGAAGCACCAAAAACTTGCAGACCCCTAGAACTGGCTCTCAAAATAGCAGCATGAAAAAGCCTAAAGTTTGGGATAGTGCCTTCCACCACTAGGAGCAGAGTCCAACCTTAACATATAATGCAAAATCAAGAAATATACTGGGAAAATGAACAAGCAAGAACAACAAAAAAGAATTTGAGCATACAAAGCTACTATGGTGGCAGGGAAGACTAAGACATAAATGCAGAAGAAGAAAACATATGAAAACAGTTACCAAACAAACCTCAAAGAAAAATGCTAGTTGACCCAAGCCCAACAAGAATCCCTGGAAGAGTTAAAAAAAACAAACAAAAAGATAAAGAGTAGTGGAGGAAAGTTTGCAAAAAGAAATGGGAATGATACAAGAAAATTATGAAAAGAGAATTAGCAAGTTGGTAAAAGAGGCACAAAAAATACTGATGAAAATAAGACCTTAAAAATTGAATTAGCCTAATGGTAAAAGAGGCACAAAAATTCAACAAAGAAAGGAACATCTTAAAAAGCAAAATTGGTTAAATGGGAAAATAGGCACAATATTTCACCGAAGGAAGTAATTCCTTAAAAATTAGTATCAGGCAAGTGAAAGATAATGATTTCATGAGTCATCAAGAAACAAGAAAACAAAACTCAAAAGAATGAAAAAAAATTAAACAAGATGTGAAATACCTCATCAGAAAAACAACCAACCTGGAAAATAGATCTAAGAGAGAGAAGATAACCTAAAAGTCACAAACAAAAACAGAATTCCTAGACAACATATTTCAAGAAATTATCAAAGAAAACTTCCCTGATATTTTAGATCCAGAGGGTAAAAATAGAAATTCCAAGTCTACTGATCACCTCCTGAAAGAGATCTCAAAATGAAAAATTCCAGGAATATATCTTGGAGCAGCAAAACCAACAAAAAAATTGAGGCGAGATATTTTTCTGGCCTAAGAAAACTTAAGAGGGAGGCATGAGAAGTCTGTAACACCAGATTGGAGGTCTGAAGCCTTGGCAATCTTCAGTGCAATCCTTCAGGGGAAGAATAGATATTTAATGAAATAGAGGAATTTCAATCATTCCTGATGAAAAGACTATAGCTGAATAGAAAATTTAACATTCAAACAGAAGTTTCAAGAGAAGCACAAAAAAGTAAACATGAAAGAGTAATGATAAGAGACTTGGTAAAGTTAAGCTATTTAAATTCCTACATAGGAAGATGATACATATAACTCCTGAGAATTTTAGTATTATTAGAGCACTTTAAAAGTGTTTACATAGACAGAGAGCACGTATGTGCATGTATATTACGTTGGGATGATCATAAAAAATGTTGGGGTGAGATAGAGGGATACACTGAGAGAAGGGAGAGATAGAATGGGATGGGAAAATTTTTCTTACATAAAGGAAGCATGCAAGGAAGAACTTTCACAATGAAAGGGAAAATGGAGGGGGTGGCAGGCAATGCTTGAACCTTACTCTCATCAGAATTGGCTCAAAGAAGTAATAATATACACACTTGGGTATAGAAATGTAATTTATCCAATAAGGAAAACAGAGGGGAAGGGGATAAAAGAAAAGGTGGGAGGGTATATATTAAAGGGGAGGGCAAATTCAAGGAAACAATGGTTAGAAGCAAACTAGCTTTTAAGGAGGGACAGGATAAAAAAAGAGAAGAAGAAACAGAGGAAAATGGGATGAAGGGGAATGTACAGTAATCATAATGGTGAATGAGAATGGGATGAGTAGATAGATTAGAAACCAGAATCCAATAATATATTGTTTACAAGAGACATACTTGAAACAAAGACACACACAGAGTTAAAATGAAGGGCTGGAGCAAAATCTAATATGCTTCAGCTGAAGTAAAAAAGGCTGGAGTAGTGATCATGATCTCAGACAAAGCAAAAACAAAAATAGACCTAATTAAGCAGGATAATCATGGAAATTACATTTTGCTAATAGGTACCATAGACAATGAGATAATATAAAAATAATTTATGCAAGTTTCTCTGATAAAGACCTCATTTCTCAAATACATACTAAGTATAGAACTGAGTCAAATTTATAAAAATCAAAGCTACTCCAAACTGATAAATGGTCAAAGGATATGAACAGGCAGTTTTCTGAAGAAGAATTCAAAGCTATCTGTAGTAATATAAAAAATTCTCTGAATCACCAAGGATTAAAAAATGCAAATTAAAACTTATCTGAGGTACCACCTCCCACCTATCAGAAATGGCAAATGTTGGAGGATATGAACAGGGATGAATGAACACTAATGAACTGTTGGTGGAGCTGTGAACTGGTCTAATCACTCTGGAGAACAATTTGGAACTAGACCCAACGGATTATAAAACTGTGCATTCCCTTTGCCCCAACAATACCACCAGTAGGTCTGTATCCCAAAGAAATCAAAGAAGAAAAAAAAGCAAAGAACCTATATGTACAAAAATATTTATAACAGGTTTTTGTGTGTGTGTGTGTGTGGTGGCAAAGAATTAGAAATTGAGGAAATATCCATCAATTACAGAGTGGCTGAACAAGTTGTAACATTGTGATGGAGTACTATAAGAAATGATAAAGAGAGTGGTTTCACAAAAACATTGTGATACCTATACACACTGATGCAAAGTAAAGTGAGAAGAACTGGGACATCATTGTGCATATCACCAGCAATGTTGTAATGATGGTCAACTGTAAAAGACTTGGCTGCTATGATCAATGCAATGATCCAAGACATTTCCAAAACATAATCAAAAACAGCTATTCATCTACAGAGAGAGAACTGATGAACAAATTGAAGTATTTCTTACTTTCTTTACTTATCTTGCTTCTTGATATATTGTTTGCCTTCTTAGTAGGTATGGAAGGGGGTGAGGGGAAGAAGAGAATGTGTAATTCAAAATTTAAAAAGAAAAGTGCTAGAAATAAATCATTTTTAGAAGGAAAAAAGAAATAATGCCTCTGTAAATCTAATTCTCTTGGGGGGACGTTAAAGTTGCCAATAATAGGTAATAATCACTTTGGAGGATATTATTTACAAATGTGAATGAGGGACTAACTTTGGTTACATAGCTAGCAAGGTCAAACATTAAAGGGTCACAGAGTGGGCTTTCAAAATGTGTAAATAGATAAAGTTGACAAATCCATTGTCAATTGAGAGTTAGCATGAAATTTAAAAGTAAAGGCTCACAAGAGGACATACGTCTTGAATTTACTATGTTTCTGGCAACCTGGAGGAGAAACAAAAAGGAACAGAGAGAGGAAAGTTATTCTTCATTTGAATGAGATGTTGTTCTAGACCAGGAGTTCTTAAAACGTTTTTGTGTACCCCTTTTGGCAGACTGGTGAAGCCTATGGACTCTTTTTCGGAATGATGTATTTAAATGAATAAAATTGAATTTATAGGATTGAAAAAATCCTCAGAGATTAGTGAAAATAACGATGTAATTTTTCTTTACCCCAGTTCATAGACCCCCTGAAATCCTTCCAGAGGATCCCTTTAAGAACACCAGATTAAGAGATTTGGCTCTAGTTAGGAGACTCCAATGATTTGTCAGGTCTACAGGAGATAAACCTTGAATATGCAAAATACAATAAGGAGACAGACTGACAAAAATAGTGATCGACTAGAGCCACTAGAGCTTTCCATTTCTGCACCTAGCAGAGTGCTTTGCACACAGTAGGTGCTCTAAAGATCCGTTGTATTTAATGGAATCTGTAAAATGAGGGGGTTGGACTACAGATCTCCAAAGTCTCTCCTAGCACTGATATTTCAGTAGAATGCAAGTTCTTTGATTTCATCTTATGCCCGGCACCAAGCGCAGTGTCCTCCCAGCACGTAAGTTGAATGACATTGAATGTGAGTTATGTGACTCTAATACGCTAGGATTCCAGTTTTTTACCCTTTGACGGAATGTTTTCCCTATTGGGTCCATTTAATTTAGAAGACTAGTGGGTCAGAATGGCAGCTAAAACTGGACTCAATTCTCTCAACCACCGGAAGTGAGGATTTTACAGGGCCCCCTCAATTACTCCTGTTCCACTGTCCTCCAGAGATCAAAGCAAAACCAAAAGAGAAGAGCTAAAAGCGGGCAGTTCCCAGAACCCAACAGGGAGGAGGTGTAAAGGACTGGTCCCTGAGCTTTCTGTCTTCCCAGGGGTACTGAGAAAGGAGGCGCTTGGCGACCTGGGTGAGCCAAAGGAAGCTACAGTCAGCCCAGGCACTGGTGCCTTTCTGCGGGACTAGGAACAGGGTCTTTTGCCAAGGCTCTTCCCACCCCGCAAGGAGCCCTCCCCTCATCCCCCCCACACGTCTGCCTCCAACCAGTGGCAGCGAATGGGGGGGGGCGAGGGGGGATCACGGTCAGGGGTGGGCTGTGGAAGCGAGTTCCGGATTTCTGAGAGGGGCAGCCAAACATCTCTCCCCCCCTCCCCCAATTCTATCCCCTCCCCCAGGTTGCCGGGGAGGCTCCCGGTCCGCCCCCGGGGACCAGCGCACCCCACTCGCAGCCATGTCCGCAGCCGTGCTCGCCGCGCTCCCCACCCTGCTGTTCCTGCTGGGCCTCGCCGCTGCTGGTAAGGCGTCCCCGCTGGCCCAGCTCTGCTCCCCCCCCTCCCCCCTGCCGAGAGCCTCCCAAGGGCAGGGAGACTGGCGAGGATGGGAGGGGGTGGGAGCTAGAGCACTGGGGAGGTGGGGGGAAAGGGAATTGGAGGGAGGGAGGGAGGAAAAGGGGAAGCAGGAAAAGGAGAGGGAGGGGAAGACCGAGAGAGGAACGGAAGGGAAGAGGGGGAGGAGATAGAAGGACAAACAGACAAGGTGACATAGACAGGTAGACAGCTCAGGCAGCTCTGGATATCAGGTCTGACTGGCTAGCTCCCCACTGAGAGCAGGAGAGGCTTCCATAAAGAGGGTTGGAGGGGATGAACGCATAATCCTTGACCAGGTTTTTCTGTCCACTGAGATCATTCTCTAGGGGGGTGGTTAAAAATTGAAACTCCTCCTAAAATCCCCTGCCCAAGCCACAAGTGGCTCTCCAGGAGCTTGGTCAGAGATCTGTACCACCCGAGGTCAGGTGCATATACTAATAACCTACATACAACCAGTACACCTCTAAGGACAGAGGGATTTACAGAGCCAGGATTTCTCTCTCACTCTTCTCACTTCCTACCCCATTCCTTCATGGGCAGAAGTGGACACTCACACCCTGGGTGGGTCTAATGGATGAATGGAAAAGATTGCCTGATAACTCAGATTAAGGGAGAATTAGGAGGCAAGAGAGAAAATTATATATTTTCTTTTGAAATTGTCTAGAAGGGAAGTTTGGGGAGGGGAGCAGTTGCCTTTTTCTGTGAACATCAGGAAATGGAGTGGGTAGTAAAGCTGTTCTTTTTCCACTTGGACCATAGACAAGGGATTGAGAAATAGCGCAACCAAACCAATCCAGCAGAATCATCAGGGGCACTTCCCCAAATAACCCTAAGCTCATGGGCTCTATACCACCGAACTTGTGGTAAAAGAAATGTTTGCACCACAAACAGACCCAAAGTGTTCTGTTAGGGGTTTGGGAGGAGATTTGGGGAACACCACAATTCAAAAGTATTATTGTTGAAAAATTCCAGGAGTTGAAAACAAAATAAACAAGAACAGAATGTTTTCTTGCAACATTTTTTTTTAAACAAAATAAAGCGATTACACAAGAGAGTTCCTGAATTTTCAATGTCATTCTGTGATAGTTAAGTCCCTGCTTGAAATTTACTGGCAAACTAGACAATCTGTAGTCAGACTCCAAGCTTTAGCCTTTAAAAGTTTATGTAAGTCTTTGAATCTACAGATGCAGACTGAAATGGGGGGCCGGGAGGGGGTGGGTTTGTCTGGGGTGGGCAGGGAGAGAAAGAGGTTAAGAAGGCACTGCACTTGGACAGGAGTCACAAATCAACACTATAGAGGAAACACTGATATTCACCCCTGAAGACAGAGGCTGTGCCTACATGGTCTTAAACCTGGAGCAAAGTTGTGTTTCTTAGCTCTTTGTCCCATGTTAGATCTCTAACACCACTTAACACTAAGACCTTCAGAGGCCCTAGACTGTGACAAAATCCATGATTGCCATGGCCACTGCACAATTATTTATTTGGATATGCCCCATGGATCTTTGCTTTAATAGATGGAGTCTTTGTACCCTGATCCAGACTTTCTCCACTTGGGGTATTCTAGTCCCTATCTTCCTCTAAGTTTTCCATGGCAAACCATTGGCCTCTCTGGATATTTGTTTTTTCATCAGCAAAATTAGAGGCATAGACCTGATATCTTTCAATTCCTTTCCAGTCTGAAAATCTGAGATCTATGAACTTTGAGCCACTAGGAAGCTGTTGTATTCCATCGCTTGCTTTTCCCTACCTTTGGCCATGGATATGAAGAAAACATCTTTAGCACTTCTAAAAATGAAACTTAACTCCTTGAGTGTCTCCCAAGAATTAAATGAATGAACTCTCTCAAGTGGGGCAATTTTGTTTGAGACTCAGGTTTGCTTATTTTGTCTCTATAAAACTCTTGCCCCATCTACATCATGAAAAACCACCCCTACCCTTACTTCGCACTCCTCTCATCCAGAAATCTGTGGGCCTTCTTTCTATTCAAGTACAGCCACCTCATTTGTCTCATGAAAAGTCCTACAATAATTAAGATCATGTGCCTTTTTTGATGGGTATGGGTGGAAGGAAAGTCATTAATCTGGAGTCAAGAGGATGCTGGCTCTGCCTTCTTGATCTTTACTTCTGTGGGCCTCAGTTTCTTCATATTTAAAATGAGGCTGTTGGGACAAGATGATTTCAAAGGTCCCTTCTGGCTATGACCCTAATGTCCCTCTCCAGACCTGAGGTTTTTCTTTATGTCTTTCAACATTCCATGAGAACCAGTGGAATACTCAGACTAAGCATCTGTTGTCCTTTCCTTGCCCAACAAATGAACAGTGACTCTAAGAAGATAGATTTTCCCCCTCTATTATTTTGGGTAGTGCTTTGTAAATGCTACCTTTGACAGTAGACAAGATTTTTTGATTATAGGGGTACTTGTCCATTCTAACCTCTTCATATCACATGATAACATTATGAGTGAATATCATCTTATAACTGACTTCAAAGAGTTAAATTCTTTTAATTTTATAACCTTTTATATATTATTTTGTTGGTTAGGAATTTATTTTATTTATAGTAGAATATTTTAAAATGTTTTGAAAAGTAAATCAATTTTATTGGTGGTAGCGGTGGCAAGTCATGTCCAACTCTACATGATCCCACAGATTTTTGTTCATGAGGTTTTCTTGGCAAATATACTGGAGTAGTTTGCTATTTCCTTCTCCAGTGTGTCCCTATTTTACAGCTGAGAAACTGAGGCAATTAGTGATTAAGTGACTTGCAGCTAGGTGGTGCAGTGGATAGAGTGCAGGGTATGGAGTCAGGAAGATTTGAACTAGGGTTCGAATCTGGCCACAGACATTTACTAGCTGTGTGACCCTGGGCAAGTCACCTAACCTCTGTTTGCCTTAATCCACTAGAGAAGTAAAGAGCAAGCCATTGCAATATCTTTGCCAAAAAGCACCCCATCATCAGTATGGTCCATGGGTCACAAAGAATAGGACGTGAGTAAACAATAACAAATCGATTTACCTTTCAGAAAATGTTCTAGTCATTCAAAAACTAGGTTTTTATTCCTCTTACGAAAAGAAAGTCAAATAAGAATTCCATATAATTTCTGAGGTTTTAATACATTATTGAAAGCCCTCTTAAAAATGTTGCTTGTATAGTTACGTGATTTCAGTTGGTCATAATTAATGGGTTTGTGTAGCCAACTAGATGGGTGGAGTGGATATAGTACAGGACCTGGAGATAGGAAGACCTGAGTTCCCATCCAGCCTCTGATACTTCCTGAATGTGTGATCCAGGTCAAGTCACTTAGCCTCTCTCTGCTTCAGTTTCCTCCACTGTAAAATGGAGATAATGATAAGGTCTACCTCCCAGGATTGTTGTGAAGATCAAATGAGATATTATTTGTAAAGGGCTCAGTACAGTGCCAACTTCTTAACAATGCTTGTTTCTACTCTTCCCTTATCGTCGTGATTAGATTTCCCACTACTCTACACCAAATGGAGAGAGCTGTTAATTTATTCCCTGGTCTCTATACCTAATAGAGAGAGCTGCTTATTTATTCCCATGCCTGTAGTAAAAAAAAAAAAAAAGATGTGTGTAGAGTTCCATCCTGTCCCTTAAAACAGCAGCTGACATTCCTGACTATCTCTTAGGAACTCTGCTAATTAGCCCTGGAAGTAGATTAGAAAAAAAAAAGAAGAAAAACCTTGAGGCAAGGAGGAAAAAGACATAGAGCAAACTTTTGTGAACCTTGTACCAAGATCATGGGGAAAATGTCTGTTCTTGACAAACCTACTCCCTTTCTTTTAATCACTTCATTTTGGGGTTTAAAAAGTCTCTTCATCACAATTATGTGAGGTAGGTTGCTGGAGGTGAGGAAATGGAGACTTGAAAATGTAGTTATTTATGGAAGGTCACAAAGCTAGTAAGTGTTGGAGTTGGGAACTGGGTATTTCCCAATTTATAAACAGGTGTTGTTCCAGAAATTTATTTTTAAATCTGTTACTTGGAACTAAACATGTTTTCCCATAAAAGTAATTTTTCTCTTATAAAGGCTAATTAAGCTCTACCTAGGTGAGGCCACCAAAGTCTATATAATTCGTTGTCACAATTCCTTGCAGTATTGGGTCTTATGGAAATGGTTTCCAAACTTTATTTAGTGATGCACCCCCCACACTTTTTGTAACAAAATAAAATTGTTGTGCTCTCCCACATTTCAGAAAACAGTTTACACAGGTAATTTTCTTCATTTGTGCTTTATCCAAATAAAATGAATAATTTGTTACAATTTTATAAGAAATCATAAACATATGATAAAACTAATGTGCAGATATTGAAAATTGACTTATAATTTTATATTTAAAACTTATAAAAATGATCATAATCACATATTTTTAATGACCTTAATAATATCTAGAAGAGTGGAACCTATCATAGTGAATGGAAAACCAGCCTTGGAGTCAGGAAGATTTAATTTTGTGACCCTGGACAAGTTACTTATTTTCTCAGTGCCCCTGGAACATTTCTAATACTAAGTTACCAAACAGTAATAAATTTGCATTGGTAGAACAAGTTCCTCAATAAGTGTTTTCTATGTGGATATGATCACTGTTAGAGTCAAAGTATAAAAATAATATTGAGGCAACAGCTAGGTGGCACAGTGAATAGAGAGCATGGGCCCTGAAGTCAGGAGGACCTGAATTCAAATCTGAAAAGGTAATGTGTTCAGTTTTGGATGTGTTGACATGTGGTCATGACATTGTATAGAAGGAAAAAAGAAGAGAGCCCAGGCTAGAGCCCTCTAGGTACCCCTGGGGGATAGCCATGTGTTATCTGAAGATTCAGCAGGAAACTGAGATGAGGCAGTCAAATAGAAAAACCAGGAGAAACCATTGTCACAAAAACCTAAAAAGAAGAGACTTTGAAAGAGAAGAGGGTGGCTGACAGTGTCAAAGTTTTCAGAGGTGAAGAAGGATAATAATTGAGAAAAGGTTATTGGAGTTGGCAATTAAGAGACTGTTGGTAACTTTGAAGAGAGCAATTTTTGTTCACTGATGAAGCTGGAAGCTAAATTGTAGATAGTTAATAAGAGAGATAAAAGGAAGTGGAGGCACCTATTTTCAATGATCTTCTCAAGGAATTTATCCACAAAAGGCAGGAGAGAGATGTGGGACAATATTTAACAGGGATGGATGAATCAAGTGAGGGCTCTTTAGGATGGGGGAGAGAAGGGCATGTTTGTAGGTAGCAGGGCCCAAAAGAATAGGTATGGGACATAGAAGTAGCTAGCATGGATTGTTTTAGTTGTGAAAGATTCAAAGGAAGTCAAGGAAAAAATAAAGGCCTATCTAAAACTGAGAAAGCCTGAGACAAGAAAGGATAGATTCCCCCCAAAACAAAAATGTTTTGTATGACTATACCCAGGATATGCTGAAATATTTTTCATTGACAATGAAGTGACTGCAAATATATAGCATTTCTGCTTCATGAGATCATTCAGCATTAATAGGCCTAACCACCCCTTAACATATTATTTGTAGGGGAAAATGTGTTTCACAATACATGGCAAAAATAAAAAATAAAATGCATTGATTCTAGAAATCCCTCTCTTACCAGCACCTCCCTGCCATAGTCTCTGAAGGGATGGAGGATAGAGTTGGAATTCAGAGTTTGGGGGTGGTATACAAGGAAACTACATATGTGTGAGGTATGGGGAGGCCTGGAGACATGGAGGTAGTAAAAGGGCTGAATTACCACTTAATATCTTTCCCTCTTATTTACCTCCTCAGGAATTCTAAGTCCTATCCTCAAAAACTGCATCACCTAGACCTTTGAACCAGTAATATCTTCAGTACTCAAACCCAAGGACCAATTTTCTTTCTCCCAAAGCATACCAAGAACAATTTACTCCATTTTCCCATTCTCTTCCTTCTTTGCCTACCATCCTATTCCTTTTTTTTCTGTTTATCTTTCTTTGCCTTTACTTCAATTGGCCTATTTTTGCCTCATTCTTTTTCTCTTCTTCTTGCTTCTTCCCCACTTCTTCCTTTTGTTCCCCTATTTCTTCTTGTTCCTTTTCCCTCCACCCCAGTTCACCATCAGTTCCCTTTTTGGCTAGTTCTTCGTCCTTCACCCTAGAACTCCTCCAGAAAACCAACCCCCAACTCTTGGAGCTTCTGACTACTGTACAGTCACACATTGCTGTACTGCAAATAGGAAGCAGAAAAAAATCCATATATTAATGAAAGTAGTGGGGGAAAAAAAGGGTCTTGTTAAAAAATACTGGCTAGTTACCAGATAGGAAATATTTAAAACATGACATGACCTTTGCTTCTCCTTTGTTCACATTTAGAGAAAAATATACACTGAGGATCACTTCTCCTTTTGCTGTGCTTCTGACTTTCAAAAGGGGACAGTTTTATTTAAATTGACTGAAAATCTAAGATTGTTAGGAGACTATCACATTAACCTTTTGAAGCAGCAGTGTTATTTTTAGGCAGTAGATAGAGCCTTGAAGCACTTGGAATTCAGTCTATGGCTCATTTTAAAAAATTTAACAGGTCCCTAAACATTTATTCCTTGATTTATCAATCCATGCATATTTAATTTTCACAGAATATCATAAAGCAGGAAGAATGTCAAGATAATATTGTATAAAATTACTTCTTAGATGTCTTCTAGTAAACTTGTGGAAAGTTAAACTATTATGTGGATAATTATATCCCTGACCTATCTATTTTTCAAGAGTGTTGTGAGAAATTGCAAATAGGAGTAGATTGCTGCATAACTGGGTTCCTAATAATTAGATCAGAGAATCTCAAGATTGGAAGGGAACTTACCAGCCAATTAAGACAACCTTCCAAGTAATTCAGAAACGCCCTCTATAACATGCCTGACAGTTCGACCTCTGCTTGGCCACCTTTTTCAAAAGAAAATTTATTCACTAACAAAGCAATTTGTTCCATTTTAAAATAGCTCTGAGTGGTAGAGTTCTTTCTAATACTGAGAAAAACCAAACCAAACCAAAAAACCAGATTTCCTGCATCCTCTCTCATGGTTCTAACTTTTGCCCTTTGTGAGATGTAGGGGAAAGAGCATTCACTGGACCTGGAGTAAAAAGGTGGGTCCTGCTTCTACCACTTGCCAGGCACAGGATCCTAGGCAAGTTGTTGTTGTTGTAACATGTTGTTTTGCATTTTTTTTTGGAGGGGGGAAGGTAGGGCAATCGGGGTTAAGTGACTTGCCCAAGGTCACACAGCTAGTTTAGTGTTAAATGTCTGAGGCCCGATTTGAAATCAGGTCCTCCTAACTCCAGGGGCTGGTGCTCTATTCACTGCACCACCTAGCCGCCCCTTAATCTAGGAATTTTTAAACAGAAAAGAGCCTTAAAGATAATCCAGTCTAACATTTTTATTTTACATGTAAGGAAGCTAGAACCCTAAATGGTTATTGTAATATAAAACATGTAAGTGAAAAAATAATATAAAGGGCCATGAGAAGTCTGAGAATGGGATTAAAGGTCATTATCCACTGGGGGTATAATAAAAGTCTTTCAGAAAGAAGTGGCATTTGACTTGATATTTAAATGATAGAAAGGTATTCAACAGGTGGAAAAAAGCAGGAGGGCATTCCACAAAGAACAAAGAGGCCGAGAAAAGTTACAAAGAGTAGGCTATCTTGGCAAGGTATAGGAACATTAAGCTTCAGATTAATTTGAAGCACAGATTATGTGGGTGGCCATAGTTTAAGATAAGGGTAGGAGTTCAGGGTAAAGCAGAATTGTGGAGTACCTTCAATGCCAACCTAAGAATGTGACCTTTACTTAGTAAGCAACATGGAGTCATTGGTGGTTTTTGCTAACCTGACCATAACAAAGATTTATTTGGAAGCCAATAAAAATTGTGGATCAGAGGTCTCATAGGATCACAGAATCATAGATTTAGAGTTTAAAGTGACTTCAGTAGTCACTGAGCCCCTCATTTTACAGATGAGGAAACTGAGGCCCTAATCTTCCTCCTAAGCTCCAGAACTGTAGTACCAATGGCCTACCATACATTTCCATTTGGATCTCCCATAGAAATCTCAAGCTTACTCTGACCAAAACAGAATTCATTCTCTTTCTCCTGAATCTGACTCTCCTCAAATAAATCAGCATCCTTCTACTCATCCAGATACATAACCTCAGAGAAATCTTCAATGCTTCTTTCTCCCTCATTCCATTCATTGAATCACATGCTAATACTTGTCAATTCTAACTCCACAACAGCCCTTATATCCATCTCCTTCTGTCTATTCATGCAGCCTTATACCTACCTATATTATTGAAATAGCCTACTAATTGGATTCTCAGTTTCCCATCTCTTTATCTCTTCAATTCATCTTTTATACAGATTTCGAAATATCTTCCTAAAGGACAGATCTGACCATGTAACCCTTTTGATAGATTAAGAAGCTTCAATTGCTTCTTATTCCCTCAAATCAAGGATAACGTATGAACTCTTAAGCTTGGTATTTAAAGCCCTTCATAATTTGATTCCAAGTTATATTTCTAGATTCATTTCACATTATTCCCCTTTAACAACTCTACATTTCTTTCTTTTTCCAAACAGCATGTCATATCCCATCCCTGTGCCTTTGTATAGGCTGTTCCCCCCAAATGTCTGCTATTTATTTGTTGCCCACTTCTACCTTTTAGGAACCTCAGCTTCTTTCCAGGTTCAATTTTGTTTTCACCATCAACAGGAAGTATTTCCTGATTCTCCCTATTTATTATTATTCTTCCCTCCCTCAAATTATTTTATATTTTCTTGTCTGTTTACATATTAAATAGTTCAAGGAGAATATAAGCTCCTAAGAAGTCAAAAACAATTTTGTCCTTCTAGCCCCAAGGCTTTTCCATTTTTTATTGTTTTTGTTCAGTTATACCTGATTTTGTGACCCCATGGACCATAATACCCTTTTATGCTCGACTAGCTCTCAAAGCCTCTCCAAGCTTATTTTCATTGTTTCTATTACTCAATCTCTCCATCTCATCCTCTGCCATCACCTTCTCCTTTTCCTTTCAATCTTTGCCAAGATCAGGGTCTTTTCCACTGAATTCTATATTCTCATTATGTGGCCAAAATATTTAAGCTTCAGCATTCGACCTTCCAATGAATAGCCTGAATTAATTGCTCCTTATAGGGACTTAATAAATTTTTGATGAATTGAGGTAGTACCAATTGAACTTGGTAATTGATTAGATAATAGAGAGGAAGGAGATTGAAGAATCAAAGATAACCCCAAGTCCATTTCTCCAGATACAGTCCCTTGTTGGTCTAGAATGCTTAAAGAGTTCAAAGGTAGAGATTTGAGAATTATTTGCTTGGAAGTGAGAATGAATACATGGGTGTGAATAATATTGGTGGAGAGAAAGAATAAAAGAAGGCTGAGGAGGGATTCATGGGGAATCACCACCTTAAAGGCCTGGAATGGGAATGAGAAATAGGGTATAAATAGAAAAGGTTCGTTTAGAGATAGGAGAACCAAAAGACTCAGGGGTCTCTAGAACCAAGAAACGAGAAGCTATCCTCAAGAACATGGTGGTCAACAGTTTCAAATACTACAGAGAAGGGAAAAATAAAGGAAACTTTAAAAAAAAAACATTGAATTTTTTTAAAAATTAGATTTGATGATTTGGTATTTGTTAAATTTAAAGTAGTTTCACTAGAGAGGGGGAAGATGTAAACTAGATTACAAAGGATTAAGGAGTATATGATGGGTAAGTGGGGCCCTGGGTATAGAAAACTTTTTAAAGAAGTTGGGCCATGGGGGCGACTAGGTGGAACAGTGAATAGAGCACCGGCCCTGGAGTCAGGAGGACCTGAGTTCAAATCGGCCTCAGATACTTGACACACTTACTAGCCATGTGACTTTGGGCAAGTCACTTAACCCCAATAGCCCTCCAAAAAGAAAAAAGAAAAAAAAAGAATTTGGGCCATCGAAGATTTGTATGAACTGATGCATACTGAAGTAGTCAGAACCAGAAAAAAATATATAAAAAATTACTACAATAATGTAACTAGAAACAACAACAAAATGAAATTGAGCACAGTATCTCTATAATGACCAAACTCACCTTCAGAGAAGAGATGAGAAAATGCAACTCTTTCCTTTCACAAAGGTGAGGAGGAAGGACTAGGAATGTGGAACAATGTTCATTTCATTAAACTCAGTTGATATATTGGTTGATTTTGCTAACCTGATTTTTTTTCTCTTTAAAAAAAACCTTTATTATAAAGAATGACTGCCTAGGAAAGGAAAGATATATATCTGAGGATGAAGGTGATGTTGTTGAGTAGTTTCAGTCCTGTCCAACTGTTCATGATCCCATTTTCTTGGCAAAGATATTGGAATGTTTTGTCATTTCCTTTTCCAATTCATTTAATAGATGAAGAAAACAAGGTTAAGGTTAAGATAAGGCAAACAGGGTTAAGTGACTCGCCCAGGGTCACACAGCTAATAAGTCCCTGAGGTCAGATTCCAGGCCCAGCATTCTAACCACTGTGCCACCTGGCTGCCCTGATGAAATGGTATAAAGACAAAATATGTCTCTCTATATTTCCTTAATTTAAAAGGGGAAATGGAGAAGAATGGCCATGAATGGGAGAAAGAAATGTGACATTAACTGAATGGAGTAGAATTTTCAAAGGAAGATTTTTTTTAAGGATTGAGGTGTCTTGAGCATGTCTGTTGATAACTAGAAAGGAGGACATAAAAAGTAAGAGAGAAGAGATATATGAGAGTGAGAGAATGATACCTAGAACATGGTTTCTACAGGAGGAAGGAAGGATGAGATCAAGGACAGAGGTAAAAAGATTCCCTTTTGCAAAAAGTAGGGCTACCTTTTCCTCCAAGAAAGGAGGGAAGGAAGAGAAAAAGCTAAGAAGTTTGGAGGAGGAGAAGAAAGCATTTGTGGATTGTCTTCAGTTCTCCTAGTGAAATAAGATACAAAGTCATCTGCTGAAAGTTAGGGGTCAGTATAAAATGAGGTTCAGGATTTGAGGAAGAGAAAGGAAAAAAGTATGAAATACAACTATAAATAGTGAAATGGGGATTTAGTTAGAATTGAAAGAAGAGATTTCTGAGCAGCAATGAGAGCCCAGACCATATTATGCCCCATAAATTTATAGCAGCATGGTATAGTTTCAAAAAAAAAGCAAGCACTATTTTAGGAGTCATAAGACCTGGGTTTGAGCCACAAATGTGTTATTTACTTAACTTACGTTACTAGTCTCTGAACCTCCATTTCTTCATTTTTAATTTGAGGGAGTTAAATTAGATGGTCTCCAAGGTCCCTTCCAGTTCTAGATCCTATGATAGAGAAATAATTTGTTGATTTTCAGCAATGATGCTCAACAGCCCAAGAACTGGAGGGGATGAATGAGATGGTAGGAATTACCACGGGTCAAAAGTCAGAAACAGTAGCAGAATGGAAGGGGAATGGGGATTCTATAATAGTGAATTTTTTTAAATAACATTAACCAGAATGTGGTTATGGAACTTAATAAAGCCAGGGTCATGGAAGTGGCAGTATAATAAAATCTATAGACTCCTTCACAGGATGATGTTCTTAATTGTATAAAATAAAATAGAATTTCAAAGGAAAACAATTATATTGAAGAAAAGATGCAATTTTTTCCCACCCAAGTTTACAGACCTCTGAAATCTATCCATAGATCCCTTGAAGGTCTCTGGAACCCTGGTTAACAACCCTTGCTCTACATTATTTGAGCATTTCATGGATTGAGCAGTAAAGCACATGAGCTGTCCACTGATAATTCCTTTAACTCCCTATATGACCAACCTAACTCCTTCACTGGGCTTATATCTTTAATGACATCCTTTATGCCATTTTTCTTGCATAACTCTCTATTGGCAATATGCTTCGGTCCACTTACAATGGGCCTCCACATACTTAACTTCTTCAAAAACTGACACTTTGTGAAATGTAGCTATACAAGATCATCAGAAGAATCTTGATATTTAAAAAGATGGGCCTCGGTTTCAATAAGAAGTTGTTGGTCATTAAAAGGACTATATGATTTCTTAAAAGCTATCCAGCCTATTTCCTTTCTAGGTTCATTGTCTTATTATGTCTCTTATTGTCTCTTATGTATGTTCTACATGTCTATATCTATATATACACATACATATACATACATATTTATATATTCATATAATAGCTCTATGGGTCATTGATTTACATATCATAATATGGACAATAGAAATTCTTTATCCATTTAGGGTTTTTTTTTCTTCTTCCTGTGTGGATAGTTAGGCTGAACTTTTGGTGTTTGAGAATCTCACTTAGGAAGCTCTGGAATGTTCCAGGGTTTGAAGCAGTCAACACAATGTCATTCACAAATAGGCGCATCAAGATGACTTCATCTATAGACAATCACTTCCATTTGGAGTTTTTATATGTGGGCATCCTCTATGATGGTGGCTAAACATATTTGGGAAGTATAAATACCCCTATTTTATCCCTTGCTTCATATTACTACTCAGGAAGGTTGAATAAAATTATCTATGTTTTTAAATTTTGCAAAGTCTTCTTGCAAATACTCATTTTGTTTGATTTTGACATGCATGGGCAACCCCTTGTTGGAGGATAGCAATTAAGGCAGCATTTTTCTCTACCAAATCATATGCTTTTTTCTAGTTAATGAACAATAAACACAATAAGATCTTGTATGCTCTGTACTTTTCAGAGAATTGTGTATAAATATATGGTCTGGTATAGAATGTTATTTACGAATTCCTCCCTGGTCCCTTCTTATAGCTTCATCAAGATGCTCCTGAAGATTTCATAGAAATGGGAAAAGCATATAGTTCAATAATTACCATTATTTTCCCCATTGGCTTTTATTGTTTTTTTGGTAATAATGAAGTCCATTCCCCCTCCCCTAAAACATTCAGGTCCATCCTTTTTTAAGATACCTTGAGAGTTGATTCTTTGATACCCTCAAAATTAACCCAGCATAGACCTCCTCTGTCTATTCTATTCTCCTTTTCATTGTTTTCTTTAGTGTCATTTCTACTTATTTATGCAACACTTCAAGGATTGTGATGTTAGAATGCAAATGTAGTAGCACTATATCATTAATGAGAAAGAATTTTAAAAAAAATAAAAATCTTATGTATCTTTTCCACTTACCACTTGTTTACTGTCCTTTCAACTCCATCCTAAACACTCTCCCAGGGAATAATGTGATGGTTTGACTCTTACACCATGTTTTCCATAATCTTGTTTTCACTTCTGTAATCTTGTTTGTTTGGAATCAACACTAGGAAGCAAGAAGTTTGTTAGTCCTTTCTCTAAGAAAGTGTTATGAGAGATCTGGGGTTCTCCTTAGAAGGAAGTCAAGTTTGTTAAAACTAGGAGATGGAAGGGGAGTTGAGAGAAAAAAATGGAGGTTGTGAAAATAGATCTGGGATTCCAAAGAACACAGCAAAATGAGATTCAGAAACAGTATAGAAGCCCATCAGGAGCTCAGAGAAGGTGAAGGACACTTCTAGCTGAGGTGAACAGGAAAGGCTTTATTGTAAAGGTGATATTTGAGCTAAAGAAAGCTTTGAAGAAGCTTAAGCCAAAGAAAGGAAAAGATTTTTAATTGCTGAAGATAGTTGGGAAACTATAGTTCATTTTTCTTCTGTAAACAGTGAGACCTAATCATGTAATAAGAAATGGTTTTTCTCTTTTAGTTGGCTTGGGTATGGAATATGCTTCTGTAGATTTATTAGGCAAATTTTATTCAGTATAAACAGCTTTTTATAAATTGCTCATGTTTGACATTCTTGAGTTATTTGCTATGGATATAAAATATTTACTACCCTTCTGACATAAAATAAAACTTGTTTAGACTGTCTTGAATATGAGATATGAATACACAATTTTATGGATCAGTACATAGCATAAGCATTTCATTGTCATTAATTTTAAGTATATGTAAAATAACTATTAATTTGGTTCTGACAATAGTTGTACTATTGGTTTGTGTACATATTTTATATACATGCATTTGAATGTGTATGTGTATATATGTATTACAGCTGATGTAATTTGCCTTGTAAAAATGTTCTTATAAAAATGTAAGTGTGATATTGATTCTCAGTTTATCCTAGATAATCCATTTTTATTCTCTTCCTTTTTTTTAAGTGTTTCATAAATAATCAGAACCATCAGGAAATACACACCATAGAAATTATGAAGCCAATGAAAAACATTTAAGCCAGAATCATCACTATTGATGCGTTTTCTGTTATATATTATTCTTTGATGTGAATTAAGGGAGTAGGGGTAGGATGATCAAAGTGTAGCAATCAACTAGAAGCTGGTAAACCTCGATCCTAGTCTGGCTCATTCATTTAGTAGTTAAGCAAATCACTTAATTTCCTTGGACCTTATTCTCCTTAGCTGTACAATAAAGGGCATAGATCAAATGCAGATTTATTGAGAAGTTGGTATTTGAGCTGAACCTTGAAGAAAGAGTAAGAATGAATACATACTTATTATACAAAGGTTTTCATAGAATGCTGGAGCTGTACAAAAAGAACTTTGTTGGCCATATAAGAACAAGTCAGGAGAAGTGGGCAAATGAGTGAGAAGGGGACAAATAATATAGAATCTTTTCCCCCCTAGCCTCTTCTAATTTTTCCCTCCATCCATTGCACAGTGACTTTCTTTGGCCTGTCTCTTAACTCTGGGCAAAATTAGTCATAGGAAAGATATGTTTGAACCCCCAGGGGGAGCCAAAGCACAGAGAAGTTACCACTCTTAGACTGACAATACATAACATTATAAAACCCTCTGTAGCCAATTTGATAGAATGGGGAAAGTGTAAGATTTGGAGTCAGAAGCCCTGTACCTAAATTGTGCCTCCATCACACTCACTTGTTTTGACATGTTTCCCTTATGTAAAATGAGGGGGTTCTACCACATGACCTCTTAGGGACCCTATAGCTCTTATAGCATATATCTATCTGACCCATTTAGGGAATATGAATTAGCTGCCATACGTTACCATCTTTTCAGCAAGAGAAGATTTTTGCCTTCTGCATTTTAATTAAAAGAACAAATATATAAAATTACTCCTCATTTGGTTCTCTTGATAAATATTCTGGTTAAACCTAGAGCTTTTGTTAATAGCCTTTAGGATAGGATTCAGACCAAATGGTCTTGGATTTCTCACAGCACAGAATGGTTTTTGTTTTGTTTCTTAAATCAGTAGGGCAGCTAGGTGGTGCAGTGACTAGAGCACTAGCCCTGAAGTCAGAAGGTCCTGAGTTCAAATTTAACCTCAGACACATGACACTGAACTAGCTGTGTAACCTTGGGCAACTCACTTAACCCCAATTGCCTTCCCCCTCCAAAAAAAATTTTTTTTAATTAAGTTAAAAAAAAATCTATTTCTGCCTACCCCCAGCTTGATCTATCCTAACATAACACACATGCTTTTCTGTGAAAATCTTTTTTTTTTTTATTTAAGATGAAAGGATCCATAAAAAGAAACGCTGGGCAGTGACAGGGTTCAGACTAAGGGCTAGTTAGAGACTTTTTCAGGTCATAACCAGTGGTCTCTTACTCCCATGATACTTCCTCCAAAATTGTGATTGGACAGGTAACAGTATAACTAAATAGATCTGAAATTTGAGTACAAAGTGTAGTGGATGGAAGTAAACTGCTTCCTGAAATGTATCATTAAAGTTGTAGGTTCTGGGGCAGAGGGAAGGGGGCAAGGGGAGGAGGGGTTGTCTTTGGTCAGAAGCTGAGACCTAGATCATAGCAGGCTTTACATTTTTCATTACTAAGTGTCTGAGTGGGCAGTTTATCTGGAGAAGGAAGTTTTAGTCTCTCAGAAAGTGTCAGTGCCAAAGATTTCATTCCATTTTGAGTCCAAGGACCACTATGCCCGCCTGAGGCTAGCATGGCAGGTTTCTTAAGAGATTAACATGGCTTCTATAAAGTTTTGCCTGAATTTCATATTCTAATGAAATGTGTTTGTTCAAATTTGTTCCTTTTGCCATCAGGAGGGGCAACCAAACACTACAACAAGATTAACAATTCTTTTGTGTACAATGTTTTATTAATGGATCTCTTCGTGTATTAAAATAACGGAGGAGTTTCACCTGCCTTGTATCCTCAGAGTTGCTGTAGCAAGAGAGTGAGTCATTTTATGTAGCAATAAGGCAGTGAACAGTTTGTTCCTAGGTTTCTTGGAAATAAACAGTGTTTGTATTTCTTGTCTGAAACAGTTGCTGAAAGTAAAAACCACTATATCAAAACCAAGATCGTTTGTACCAAGGTAAAAGTCCATTTTAAAAACATAGGAAGGGCAACCTGATTTGTACATTTGTTTGAAGTATGCAGTAATATAGATTTTAGTAAATATTTCTTAATTTTCTGGGAAGACTAGTTACAGTGAATCTTTAAAATTAAATATAATAAATGTAAATTATAGAATTAATATTCTCTATAACATTACATATAATAGATAATAAAACTTATGTGATTATTGTAATTAACATTCTATATTTATGTTAAATTATCATATATAATCATATACTATTTGTTTTATATTATAAATTGTATGTAATTTACATTTAATGAAATTTTAACTGCACAGTTAAAGTTTATAGCCAGGAAAAATGATGTATAATGTGAATTAGAGACCTCTTTAATTTATCTTTTATAGTATATGAGAACATTCACCTGAATACACACACACACTAACATACTTCCCCATACTACTGTGGGAGGTCACTAGAGATGTACTTTTAAACTATTTTTGGAGTGATACATTTGAAAAAATAAGGATGGTGCAATACCTGTAATTTCATTGGTAAAGAGAACTTTGAAGTTCTGTAGGCCATGTAGAATCTTCAATAATTGCCTAACAGACTAAGAGGATAATTGACCTGTCCAGAGTCACCCAGCTAGTGTGTCAAAGGTAGGACTTGAATCTAGGACTTTCTGGCAAGAAACCAGCTCTCTCCACTACACAACACAGCCTTTCTAAAGGTGCTTATAAAAATTGAGTTGGTTTGAAAATTACTTTCAACCATAAATGCAAAAGTTATTATAATAATTATAGTTATAACACAACTAACTAGTGGGCAGCTAGGTAGTGCCGTGGATAGAATTCTGGGCCTGGAGTTAAGAAGACCTGGTTTCAAATCTGGTTTAAGATACTTCCTAGCTGTGTGACCCTGGGCAAGTCCCTTAACCTCTATCTGTTTCATTTTCCTTTGCTATTGAATGGGTATAATCATAGCACCTACCTTCCATGGCTGTTATGAGAATCAAATGAGACAATAATTGTGAAGCATTAGTGCTTAGTGGCACACAGTAAGCACTCTATACATCGGTGGTAGTGATCACTGTCATGGTTGTTATAAGATTGCTGGAAGAAATCTTCCCTAAATTAATGTTGAAAATGTTTTTCTTAAATCTTAAAGCTATGCTGAGTTCAATGTACAATGTATATTTGAAATTGTGGGTGGATAAATAACCTTAACTTTGAGAAGCACTGCTGTTTTGAAAGTTATAGACTGCAATCACATATCATTCAATCAACTGATAATACTAAGTTTCTACTATGTAGTCAGCCAGGTAGTTTAGCGGATAGAGCACTGGGGTGGAGTGAGGAAGACCCAAGTTCAAATTCAATCTCAGACCCTAGCTTTGTGACCCTGAGGCAAGTGCCTTCACTTCTACTTGCCTCAACTGTAAAGTGGGCATCATGATAGCACCTGCCTGGAAGGGTTGTTGTAAGGATCAAATGAGGTAATATTTACAAAGCACTTAGCATTGTGCCTGGTTTGTTGTGGGTGCTACTTGAATGCTTATTCCCTTCCCTACTAAGTGGGAGGTTTTGTGCTAGGTGATACAAATTATGTAAAAAGACTCAAAACAACCCCAGGCTTCAAGGAGCTTGCAACATACTTGGTAGATAAGATATATTCAGTTAGGTGGCATAGTGGATAGAGAGCTAGGCCTGGAGTCAAAGGGACTCATCTTCCTGAGTTCAAATCTGACCTTAGACTGTCACTAGCTGTAACCCTGGGTAAGTCTCTTGATCCTGTTTACCTCAGTTTCCTCATCTGTAAAATTACCTGGAGAAGGAAATGGCAAACCACGCTGGTATCTTTGCCAAGAAACCCCTAAATGGGGTCATAAAGAGTTGGGTATGATTGGGATAACTCAACAAGAACTAAAGACAATAAGCACATTAAAAAATGAAATAACAATAAACAACATTGTCTCCTGAAAGCAAAATAAATGGCATAGAATGAGTACAATAGGAATTCAGAACAGGAAAATATCATTGTATACTGAGATGGCCAATATTTTCATCAGTGACTTGAATGAAGACATATCTGCAAATTTGGGAAGAACATCAGCTAACACAAAGCAGTGACAGATTGTTATCACCTTTGATGATAGAGTCAACAACATAATGTGACAGTCAAGAAAGATGATGTGATTATAGACTGCATTAAGAGAGTCACGGTGTCCAGAAAGGGGGAGTCATGGTGCTTTCATTGTGGTCTTCCCTGATCAGTTCTGGATGTAACATAGGGTGGAGGTTGCAAAGCTGAGGTGTGCCCAGAGGTCAAAAAGGATTCTGAGAGCCCTTCAGATCATCCATGCCATATGAAGAGCAGCTAAATGAACTGAGAATGTTTAGCCTGGAGTAGAGAAGACTTCAGGGAATATGGTAGCTGTCTTTAAATATTTGAAGGGCTGTCATAGGGAAGATGGATTAAACTTGCTCTGCTTGGCTACAGAAACAGAACTAGGATCAAGGGGTAGAAGTTACCAAGGCGAAGATTTAGACTTGATAGAAAGGAAAATTTACTGAAAACAAGGAACATCCAGAGTTGCAATGAGCCGTGTCAAAGATTTTAAAAGAAAACCCCAAGAGTGGGTTCCCCTCACAGGCATGTTGGCAAATGTTCAACTGCTGCTGGGTGTTTCCCCCAACATGGTACTGAATATGCTTCTCTAGCTGGCAATAATGATTATAAGAGTTTGGGCTCCTGTCAACTACTTTACTGTTTTAGCTCCTCGACTCAGTCGTCATTGGAATAGCTCAGTATAAATATTGGAAATCCCTATGTCCTTCCAACCTCTGATTCTCAGTTGAGGGAAATTCTGCCTTAAATGGGCCCCAAACCCACTCTACCACCTGTCCCTAAAATTCAAGGTCTTAAGGCCTCACCTTATTTGGAGATCTCCACATTCCTGGTCCTCTAAAAGTTGACTGTCCTATTTGTCTCTATTCTAGCTAGCCAATCTCAGACAACTGCTACCAGCAAGACCTTTTTGACTGTCTTAGCTCTTAATGGTTTCACAAGTTATTCATAGCACATTCTCTCTTCCTAAACTAAATTTCTCTCTAGTCCTTATCTTATATCCGTTTGTCATCCCAACCCAATCCCACATTCATTGGTTGAGCTAAGAAATGCAATTAAAGACCAAAGAGTATTGGTCATTTTTTATTGTTTTCAACTAAATAGTTTCATTATTCTCCTACCTCAACCTAATGAGTTATTAGCCAACATTTAGGCTCTTCCCCTCCAGTTGAGGGATTGAAAAAGATATACCTTTAGAAAAATTATAAATAGCAACATATATCAACATAATAGTATCAACATATTTACATCCCTACCCCTATAATGAGGCATTATTCATACTAACCTTTATAAAAATAACATTACAGTTGGTTCCACAGACTTCTGAAGTTCTAGGCTCAGTTCAATTTTTTTTAATACGACATATTTCTTTTAAATCTTGCCCTCAAATTTTCCTAGACAAAAATGTTGCATTCCACATTTATTTCATTTATTCTTTTTTTGTTTTTGGAGGGAAATTGGGGTTAAGTGACTTGCTCAAGGTCATACTGCTAGTAAATGTTAAATATCTGAATTTGATTTGAACTCAGATCCTCCTGACTCCAGAGCCAGTGCTCTATTCACTGTTCCACCTAGCTCTCCCTCCACATTTATTTCAATATTTATTAAGTACCTGCTGTATGCAAGACATTGGGGAACACAAAGATTTTAAAAGAAAACCCCAATCATTGCCCTCCAACGTATAAGCTAAAATTAGGGATCAGATGTGAACAAAAATAACTATAATGTAAATTAGAATATAAATGCATTTAAAAAATCTGAGAGACATGAGGAGTTCAAGGAAGACTAAAGAGATAAAGTACAGCCAGATTGTGGATAGATTAGATATAGATAAAATGATAGAACAAGTATGTATTAAGTGCTTACAATGCTAGGCACTGTGCTAAGTGCCAAGAGATACAAATACAAGCAGATAAGGCAGTCCTTACCCTCAAGGAGCTTATATTCTAATGAGGGAAGACTATACTAAAAGGGAAATAGAAAGGGTGAGTCAGCAGAGGGTACCCACAGGAGGTCAAGGTCCCTAGTGAGGAGATGGGGAAACCTGGAGAGTGAGAGTGGAGGTCCTTGAATGCCAGACTAATGAATTTCTATTTTATTCTCACATTGTGTTTTGTTTGGTCATCCTTTCCCCCTTCTTCTATGATGTGTCCATTTTTTTTATTTGTTTTGGATGGGTCCTGTACTTCAGGAGGATTAGGAATTCTTAGAGAGGAAACTTTCCTCTACCAATGTAGTTCAGTAGCTGCTTTGCTGCTTAGACTCTAGGAAGTCTTTCCTTGGAACTAGAAAGTTAAATGATTTTCCATGGTCACACAGCAAAGAATATGTCAGATCTGACACTTGATTCCAGGTTTCTCTAACTCCAAGGCAAATTCTTTCCATTACAACAAGATGTCTCTCAGTGGAAAAAGATGGGAAAACTGAGAGTATTTAGAGAGAAGAGAAGCAGGTCAAAGACAGCACTTGGGGAATGCTCACATGTGTGTAGGAAGATAAAGAATAATCAGGAAAAGGAGTGTGAGGAGGAATGGTTAGAGAAGGAAGAAAAGAATCAGGAGAAGGCAGGATCTCAGAAGCCCAGGAGAAGTTACCAAAAAGAAGTGGTCAGCGTTGTCAAATGTTGCAAAACTGTCACGAATGCTTAAGACTGAGAAAAAGCCGTTGGATCTGACAATTGGGGTCATTGGTGACCTTGAATGGAGCCATTTCAGTATAGTAGTGGTTACAAAATCCAGAAAGTTGTTATTGAAGACTATTTATAAAATACATTTTTTGGAAAATAAGTCAACATTTTCATGTTAGTCTCTTATTTCAGAGTCTTATTCCAAGGGGGGTAAAATTAGCTCCAAACAAAAATATATACTTGTTGTCAGTGTGTTTCCAGATAACTGTTTATAAAACAAAAACAGAGAAGTGAACAGTACAGCAGCAAGGGGCAAAGCCTCTGCTTCAAATCATACAAGACTACTCCTGACTTTAAATACAAAAGTATTCACAAAAGAATGAGGCATCCAACAATTGCATGAAAGACACTAGGGCTTGTCTAGTCTTCGTCCTAGGTGACATCTCATGGAGCTTCCTTTGAGTCTGTTGACAAATATTTAAGCGACTCATTTTTAGTCATTTATATCTAATTGTAATATCAAAAACCCTACATCTTTCAAGATTTTAAAAAGAGATACTTTTTTTTTCAATTTAGGCATCATTTCCCTGAATTAACAGCTTTACTACACTAATTCTTAAGAGACTCTAATAGAAATGACAATTTTATTTTTAAAAATTTATGTTCTTAGTTTATAGAATTCATTAAATTATTCTTTTATCCATGATAACAGTGTCTTAATTTTCCATACAGATTGTCCTTCTTCTACCTGGGTTCAATTCCAAAGCAACTGTTATATTTTTCTTCAAACAACAGTCAAAATAGAAAATATTGAGGATGTAAGAAATCAATGTACAGACTCTGGTAAGTTGTTCACCTTAATGCTTTACTTTGGCATATTAAAACATAATAAATACAAAATGATTGAATCAGTGGTGTGAGATGTGGGGAGCAGAGTTATTAAACTGAAACTCTTTTTCCTTCCTCCCTGTTCCCTCCCCCTGCCCCCATCCTACCACTGACTCATTTCCCAGATTTGTTTTACAGGATAAATATTATTCCTCCGCTCCAGAGAATTGTTTCAAAGGACATATATTTTTGAGGTGCTAGGTAGTATAGTAGTACACTGGGCCTAAAGTCAGGGAGACTCATCTTCCTGAGTTCAAATCTGGCCTCAGACACTTAGTAGCTGTGTGACCCTGGGCAAGTCATTTAACTTTGCCTCAGTTTCCTCATCTGTAAAATGAACTGGAGAAAGAACTGGCAAGCCACTCTAGTATCTTTGCCAAGAAAACCCTAAGTGGGTTCACAAAGAGTCAGACATGAACAACAATTATACATATATACATACATATATATATACATATACATATGTATGTATTTCTCTATTTTTAGCTTCTAACTCCCATGCAGAGACAGTGCTCTGGTAAAACATGTTAATGTTGATGTTAGTTCCTTCTCTGTCTGTCTTTCTCAGTCTTTTTGTTCTCTCTGCCCAGGGTATGCTTCCTCCTTAATTACCATCTGACATTCCCAATAAATACACCAAAAACTTTCAAAAGCCTATAGTTTATTCCATTTATAAAAACAAAGTATGTGCCTAAAGTAAATAAAGGTAAATAGATACTACATACCCAGAGGGAAAGGTTTGCTTTTCTTGAGAAAGCTTAAGGCAGAGAAAGGGAGATCCAGAATCACCATTTTGGAATCTATAGTCCATAGAAGTTTTGGAAACACAGCATCTGTCCCAACACTCTTCATAATGCTGACCCTTTTCTTTGCCATGATGCCCTCTGCCTAAATTTCTGCTCACCCAACTCCATGCAGCTTCCAGATCCATGCATCAGCTACAAGTGTCCTTAGTAGTTAGAGTCCACTGTCTCTGGGATTTGATGAAATAAATGTCTTTGAAAGGTCACTCAAAGGCATGACCTCTCTATCTTCCTCCTATAGCATCACTTCCTTTCTCATACGTTCATGGGATTAATTTGCACCTTATAAAAGAATCACCTGGTGTGGTCACATTTCTCCCAATTAACTAATTATCTGGCCCCTTTTCTGTGACTAGGTCAGTGAAAAACCAATTCCCTTACATTTAAAAAAAAAGCAATCAACAGTGTGATGTAGTGGATAGAACAGTAAACTAAGAAACAGGAACCCTGGAATTGAGTTCCATCTCAAATAAATTCCATCCCAGCCATGGACAAGTCACTTTACTTGTGACTAGAGGTTTGGTTTCCTCCCCTACAAAATAGAGATAATAACTTGTACTGCCTGCCTCCTGGGGTTGTGAGGAAAGCACTCAGCAAAACTAGAGAAATGTGAATTACTACTAACGTTTATGACCAAATTCTTTTTAAAAATTAAATATAATTTTTTGTTTTCTCTCCTCACCTCACAACTAGGAAAAAATATAACTCATAACATGCATAATCGAGCAAAATAAATTCCCTCATTTGGTCATGTCCAAATACATATAATATATGTATACAAAACTCTGCACCCAGGATCTATCACCTCTCTCAGGAGGTGGGTAGCATGCTTCATCACAAATTCTTTGGAATCATGGTTGATCGCTGTATTGATCAGAATCACAACTTTCAAAATTGTTTTCATAATGTTATTACAAAAATTGTTCCCTTGTTCTGCTCATTTCACTTTGGCGTCATTCCTTGGTATCTCATGGCAGAAATAGAATCCAAAGGGCTTGTTTTTCCTTTGTTTTTGAAGAGTACCAATGACATCACAGGTGGTACCTTGACTTGGGAGTGAATTGGATTTAAGTGAGGCAGAGTTGAGCAAAGTCATCAGCCTCACTCTCCCTTCCTGAGTCACTGAAATCCAATGGCAAGACAAAAGACAAGATGACTGGCAATGGTCTGGATGCAGTGGATGACCTTGGTGTCTTCAATGAGTTACCTAAGTGCTGCATAACACCTACTTCAGCCACCTTCATGGCTGTTGGAGCAAACTGTTATCATCCACCCATTCTGCCAGGTGCAGTCTTTACATACTTGGAGTAGACATTCCCCTAACACAGAGTTTGAGGTCTGTTGGTTACTCTCAACTTGGTTTAGCCTGTGCGTGGAGATGGTTTGCCAGGGTGTGATCATTGCTCATGCTACATCTTCTTGGAGCCACAGGTGAGAGTTGAGGGACGGGTGGACACCAAAGGTGAATGAGCAGCACTGAAAAGGGCTCAGCAAATCTTCACACCAGAAGTTCTAGTCTCCTGAACACCCAGTACACCTCAAAGGACTTAGCAACTGTTTGGCTATGGATATGGGGAGAGGGAAAAATTAACAATGAATCCTGTTTTGAGCGGGAGGGGGAAAAAAACAGAGAAGTTTGGGAATGGTTTAGTAGAGAAGATGGTGAAGTAAGTTTTGTACATGTTGAGTTGGAAGTGCTAGTCCTATATTCAGGTGGAGAAGTCTGCCAAGTAGTTAGAGAAGTAGCTGCTAGAGCTTAGGGTAGAGATCAAAGCTGAAGATATGGATTCTGGAAACATCTGCATAGAGAAGATAATTGAACCCATGAGAGTAGATGAAATTACCAAGGGAAAGAAACAGATAATGAGTTAAAAATTGAATGTATAATTAGTCAAATCTATTTGTTACCTTTTCAAGCTCCAGTCTAATTTCCTTTGATTATTTTAGTTGCCCTGTGCTAGAATTACCTGGTGTTAACTCTATTATTTTACTTTTACATATAAGATTTTAAAAAATAAACTTTTCTAATTTTTGAATATTAATATTAATTTTATTTAATTTATTAATTAATATTAATTAATTAATATTAATATTTTTATTATACTTAAAGGGTGATTAGCAAATATTTAATATGCCTTTTTGTTTGTGTGACTTGAGAATAGCTATTAAAAGATTAGAGATCTGCATTAGATTTTAGCCAGAGATGACATTGAGAATGCATTGTTCAAAATTCTTTATTTATCTGTGTAAAAGAATTCTCTAGGGTCCTGTGGTGTAATTTGTTAAAGAAAATGGAAATAGGCCTTATTTGTCTGGCATAGTAAATTAACATTATACAGAATTTAATTAGATTACAATTTAAAAATCATTATAAATCCATTGGCTTTTACAAGGTCATACATAATGATGAAAAACTCATCTTTTGATAGTTAAGCCTAAACTATCACCTAGTTAAGCATTCTCCTTGAGAATCTACAGGGAAACTTGAATCTTCTTTTACAAGGAATAGTAATATAAAACATCATTAGAGTATTAACCTTTTGCCCCTGAGTGTCACCCAAGAAAGGGATTGGTCACCTATCAACACCAGAAATGAAGGGAGTAGCAGCCCATTTCATTCCAGAAGGGACTTTTGCTTCACCTCACAATTCTTTGGCTGTGCTCAAGGTAATTGTTCTGGGGCAACACCCTTCTGGGTCCTGTTTCCATGGCATCCCTATATAGGATCTTTCCTATCCCACAGTCTTGAAAAATGGAGAGAAAGGGACAGATCCTGAAGGATTGGTCATTCTCACTCCTGATAATGATTGCATCCACACTGAACTCTCTTCTGCCCTCCTGCTGCTGCCATATTCCATCTCCAACTTCAAATGAATCTGCCTGGGTAGTTATGGTTGTTAGTGACAGTTCTGGTATCATCATTTTAGATGATGTCAATTGTAGAGGAAATAATTTCATTAGGAACTCTGAATAAACAGGATACTCAAGGAGTTTGGAAATAATAGAATGAGAACAAAGGCTTTACCTTAAAAATGATTGCAAAAAAAAGGGTCAAAATATTTTTGACATGAATGTATCAGTTTATATTTATTAATAATAGTAATGAAGTAGTGGGAAAATGATATAGTAGAAAGCAGTTTGGGCTTGGGATCAAGAAAATCTATGTTAAAACCCCACTTTTGACAATGATTTTGGCACCCTGGGCAAGTCATTTAACCTTTGTGTTTCTTAGGCAACCCCTTCTGATTGTTTATGAAGTCAGTGACAGGTTGAGATTTTTGTTGGTAGAGAGAGTTCTCAGACTGGGAGTTCCTTACACTGATGAAATAATATAGCTATCATGAATTGACATATCAGTAATAATAATAATGCCACTATCAATATATGTGGAGGTACAAGCTTACATACACATACCAGATCTAGGAAGAACCTCCTCTATCAATGCAGGCTGGTACCGAAGCTATAATTTATAGTCTTAGTAGGTCTCTTGAAACACCAAGGAGGGGTTAAGTAGCTTACCTAAGGTTGTATTATCAGTATATTTCAGAAATGGGACTATGTGAACAATAGAAAGATAACGTGGCATAGTGGAGAGGGAATGAGGCTTGGAGTTAGGAAGACCTAGGTTCATATCCTATCTCAGATACTCACTAGATGTGTGATGCTCAGCAACTCACGGAACTTCTCTTTACCTCAGTTTCCTTATCTGTAAAAAAGTTTAAGGGGCTGGACTCAATGGCCTGGAAGGTTATTTCAGTCTCTCAACCTATGGTCCTATGATTTCAAAGCCTCTCAATAATTTATACTTTTCAAAGAACTTTCACAAATCAAAATGGACTGACAGGGTTTTTTTTATCTCCCCAACAGCTTCAGGAGCTGATATGATTAGCATACACAATGAAGAAGAAAATGCATTTATACTGGAGACTTATAAAAAACGATGGAAGGGCCAGGATGATATTTTATTAGGCATGTTTTATGACACAGATGGTAAGTGATAGTTCTGCTTGGCGATAGCGTCTTATTTCATGTTAGAAATGCTTTCAGTCCCTTAAGTTTCCCTTGACTTTTGTTTCTGTGTAAATAGACATTTTCTGTAGCTACTGAGAAGCTCTAGCTTGTGGCATGTTTTCCCTTGAGGTGTTCTACATGATTCAAGCATTTATGAATCTACAAGATATTCTTGAAAAGCAGTTAAGAATTTAAGAAATGACATGTTTAAAAAGCTCAAAGTTGGCTCTTTAATTGAAATTTTGTTCGGTCTACTGTACGTACAGAAATAGCAATATAAATATCATGAATAAACTAAGAGGACTTTGGTTTATTGAGGTTAAATCACTTTTACCAATTGAAAAAAAACCCCAAATCATAACAAATTGTTTATGATTCTACAGAGCTTAAAGATCCTACAGGTCTTTGGAGAAGGTGTGACCCAGAAGGTACATATTTGTGGGGTTTGATCACTTTTATAAGTCTACCTGTCTGAGTATAGAAAAGATGAACAGTAATGCTGAAGGCACCACTGCAGTTGTTGGCAACAGGCAAGAATCACGTGCCAAGGTCAAAGACAGCCCTTCCTTTCAAAATTATTCATCCTAAAGGTCGTCAAATTTGAGATTTTCCTGAATCTGTAGGGAACAAACATTTATTAAACACTTACAATATGCTAAGAGCTTTACAAATATCTTATTTGATCCTCACAACAGAAGTAGAATCTATTATCTCCATTTTACAGTTAAGGAAACTGAGGCAGACAGAGGTCAAGTAACTTGCTGAGGGTTACATAGTTGATAATTATCTGAGGCTGGATTTGAACTTGGGTCTTCCTGACTCCAGGCCTAGCACTGTATCCCCTGCATATCCTCTGTAAAGGAAGAAAGTTTGAAAGCGGACAGGTAGTGTGTTAAAATGGAAAGAACACTGTCTTTGGAGTCACAGGCCCTGGGTTCAAATCTTGTTTCTTACTCCCTGCCTGATCGCATCCTACAGGTGGGACCTTAGGCTAATTACTTAACCTCTCTGGCTCTAAGTTTCCTGGTTTGTTAAATGAAAAGATTGGCTTTATAGGGTCCTTTTATCTCAAAATCTATAATCCTATGATACCCTGATGTCTCTAGTAATATAATGTTTGGAGAGAGGAGCCCAAAATCAGCAAAGGTTTGTTTTCTTGCAGTTGTAGGTACATTGGGGTTGATCTTATTTGATGAACCCTTCAAGGTTACTGGCCAGTATTCTAGCTGATTTTAATCTGGTGTCACAGTTTATTTTCAGGATATCTCTAACAACATATTTTCATCTTCCTGAATTAATTAATTTCAAGCCCCCAATGAAATCAGACAAGTGAAACATTTTTGTGACTTTATCTTAAAAATCTTGTAGGATATGGAGCATAGTCATAAAATGTACATTATTCTAACTTGTTTAAATATACTTTCACACTTTGTCCAAAGAATTTCTCCAAATAAAATTCTTACCACTGTCATAACATAACATAACATAACATAACATCATAACATAACAAACATAACATAACATAACATAGCATAGCCTAACATCTAACATAACTGCTCATCTTTTCAACTTTCACTTTCTTTCTCTTTTTCTTCCTTCCTTCCTTCCTTCCTTCCTTCCTTCCTTCCTTCCTTTCTT